>NW_026652309.1:1209146-1249229 GCF_009828535.3 Hylobates moloch | reverse complement strand
CAGGCTTCTCTCAAGTAGACATGCACACGCACACGCACACACATACACACGCAGGCTTCTCCCAAGTAGACATGCACACGCACACACACACACAGACACACAGGCTTCTCTCAAGTAGAGATGCACGCGCACACACACACACACACAGAGGCTTCTCTCAAGTAGACGTGTGCACGCACGCATACACACCCCCACACCCACACACACACACCAGCCCATCTTCTTAGTTGCCTGACTCAATCTGAGACCCTTATGGTGAGTCTTCCTGTCAGCGATGCTGCTTCCCACATCAATATTCAGCCTCTTGTTCATGTGCATGTGGATGGTTCCCCTAAGGGCACCCTTCTTTGTTCAGTCTGTAGTAGTGGTTTCCAACTGCGAGCAATTTTATCCTCTTCCCATGGGATACCTGGCAGTGTCTGGAGACCTGTTTGGCTGTCATAACTGGGAGGGGTGGTGCTGCTGTCATCCGGTGGGTGGGAGCCAGGGATACTGCTAAACCCCCTATAACGCTGAAGATAGCCTCCCAGAGCCAGGTGTCAACAGTACTGAGGTTGAAAAGCCCTGGTCTCTAGCGGAAGATGGCATAAAGATGAAATGGTCAACAATTCATTTTTGTAAGGAACCCTGGCCCCGGCCTAGAAGTTTTGGATAGCACTGGGATCTGTCTTTGGAAAATTCGAAAAGGAGAAATATGTCCAAACTCACAGAATGATGCCCATGTATCACATAAATCTTGCCTTTTCGGGAACAATGATGACAAGGACAGCAACGGACATTTTTCCTTTTAATTACAAAGTGTAGCTAGTAAGCAGGGTGCCATAACTTCTAAATTACAGTCCTCCACGGGGCTCATTCCCCAAGCAGCCAGGCAGAGGAAGGACATCTGGTCTGATGATGTGCTGATCACGTTAGAGTTACAGGCAAGGAGAATGATCTGGTCTTTGCTGAAACACTTTTCCTCCTGTTATTAAGATATTGCATTGAAAAAAGACACTTGCAGTGTTTGGTGCTATTAATAATTCTCCATTTGTGACATCACCTACATCCCCAGAGAAACAGAGTTTCAATTACTGCATTACAACAAAACTCTGGCAAGATTGGGCTGATAGATGGAGGTATTAAAATGGAGAGGGCGAGAGTCTCTGCCTATGTAGGGGCTGTGAGGAGGGGCGCTGTAATTTAACATCGAGATGGCATTTGAACAGGAGAGCGAGAGTCATCATCACAAGAAGCAGAAGCGTCTTTGGCTTGTAACAGTATTAAATATAATTTGCCACTGAAAGCACCAGCTATATTTAGCTGGATATTGAAAAGGGTAGAAGAAGGATATGTTTAAATAAGGTTTGGGACAGCTTGTCCTATACAAACTCATCACACTTGATGTACACATATCTCTACAAGTTAGGGGGGAAGCTTCCATCGAATGGTTCCCTTAAATGGTGGTTTCTGTCCCTTTTCTATCTCAGAAATCCTGAACACAGCAGTTCTCATTAACACAGATTTTAATGGGAGGTATTTGTCTGCACTGCTCTGTCGTTTCTACTTGCATGAGGCTGCCATTTACAACAACAAGTGTAATAGCATCTTTGAGCTTTTTAATTAAAAATTAATTAGGAGATTTAAGAACAGACTCATTGGGGGTTACTGTACAATAACATGTTTACAAAATTAGGTCTGGGCTTTTTGTTCCAGCTAAGTGTTTCAATCAATTCTGTGTCTATTAAATGTAATTATGTATGATGCTTCCTCAAAATTATAATGTAGCATTTAAAAAGCAGCTGGGAAAAGTCTATAATTTTAAGTTTGGAATTAGGGTAACTCTTAAAATGCAAATAAAGGCAACTGTAGTTGGTTGACTGGGGAGTGGGAGGTAACAGTTAAAAAACAAAGTTTCAGCCAGAGAGAGTTCATCTAGAATGCCTGCCTGTGGGTTTCACCTTTCTTCTCACTCCTGCTGGATCTTCCCCCTGGGGAACGCGAGGGAAGCAAGATTGCAGTGATACCAAATGATAAGAACCATAAGCGGAAAGGATTAACAGTGTTGCACATTTCCTTCCTAGGTATTTAAGCACATATTACTTTTTAATGAGAGGTATTAATTGATTAAATGTCTGCTTTCGATTTTGATCCTTTAAACACATATATTTCCCAAATACTCTTCATTTTCTCTGTTCAGAAACGGCACTTTTAGACACTTTGGGGAGAGGTTCTATATGCATTTTTTTCTGTGTGCATTTCCTTAATGGGTAATCATTTGATGTTGTTGAGAGATTTTAATGTGTGTGGAGGCAGAGATTTAAGATCTGGAATGTCTGAGTACTTTCTGTCCCGTTCATTAATGAAGGTCTGCAGCAGTGGCTTCAGTTTGCAGAGCATATTGAGTTCCACCTACCTGATAACTTCCTGGACAGAACTGGGTTATATCAAAAAATTATGGAAGTAATTAAAAAGCAGTGCTTCTCAAAGAAGATTGCCAGGGTCTGTTCCTGCAGCCAGCTCCCTCCTCCCTACCCTGTGATGGGCACAGAAGAGGTCAGTTCACATCTAACTAGAGCAGACTTCAAGAAGCTTGCTGTGGTGGGACTCCCCAGTGGATGGTAAAATGATAACCAGATAAGAGTGATCTTTGAGCAACAAAGGAAATAGACAGACCCAGGCTCTTTCTCAGCATACGAGGCACAGAACTTACACTTGCTGGTGCTGGTGGAAGGGCCATTTCAAGATGGCGCCCTCTCGTTGCCTAATGGGACCTACAGCCCAGTGATGCCTTGTATTTTTTTTTTTTTTTGAGACGGAGTATCGCTCTGTCGCCCAGGCTGGAGTGCAGTGGCACAATCTCGGCTCACTGCAAGCTCCGCCTCCCGGGTTCACGCCATTCTCCTGCCTCAGCCTCTCCGAGTAGCTGGGACTACAGGCGCCCGCCACCACGCCCGGCTAATTTTTTGTATTTTTAGTAGAGACGGGATTTCACCGTGGTCTCGATCTCCTGACCTCGTGATCCGCCCGCCTCAGCCTCCCAAAGTGCTGGGATTACAAGCATTAGCCACCGCGCCCGGCCAATGCCTTGTATTTTTAAGTAGAGGGAAAACTCTCTATAGGGATATCTCCTGAACTGCAGTGTGTCAATATGCTTCTGATTTGAGTGTGTGGCTGTAGATCACTTTGTAGACATAATCGTTAGGCAGGCACTCTACATATGTATAGGCAGCCACTCTGTATACTTGAATAATTCAACTCTTCTCCAGATTTTTCTTTTACCTTTTGCCATTATCGTTCTCAATGAGAGATGTGCTGGGAGATCTGTAAAAAATGGGGTGTCAATGCCCTAATGCGGCTCCTGGTCATTGGTGTGGCCATCGGTGGTGCAAAAGGCAGCCGGTTGTTCATCTTTCCACGATCCCTCATGTCTCCGCAATGCATACACCCGGAGTTCCCCCAAGATGAAGGGAGGTTTCTCGTCTTGCTCCACAACATGACCATGACTTATCTACCATGAGTAGGTGAGTCCTTTGGAGGGATTCTAGTAGGGGAAAAATATAATATTTCTCTTGCTATGTCTATATGATATTTGTTTATTTATTTATTGGAGATGGAGTCTCGTTCTGTCATCCAGGCTGGAAAGCAGTGGCATGATCTTGGCCCACTGCAACCTCCACCTCCCAGGTTCATGCAATTCTCCAACCTCAGCCTCTTGAGTAACTGGGATTACAGGTGTCTGCCACCATGCCCGGCTGTTTTTTTTTTTTTTTTGTATTTTTATTAGAGATGGGGTTTCACCATGTTGGCCAGGTTCATCTTGAGCTCCTGATCTCAAGTGATCCGCACGCTTCAGCCTCCCAAAGTGTTGGGATTACAGGGGTGAGCCACCGCACCCAGCCAATATAGTATTTTAAGGTTATAAAAATGGTCTAACTTACTATCGTAGCTTTGTGGGACCTAATTAATTTATTGGAGCTATCCTCTTTTGTCTATTTTCTCAAGAGTAGAGTTAAAAATTTAAATTCAAATTCAAATTTTTATGGCATTTCCCCCACTGTGCTGCTTGACTACCAGATGTCAATTATGAAATTATATTTATCGTATATACCTGAATAGAAGAAGCATTTTTCTAAAAATCATCCCTCAGGAAAGGAGAATACCTTTGGGTTTGCATTTTTAAATGTTTCTCCTTTCTTGTGGCTCTCTTTTTATTTTAAAGAACAACGTTTTGACGCTGAAAGACACATTTGGCTGAGACAATCTCTTTCAGTTCCAGCTTTGGGTGCTTATAGAGGGCACATGTCAAAATTGGGATTGAAATTTTTTCTTAATAAAGATTAGCACAGATTTGGTGAATATTCCCTGGGGGCAGGACTTTGCATTTTGAAACATTGAGGGTTATTGCACACGGCTTTGAAGAACCACTTTAAAAAGTGACATGGCCAGCAGTCCTCTGGAGATAACTGATGTGTACCTGCAAGAAAAACAAATTCTCCTTGTGTTCTATGAATGCGGACTTGGATGAGGAATCAGTTTCCATTCATACGTGGAGTCAAAAAGTACCTAATCGCAAAAACCTGAGAAGTAAGACAAGATGGTGTACTCTGGAAAACCACACTGATCATTCACTAAGTGACCCCAGCGATGGCACCGACGTCAAAGACACAAGAGAAGAGCCTGAGTAAAACTGTCTCATCAGGAATGAGATGGACAAAGTGATGTTTCATAGTCCATATTTTTATATCACTCAAATATGCTATATGTCCAAACAACTTCAATGTTATTAATAAGCATTATTAATATTATTTTTTAACCTTTATTTTAAGTTTATGGGTACATGTACAGGTTTGTTATATAGGTAAAATTTTGTCATGGGGTTTTGTTGTACAGATGATTTCATCACCCAGGCATTAAGCCTAATACCCATTAGTTATTTTTCCTGATCCTCTCCCTCCTCCCACCCTCTTCCCTCCAATAGGCCCCAGTATGTGTTGTTCCCTTCTATGTGTCTATGTGTTCTCATTATTTAGCTCCCACTTATAAGTGAGAACATGCGATATTTGGTTTTCTGTTTCTGCATTTGTTTGCTGAGGATAATGGCATCTAGCTCCTTCCATATTCCTGCAAAGGACATGATCTCGTTCTTTTTTATGGCTGTGCAGTATTCTGTGGTGTATATGTGCCACATTTTCTTTATCCAGTCTATCACTGGTGAGCACTGAGGTTGATTCTGTGTCTTTGCTATTGTGAATAGTGCTGCAAGGAACATAAGTGTGTGCATGTGTCCTTGTAATAGAACAATTTATATTCCTTTAGGTACATACTCAGTAATGGGATTGCTGGGTTGATAGACTTCTTCATCTTGGAACAGGAGCTTTCTCCATGGAGGGTGATCATAGTCTCGTTGAGAGAATTTCAAATCGAGGAAACAGGGAATCACTTTATATTTGAGCACAAATGTGGGTGTGTTTGTTTTGCTTTTTAAACATGAAATCAGGATCAATGATTGGAAGTTATTAGTGGAGGTTGAAGGAAGTCATCACTGATAAACACCTGCTGCTTGTGTATTGCCAGATAATGCACAAAATTCGGATTTAATCAACAAATCTTTGAGTGTGTGTTAATGCACTTGTTCTCAATGTCTAATATACAGCAGAATTGCCTGTGTAGTTTATTAAAAATACAAATTTCTGCTTGTCATATTCCAGCAGCTGGGATGGAATCAGGAGTCTGAATTTTGATCATGCACTCCACTATAGCTGTGATGGAGGGTGACCGAGGGCCATACTTTGAGAAACACTGGCCCTGGGGTGAGGAAGGGCCTCACAGGGAAGCAGCCATCATGCTGAGACCTGAGGAAGCATCCAGGGAGGACATCCATGCATGAAGATCCAGCATTAAGAAAAAGCATGGACAACAGAATGCCACACAGCAGGGAAAATGGAGGAACTGGATTTACATGTGGAGAGTGAAGAAGTAACTTTACCCAAAGGGAGATCTGGCCTATGTCCTTGGCTACTGGGAGTGATCTCTAGGTTCCTGGAATGTTCTTCCCTCTAGGAGTGTCCAATGTTTGCAGTCTAAACATGTGATTCATGATGAGGCCTTCAGGACATGCCACATTGGTCCCAACCTCTGGAGAAATTGGAGAACAAAGATACCAGCCTGACCTTACAGGAGAGACAGGAGACCAGGGGCCAGCCACACAGAACCCCCACTAAATCTTGACACCAATGGCTCTGGCAAGTGTCCCTGGCTGGCAACACGCTGGAGTGTCCTCATGCATCCTACCTGGGAGGAGATAACGCCAGCCAGGCCTTTGTGGGGATTGATTAATGGGACCAGAAGCTTCCCCGTGGGACCCCTCCTAGACCTGCCCTGGCTGTCCCTCTCTTTGTCTGGTTCTAATTTCCATGAGTCACTCTTGTGAATTATCCATCCTGAGGGGGTTGTGGAAACCTCCAATTTTGTAGCCAGATGACCAGAAATGAGAGTGACCCTACAGACCCCTGGACGTGTGTCAGAAATCTTGGCTGGCTTGGCCATCTGGAGAGCTGAGCCCCTAACCCTGAGTTTGACTAAGTCCTCTGCAATATTTCAACCTGAATGAGTCTCAGGAACACAGACTAAAAGAAAGAAAGAAGTTTCACAAAATTGCGATACCATTTACACCAATTTTGAAAGAGGATAAAAGAATTCCATGTATTGCTTTGTATTGTATATATTAACATATATACCTATAATTCATATTCTAACACTCAACACATATTTACATACATGTAAAGTGCATAGGTAAACATACAATTTATACATAAATCAATGTATTTATATTTACATACGAAGTTTTAATATGGGAACAGAAGGATACCCACCAATTTCACAATAGTGGCTGCTTCTGGGGTCAGGATAAGAAAGTCAAATGACAAGCTGTTAACGTTTGTTAATTATGGGTGATGATTATTGGATGTTTGCACTATTGATAGCCCATATGTTTTTTGCTATTTAAAATTAATACCTTTTATAATGGAGATGGAGATAGTGGCTCTTTTTTTTTTTTTTTTGAGACAGAGTTTCACTCTGTTGCTTAGGCCATAGTGCAGTGGCGCAATCTTGGCTCACTGCAACCTCCGCCTCCCAGGTTCAAGCAATTCTCCTGTCTTAGCCTCCTGAGTAGCTGGGATTACAAGTGCCTGCCATGATGCCTGGCTAATTTTTGTATTTTTAGTAGAGATGGGGTTTCACTATGTTGGCCAGGCTGGTCTCGAACTCCTGACCTCAGGTGATCCACCTACTTCGGCCTCCTAAAGTGCTGGGATTACGGGCATGAGCCACTGTGCCCAGCCTTGATAGTGGCATTTTCAAGCACTGTGAGGAGACCTTTGAGGCTGGAGCTTGGGCAGGAATGGGAGAGCCCTGAGGGCAGGGCAAGCAGGGGAGTAGTGGCTAGCTACATGGATGAGTGGATACGCTAGCAAATGTGGATGCTTTTCATGTCCTAGGACCACTTCTCCAAGGACATCCATATCAGGAGGGGTTTTCTAACCATTAAACCTGCAGAAGAAGGAGTCAGGAGCTGCCCATCTTTGGAAGTGCCTAACAGTGGCTGGAGGACCTGGGATGCCCTGAGGGACAGTCAGCCACGTAGGACGCCTGCCAGGCAGCTGTGAGCCTGAGACTTTACTTCCACACAGAGCAGATTCTAGAGCCCCCCAAGCAGGAGCTGCCACATGGCTGCATGGATCTTTCACCTTCTCAGACTGTCCCCCCCATGACTTGGGAAGGCATAATTCTTGTGGTTGAATAGGAATGAGGTGAACAACAGAGGCCCCAGAAGCCACCTAAGATTGGAGGGCCCCACCCTCCTGCTGGGAAGGTCTACAAGGCCCTTTCCCTGTCCTTCCAGCCCTGCTGACTTGTTTCTTGGGTGACTCCGTGGTTTTTTGCCTCAGTCTGATTATGCTCAACAGTGGCACACGTCAGTAAAAACCCCATCTGGCTCTCACATCACAAAAGATTGTATATGCCTTGAAAATTAATCTGTGCTGAGCTGAGCACATGCTGCTAAATCACAGGTCCCCAAAGAGTCAAGGTGACATGGCAGGAGCAGGGAAGACCAGCCATCAGAACCCTTAGCACCATAGGGCTACGTTTCACCTTTAGTTGGGAGGAAACTGAAGGCATGCTTTCTGGTTTATCCTGATGTTCAGAGGAAATGAGGGAGGTTTGGAAACACACATTGAGACCAACCCTGTGCCAGGCACTGTGTAAGAGGCACTTCCCCCAGAAGGCATTATTGCCCAGCAATTTACACTTCATTTCTGTTTGATTTAGTTGATGACCCTGTGAAATAGACCACATGTCACAGATTCACTGTCTAAGAATCTGCAGGCCTTGTGAGCCCCACAAAGTGCTTCATGGGACAATGTCAGGCATATGTGGAACTGCCACTCCCAACTTCAGAACCTCCCTGTGCCTTTCCTGACCTCATAAAAGATTTACAGGGGAGAGAAAACCCCAGGCAGGATAAGAAGTTTGTGGAAGCCTGGATTCCAGAATAGAGATAAATCTGATGTCAAAAAATGTGTTTTAAATTTTTTTCAGTGAGCGGGTGGGCAAGTGGGTACAGACATGCCCTTACTTTCTGAGTAAATGCTTTTTGAGAATCTGTGATGCCTGATTCCTGAGCTGAACATTAGAGAAACAGTGCTGGTCTAGATATGGGGAAATATATTTCTGAAAGTGTGGAATTGTTCTCATTTATAAAATGCTCATATCTTATAGTTCAGGATTTTTTGCTTTTTAGGGTTTCACTAAAATTTAAGGTTCCTAAGGATAAGAATTCTAGTTCACACATAATTCTGTATACAAAATGTGCCAAAAGATGTGTTATTAGTGAGAGAAAAAATAATTTTGTGTAATTTAGAAGTTATCTAAAAGTTAATTCAAATTATGGACTTTAAAAAGGGGTTATTTATGAAACAAGGTAGGAAGGAACCAGTAAATAGGGGAGAGAGATGTGAAGAACATTATGTGTATGAAGATGTGTTTTTGGTAGGAAAGGTTGTAGAGACAATAACTTTGCATGAGAAAGGATCTTGTATGGTAAATGCTTGTCCTAAAGTAAAATGCCTGGTTGTTTAAAACAAGGGATGTTTAGGACAAGTCAGAAAGTCCAAGCATGTCATAGATGGTCTGTGTAAGTCACGAAGAGGACTTGTGTAGGAAAAGTAGAGTATACATTTGATAAAAGTCATGGGAATGTGGATTTTTGCCTAAGTTTAGTTAAAGGATTGTTTTAAGTGAGATAGGAAAAATCTAGAGGCTTGAACAAGTTGTGGAAGGTTTATTAAAAATTAATTGTAAGAGAGATTCTGTGTGTGAACATATTGGCTAAAGTTAAAGAGGAAGACTGGTAATTATACTTCACCCATATGCTAGCTTACAAAGGATACAAGTTTTTGCTAGTACTAGTAGACACCTTTATTGGCTGGGTTGAAACTTACCTTGCCAGAACAGAGAAGGCTAATGAAGTTATAAAGTTTCTCTTAAAGGAAATAATCCCCCAGAATGGGTTACCCTAAAGCCTCCAAAGTGATAACAGCCCGTCTTTTGTCTCCCAAAAAGCTCAAGGGGTTGCTAAGGCTCTCAGAATCAAATACTATTTACATTCAGCATGGAGACCTCAATCCTCCAGAAAAGTGGAAAGAGCTAATCAAACTCTAAAACAGGTTTTAGCTAAGCTATGTCAGGAAACATCACAAACTTGGGTCAGCTTATCTGCCCATAGCCCTCTTAAGGATCCATAATTCCCCTAGAGCAAAAATTAATATGAGCCTACATGAAATGTTATACAGAAGGCCATTTTAAACTAATGATTCATTACTGATCCAGCAATGGCCAGCCTAATAAAATACTTAGTTAACCTAGGACAATTTCAGCAGGCTATACAAAAGTTTGGAACTCAAAGACTCCCCACACCAGGAGCTAACCAGCAACCCAAAATCAGGCCAGGAGATGATGTACTTGTTAAAACATGGAAGGAGGGATCACCTGCTCAAAAATTGCAACCCAAATAGAAGGGACCATTTTCAGTGGGACTGGTCATGCCTTCTGTGGTCAAAGTACTAGGATTAGATGGTTGGATACATCTTTCCAGGGTCAAAACTGAGATACCTGAAGCCCCCGACCTGGAATCTGAAGCTACCATCAGCCAATATGTCTGTGAACCTGTGGAAGACCTGAATTATCTATTTAAAAGACAGCCAAAATATAAGTAAAGACTTCCCAACTTTCCTTGGTGTCTTTGTTGCATAGTTGCTGTAGGCTGGATCATAGTAGCCATTGTTATAGTTTTACAATTAATTTCTTTCCTCCAAACAGATAGAATCACTTCCTTTCTAATAATTAAGCAAAGCAAAATGTTGTAATCCATTTTTATAACAATCGTTCCTGACAGGATAGGTATCCATCACCACCCCCACCCTGAAGTTCCCATTCTATAGAACAAAATAACAAATAAGTATTTTTTGTGTTCCATAATAGTCACCCACAGCCTGTGTATACTGGGACCAGGCATATGGCAATCAACTTTATTTTACAACAGAGCTTTTCTTTACCTCTCCATCAGTTAATGGATTCTGGGTATTTATTAAGAACTTTACATTTAATGGAACAACTGTTAAATACCACCAGCCCCACTCTGGCAGAGGACTGTTGGCTTTGTTTATCTCCATCATCATCCAAATAATTTGCCATCTCAATCCCAGCCCAATCTTGGGTCCTTGAGAAAATAACCTATCATTCCTAACTATAAGGGAGGAACTCCCTTCAAATTAATGAGCCTGGATGACTTATATGACTTCAAAATTATGTAAATGACAAGGGTTAGAATGACAGTATGAGCAGTAAACCTCCAGTCCCATCAGAACAAACTTTCTGGGGTTACATCCCGTTAGAAACCCGTTTTGGGGCCAATATCAACTTACACAGAACTAAAGTTCCAGGTGCCACTTTGTATTAAGAGATGCCACAGTTTTTGTCAGGCCCTGGAAACCTTGAAAAGTCATCCATACAACTGTACCCTGGAAATTAATGAAATTAATCCCTCACATAATCATGTAAACTATGCAGTAACCCAAACTGCATTATTTAGAAAACCTGTATGGTTTTCATGGAAATCATCCTGAATTAAGGACACTTTAAAGGATATACAATCTAAGTACTGTCAAGGTAGGCCCACTAGCTGTGTTCACATTTTCCCTTGGGAAGTCTATACTGATCCTCAGATATCTGGTTGCCTTTTGATTTCTCAGTATGAAAGTAGATTTGGGTGATTTTTGGAGGACACTAAGTGTGACTAACTCCACTGGGAAAACAGAACTGCTGTGGCAACTCAGGATACTTCCCAAGGTCCTTTCCAGCCTTTAACTGGGGCCATCTTAGCAGGGACTTTAACCACTTGGAAAAACAAGAATGGCAAGCTAACCCACATGTTCATCATAGAACACAATTTTTGTCTTGAACAACAAGGAGCTTTTTTCCTGTGTGGAACTAGTTCCTACTTATATTTACCAGCTAATTGGACTGGAACCTGTACACTTGTTTATTTAGCCCTGGCAATTAATATAGCTCCCAATAAACAATTCCTCATTTTACCTTTGACTGCAACTGCCAGGCACAAATTAACCAGTCAACTCATACCCTTTTGGTAGGGCTAGGCATAACAGCTGGAATAGGAACAGAAGTTAGCGGGCTTGCAACTTCCCTATCCTATTATCAATGCTTGTCCAAGGATTTTATGGAAAGCTTGGATAGCATTGCCTGAAGTATCGTCATCTTACAAAATCAGGTAGACTTCTTGGCAGCAGTCACTTTACAAAATAGGAGGGGACTGGATCTCCTAATGCTAAAAAAAGGTGGCTTATGTCTTTTTCCTAGAGGAAGAATGCTGCTTTTATGTCAACCAATCAGGATTCGTAAGGAATGCTACCCAGAAACATTAGCTGAATGGGCCTCTGATATATGACAACTGTCCAGGTCATGGGACTCCTGATCAAAAATGCTAAGTTGGGGTTCATGACTCCTTCCTCTAGCTGGCCCTTCATTAATGATGATACTTCCCTTGGTTTTTGGATCATGTTTCTTAAATCTCTTAACCAAATTCATTTCCTCTTGCCTGGAGACCATCAAGCTGCAGATAATCAAGCAGCAAGGCTTCCACGTAAACACACCATCGCTGGCCATCAAAAAGCTACCATCTCTCCACTAGACAGAGCAGGGCAAGATTTCTGTGATCCCCAATAGGTAGAGACTGTGCCCAAATCAGGATGAAGCAGTTACAGAAGAAAGACCGTCAGTCTCTCTGCCTGCTATGAAGACTTTATGGGGGATCACATCTCTCAGGGGGTAGAAATGAGGCAGGAAAATAGGGACTGGGGGCAGGGAACCTAAGGCCAATTCACACTGACTTCCTAGAACTACATCAAAAGGAAAAACCCAACTTTCCACATAACAAAAGAATAGAAGCTACTCCCTTTGCAATCCCCACCCCCTTTCTGCATGGCAGATGAGAAATGGAAAGTACCTCTGATGGCTTCCCTCTCACAACCAATCAGACTGGACACTGGCCTAGTGTTCATTTGCATAGGGGTGTAACTTTGTAACTTTACTTCAGCCTCTGATTGGTCCCCTCCCACAACCAGTCAGATGTTTGCATAGGGTATAACTTTCTAAGTTCACTTCAGCCTCTGATTGGTCACCTTCTGAAACCAATCAGACTGGTCACAGGCCACTCCTTCATTTACATAGGATGTAAACCAAGTAACCAGTGGGATACCTCCAGAGTGTATTTAAACCCCAGAAAATTTGGTAACCTGTGATCTTGAGCCGCTTGGTCGAGACTGCTCCCACTTTGTGGAATGTACTTTCATTTCAATAACTCTGTGGTTTTGTTGCTTCATTCTTTTATTGCTTTGTGCATTTTGTCCAATACTTTGTTCAAAACGCCAATGACTTGGACACCTTGTAGTCAAGACCCTCCACTGTTAACAGGAGGAGGATTGGAGGGAGGGAGAGGAAAGGAGGAGGAGGTTAAGGAGGAGGAGGAGGTATGGACAGAGGGAGAGAAGGAGGAAGAAAGCTGAGAGAGAGAGAGAGTGAAGAAGTGGAGGTGGAAGGAGGGAGGAAGGAGGAGAGAGAAGAATAAAGGAAAGAGTGAATGAGTCACTGTTTCTGGGTTGTGGGACTGGCTGTGGTTGTGGCTTGCCTGTCTCCCTGTCTCTGGCCCCTTAGGCCAACCACCAGATTCCTGGCCCCAGGATATTTGCAGCACTGGTCCTAGGAACTTCTTACTGAAGTCCATTCCAGAAGTTCTCCCTCTGACCCCACTCTCTGCTTCTGCGGCCCTAAGTCGGGTCCTGCTTCTGGCCTGGGATTTCACATTTAGATCTTTTGTCCAGTGACTAAACCTCAGCATGGCCCAGCAACTGGGGGCCTGGTATCTCTCTAGGTGCAGGTCCCATCCCGGCTGCTCCTGTTCTGGAGGATTAGGTGGCCACTGACCTGTCCCCACTGGGGCCAACTTTGGGGGTCTTTGCAGCAGCACTGTGCTCTCAGGTTTCTGGAAGAGGGTATTTGGGCAGAGATAACAGAATCGGCCAGCAGTGCCTACCCATGCTTTCCATCCAGTAAGCCATCACCTTCCAATTACCATAATGCCTGTAAGTGTAACAAAAGGCTCCTTCTGGTGACAAATGTGGCCCTGCACTCTATGTCCCTTGAAGGATAAAAAGGTGTTTCAAATTCTGGTTATGAATTCTGTCAATAATTCTAATAAAAACTTGCAATAATTAAATTAGGAGCAGAATATAGCTTTTTTTAACATAAAAGGAGAAACAATTTGCTGAGCTAAGTCAATTAAAAAAATGTAGCTGCTTGTCTTATGTATTTATGAAGTAGAAACTCATTTTCCGATCCAATTTTAGCTTGTTATTTCATGTTGGATAATAGGGACTTCTGATAAGAACAACAACCTCTGATGGAAATGTGAGTATTGTCTTATCCTCAAGTTCTCTTCAGACCCAGATCAAAGATTTAAAAAGGTCATTAAGGTTTGAATATTTCACTCAACTGACTCAGGCTAATTACAGAGGGAGTGGTGGTTTGACAGCTAACTCCATGGTTCCCCACCTTTCTGTGTCCTTCTTTTTATTTTTTATTATTGTTACCTAAATGCTGCCTACCCTTTACAAATAATTCGAAGATCTCCTCCTCCAGGAAGCCTCCAGGGATTGCCTCTGGATGGATGGAGCTTTGCAGCTGGTCACCACTTGCCCTTCAACCTCCTGTCGACAGGGTTGTCCTCAGGATGGGTCAGGAAGGAAAACATTCTCCATGTCTGTCACCCGCCTTCTGTCACCCACCCCCTGTTATTAGGCTGTTCTTACATTTTTGTAAAGAAATACTGGAGACTGGGTAATTACAAAGAAAAAAAGTTTAATCGGCTCTTGGTTCTGCAGGCTTTACAGGAAGCATGGTGCTGGCATTTGCTTGGCTTCTAGGGAGGCCTCAGGAAGCTGATGATCATCTCGGAAGGTGAAGGGGGAGTAAGCACATCACATCATGAATGCAGGAGCAAGAGAGAGAGAGAGAGTTGGTGGGGAGGTGCCACACACTTTTAAATGATGAGGTCTCACAAGAACTCAGTCACTATCATGAATATAGCACTAAGCCAGAAGGCATTTGCCTCCATGATCCAAACACCTCCCACCAGGCCCCACCTCCAGCATTGGGTATTCCAATCCAACATGAGAGTTCACCAGGGATAAATATCCAAATGACATCATTGCTTCCCTGGTGCCTCCCAAATCTCATGTCCTTCTCACATGGCAGAATACAGTCATGCCTTCCCAATAGTCTCACAAAGTATTAACTTGTTCCAGCATTAACTGAAAAGCCCAAAGTCCAAAATCTCATCTGAGACAAGGCAAGCCCCTTCTACCTATGAGCTGGTAAAATCAAAACCAAGTAATTTACTTCCAGGATACAATGAGGATACAGACATTGAGTAAACATTGCCATTATAAAAGGGAGAAATCAGCCAAAAGGAAGGTGCTACAGGCACCACACAAGTCTGAAACCCAACAGGACAGTTATTAAATCTTAGAGCTCCAAAATAATCTCTCTTTTTCGACTCCATAGTCTGCATTCAGAGCACACCAGTGCAAGGGATAGGTTCCCATAGCCTTGGGCAGCTCCACTCCTGTGGCCTTTTCATGGATCAGCCCTGACTACTGCTCTCACAGGTTGAGTGCTTGTGATTTTTCCAGGTGCATGGTGCAAGTGGCTGGTGGATCTACCATTCTGGGGTCTGGAGGGTGGTGGTCCCCTTCCCATAGTTACACCAGGCAGTACCCCAGTGGGGACTCTGTGGGGGCTCCAACCCCACATTTTCCCACCACACTGCCCTAGTAGAGGTTACTGTGAGGGCTCTGCCCCTGAAGCAGGCTTCTGCCTGGGCACCCAGGTTTTCTCATACATCCTCTGAAATCTAGGCAGAGGCTGTCAAGCCTTCACTCTTGCACTCTGTGTGCCCACAGGCTTAACACCATGTGAAAGCCACCAAAGCTTACAGCTTGCACTGTCCCGAGTAGCAGCCCAAGCTGTATCTGGGGCCCTTTGAGCCATGACTGATGCCATGACTGGAGCCAGAGCAGCTGGAATGCAGGGAGCACTGTCCTGAGGCTGTGCAGGGTAGTGGGGGCACTGGTCTGGCCTGTGAAATCATTCTTTTTTCTTAGGCCTCTGGGCCTGTCATGGCAGGGGGGCTGCCTGGGAGTTTTCTGAAATATTTTTGAGGACTTTTCCCCATTATGTTGGATATAAACACTTTGCTCCCTTTTAGTTACGAGTAAATTTCTCTATCGAGTGGTTGCTCTACAACCAATTAAATTTCTTTCCTGAAGAAAGCTTTTTCTTTCTTGGCTTCATGGCCAGGATGCAAATTTTCCAAACTTTTATGCTCTGCTTCCTATTTAAATATAAATTCCAACTTTAAGTTATTTCTTTGCTCCCACACCTGAGCTTAGGCTGGTAGAAGCAGCCAGGTCAATTCTTGAATGCTTTGCTGCTCAGAAATTTCTTCCAACAGATACCTTAGGTCTCACTCTCAAGTTCAAAAGTCAACAGATTCCTAGGGGAAGAACTCAATGCAGGCAAGTTCTTTGCTAATGCATAACATGTGTGACCTTTGCTCAAATTCGCAACAAATTCCTCATTTCCATCTGAGACCTCCTCAGCCTGGGCTTCACTGTCCATATCACTATCAGCATTTTGGTGATAACCATTTAACCAATCTCTAAGAAGTTCCAGACTTTCTTTCATCTTTCTGTCTTTTTCTGAGTTCTCCAAGTTCTTGCAGCATATGCTTATTACCCAGTTTCAAAGCTGCCTCCAAATTTTCAGTTATCTTTATAACAATACTTCACTCCTCAGTACCAATTTTCTGTATCAGGCCATTCTGGCATTGCTATAAAGAAAGATCTGAGACTGGATAATTTATAAAGAAGATAGGTTTAATAGGCTCATGGTTCTGCAGGCTGTACAGGAAGCACGGTGCTGGCATTTGCTCGGCTTCTAGTGAGACCTCAGGAAGCTTACAATCATGGCAGAAGGTGAAGGGGGAGCAGGCACACCATATGGTGAAAGCAGGAGCAAGAGAGAGGGAGAGTGGTGGGGAGGTGCCACACATTTTAAACAACCAGATGTCATGAGAACTCACTCACTATCGCAAAGACAGCACCAAGCCATGAGGGATCCATGCCCATGACCCAAACACTCCCAGCAGGCTCCACCTTCAGCACTGGGGATTACAGTTCAATATGAGATTTGGGTGGGGACAAATATTCAAATTTATCAGCCCCTTCACAAGAAATCCATTTTGAAGAACTGACTAGGTCCCCTCCCCCTAGGCTTGAGATGGGCTGGGCTATCCTCTGCCAGTTTCAGGCCCCAGCTTGGTTTTGGGATGAGGACAATGGGTAGAAAGACAGGAGAAGTGGAGGGAGACAGGTGGGTATGAGTAATTGAGTGAAAAGTGACTATGGAATATTTGGTCACTGGAAAACAAAGAGAGACAGAGAGAGGATCACAACTAATGATGCAAGGCACTAGGTTTGGGAGAATCATGTGGGATTGGAAGCTTGAGAGGAAAATGTTGGGAGAGGGAGATGGATAGAAGGAATTTGAGGGTAGCTACAGGGTGTGGGAGAGACCAAGAGTGAGTGGAATAGGGATTTAGAAATAAAAGCCTTACTGTGGGTTATGAATTGCATTCTCTTTGATGTTCTTTGAGAGACTCCAACGAAAAATGGAAATGATTTAAATTTTGTTTGAGCATTCAGAGGTGCGATTGTGTGAGCCTGTTTCTTTATGTGACTCCATGCAGAGACTGGCCCCCGTGATGAGCCCTCTCATGTCTGGGTTCATGCTGTTGTTCACATGGTGCCCTGTGTGCATAGCATCTGGAGTCAGAAGACCTGGCACTTGAAAGCTGGATGCAAGACGTTGCAAAAGTTACTTAGCTTCTTTAAGCCTCAGTTTCCTTAACTGTAAAATGGACACACTAATAATAGCTTTCTAATAGGGCTGTCCTCAAAGCAAACTGAGACAATTAGATGCGAAGATGCAAGGTTAGGCTTATCACACTGTAAGCAATTAATTATTAATAGATCTTTATTTCCTTTTTTTTCATTCATTCCCTGATATGGTTTGGCTCTGTGTCCCTACCCAAACCTCACCTTGAATTGTAATCACCATAATCCCCACATGTTAAGGGCAGGACCAGGTGGAGGTAATTGAATCATGGAGGTGGTTTCCCCCAGGCTGTTCTCATGATGAGTGAGTCTCACGAGATCTCATTGTTTTATAAACATCTGGCATTTCCCCTGCTTGCACTTCTTCTTCCTGCCGCCTTGTGAAGAAGATGTCTTACTTCCTCTTTGCCTTTCGGCATGATTGTGAGTTTCCTGAGGCCTCCCCAGCCTTGCTGAACTGTGAGTCAATGAAACCTCTTTCCTTTATAAATTACCCAGTCTTGGGCATGTCTTTATTAGCGGCGTGAGAACAGACTAATACATCTCTTCATGTTACGTCTTACAACCCCAGCTGTTGCGTTTGCTCTTTGTAGAAAGGACTGTGTCCTCTGAGCAAACCCAGGATGGCATACATTTCCGGAGCTCCAGGAGGCCATCTAGGGTGAGTCTACCCTATGACCCCAGTGGGCTCTTTCACGTGCTGCCCCAAGAGGGACAGTCTGTCATGACCCAGGCACAGACATGTGTGCCCTGACACCCAGCCTGTTCCCCTGAAGGGGTTTCTGTGTGCTCTGTGCTAAGCCTTGTCTGAGTTTCTTGACCCTGGCTGTGAGTCTCATGAGCGAGGCATGAGGGTTTGGCCTGTTTGCTCAACCCCTAGAAAGAGGACACGTACAAGTGGGCTTTCACCGAACGTCCCTGAGCAGAATCAGAATCATACATTCATAATCATATTTAATTCCTCAACAACAAAAGAGACACATTTGTCTCAGGGCTAAGTACTAAAAAATGCATGGATCAGGGAAAAATCATCAACAAAAATTTAACTGAATGCCCATGACTAATGATTTATTTAAGGTGTTCTGGCTTGATTACAGCTGGCTGTGTTTGAAAACAACCAGCTTGTGTGGGAGGCAGAGTAGGGGGCAGCTGTAGGTCAGCCTGGGCCTGGCCAGTGGTCTGAGGCCCCCATCTATAAGCCAGGCAACTTGGGCAGCTCCCCCTCTGTGTATGAGGCACTGAGGTGTTGTGTGCAAAATGACTGGCACCAAGCTAGTGCTCAGTAAACGTCACATACTGTTACCATTTTTTGCTGTAGTCAGGAGTGTTAATGCTATTTTCTCCTCCTGAAAATAAAATCTTAATTTTTTGTACTCCAAAATGACAGATAAATATTTTGTTTGATACTGAGTGTTCTGCATCTGACATCCTAATGAACGCTGAACATATTTCCATTCACTAATGGTGTTAAAAGAACCACAGGCTTGGTTTTGCAAAAGATGTATCTTTGCAACCAACAGACTTACCCATTACTGCAGAGATGAGAGGACTTTCTGCTGTTTGAATGTATGCATTAACCAAAAATACAGAAGCGGGTGTGACCTTGAATATTAGCATTGGAACAACAGGTGGTCATGGACATAAAGTCTTACCCACAGCTAGGAGCAAAGGGCATGCTACGAACATTTCATTGAACATAGGATCACAAGCATGCACATTGTCACATTGTCACATGGAAGCTATTTGCAGAGGGAAAAGTGGGGATGAGGGTACAATGACTTGGACCAGAGACCCCACAATCTATGGGAAGGCCTAAGATTGTGAGGTAGACACAAATGCCTTCTCCTTCTGGCTGTTTTAAGATAAGCAATCTGAAAAGCACACATATTTTTGAGCTCTATCCAATAATTATGAAAAATACAGACCAAAACACAACAAGGAAAAAGAAAGTGATCAGAGGTGTGGTGGTTGGTGTTTGGCTTCTCCACCTGTTCATCCCAAAGCCCTCTGCTGGTAATTGCTGCTGCCTCTTTGATCCCAGACAAGGAATAAGGGCCAGGACTGATGCTCAGAAGAAGCCAAGGTGGCCTCTCTTACACAAAGGTAAAGGGCATGGGTGTGAGCCCTCCTGTGCAAGGTGCTTTGCAAAGCACGACTTTGCATATCTATTCTAGTTTTACCTTTGCAATAACCGGTGGGATGGAAAACACTGTCACCCATTTCACAGATGTAAAAAATGAGGTCCAGCAGGGGTAAGATGCTCTCAATCACACAGTGTCAAAGTTTCAGCCTCTAGGAGTGCTTGTTCCTCCTTGTGTTGGTCTGAAATCTGATTTCCCAAACTTCTGCCCACAGTCTAGGCTTTCTACTTGCTCAGCACATGCCTGACCTATCCTGGGGGACAGACCTTTAGGTGGCCAAAGATGGTACTCACTTCCCTGCAGCAGTTTCCTTCCATCATTGCCACATCCTTCAAGCATCCTTCATGCATCTTTCCCACAGCCTGGCTTTGAGTCTCTCCAACATTTTGTTTCAAATCTACCTCCAGCTGATTGATATCACTCTACAAAATTCAGTATTTAGAACCTCATGCCACACCACGACCTGGTTTTAAAACACCTGAATTAAGTTTACCATGATCAGCTGTATTAACTCCGTCGCTAGGGTTCTCTTATTGCAAGCTAAGTTTGTGCCAGCCTTGTCAGTAGCCAATAATAGCATGAACTTACACGGAGATCCTTGTGCATTCATTGGGTCACAGAGCACTGTTGGGTACCTCCTACGCACCAGGTCTTGGTCTCTAGGATATAATGGTGAGCAGCAGAAAATTCAGATGCAGAGCAGTAGGGAGGACAGAAAGGAATGAAACAATCAAACTAGTGCGTGCCAGGTTGCCATTCTGTGTGTGCTGTGAAGGGAAGGACGTGGTGTGCTCAGGTGTAAACAGGCAGGTCTGGCATGGTTTGAATGGGGATGGTGAAAGACCCTCCCCTAAGGAAGTGGCATTTAATCTGATAGGTAACAAATGAGAATAAAGTGGATGAAGTGGTCGGGGGGGGCGGCTCCCACCTGTAATCCTGGCACTTTGGGAGGCTGGGCTGAGTGGATAGCTTGAGCCCAGGAGTTTCAGACCAGCCTGGGAAACATGGTGAAACCCTTTCTCTACTAAAAATACGTAAAACTAGCTGCGTGTGGTGACACATGCCTGTAGTCCAACTACTCAGGTGGCTGAGGTGGGAGGATCACTTGAGCCCAGGAGGTCAAGGCTGCAGTGAGCTGTAATCATGCCACTGCACTCCAGTCTGGGTGACAGGAATGAGACTCTGCCTCAAAAACAAAACAAAGCAAAACAAAAAAACCTGGGAAGAGGCAGGTGATACAGAGGGTGGAGAGTAATAGGAGAGAGTGTTCCAGGAAGCAGCTATAGCATGTGCAAAGGTCCTGAGGCAGGGAGGAGCTTCATGGTGAAGGACGTAAAGGGAGAATGGCTGATGTTCAGAGAATGAGCATCTTCTGAGACAGGGATAGAGAAGCTGGCCCCAGGGCAGCCATGCAGGAGCTTGTCAGACATGGCGGGGGGTTGGGCCTTTATCCTGAGAGTAATAAGAAGTCACTGAAGAATTTCAGGCAGAGGAGTGAATTGATGAGGCTGCAGCTCGAAAAGCTCCCTTTGCCTGCTTGGTGTAGAGGGGAACCTCACAGGGCAAGAAAGCTGATAGGAAGGCTACTGAAGCAGGGGAGGGGAGGATTGATGGGGTCTGTGAGGGAGGTATGAATGTTGACTGATGGAAGATCTGGGGCATGAGCTTCTCATGATGGAGTCCACAGGCTGGCCCCAGCAGTTACCTTGCAAGCTGCAGTAGAGACTTTGGACCAGGTGCTCTCTTGGGTGGAAACAAGACCCACCAGAAATGGTCCTACTGGTTCACCACCTTTCTCCACTTGGAAATCAGCTAGTAAGGCAGGATTCCCCCCTTTGAAGTGCATGGGCCATCTTTATCAGTGGTTAAGAAGAAAAGGTAACACTGGGACCTGAACTCGTGTTATTTAAAATGGGAAGTTTGAGGGGAGGCTTCGTGTCAAACGGAACAGTATTTGTTGTAAATGGTGCATGCGCTGAATATGGCAAAAGGAATTTTTTGATGCTGGCTATTTCTTTGAACTTTGAAGAGCCCTACTTTTCACTGGCTTCTGTCTAGCAAGCCACCTTTCAGTGTCCCGAGACACCATAGATCAAAGCCCGCTGCACCCAGGCCTTTTTTATGCTCCTTTTGCACAGGTGAGATGAAAGTTGCTGGGAATGGGGATGTCATTCCATGAGCCAGTTGAGAAATAGAGGGATGAGCATCTGCGGGAGGGTCCACAGCACAGTCCCCAGGAAAACAGCAGCTGTCCCCTTCTCTCTCCAGTGACCAGCATTTCACAGGGGAAGAATCTGGGCTCAAAGCCTTCCTGTTTGGGGTGGGACACAGAATCCCAGGCCAACCTTTCAAGGGCATAACATTGTCAATTTGTTAACCTTATTTGTCGTACTCATATGGATGCCATAATTAGTTATTTAATTATGATGTGTAAAACCAGAAGTTAGCGAGGATAAAATGATGAAATTTAATCATTTTGCCACCCCAAGGTAATGAGCTTTCATCCTGGACTCGGATATTGGGGTTGGAAATCAGATTCTTGTAAAAGGACTCTCTGTGGGCTGACTTCAAAATGCCGGGAGTGTCTATGACATGGTTCCTGTGTCCCTTGTGAGGGCCCGAGGGAGGCAGAATTAGAACAACACAACAGTAAGCACAGGCAAAGAGGGGGAGGTGGCTGGTGGTCCCTCTGTGCCTGGCGCTGCTCCAAGGGCATGACTCCCAGGACCGGCAGTGAGCAGTCAATTCTGTAATGGGCACCATCACCCCGGTGAGGAATAAGAGGCTGAGATGCGGACAGGTGTGGTGGCTCACGTCTGTAATCCCAGTACTTTGGGAGGCCGAGGCGGGCAGATCATGAGGTCAGGAGATCGAGAACATCCTGGCTAATACGGTGAAACCCCGTCTCTACTAAAAAATACAAAAAATTAGCTGGGTGTGGTGGCGGGCCCCTGTAGTCCCAGCTCCTCGGGAGGCTGAGGCAGGAGAATGTCATGAACCCGGGAGGCGGAGCTTGCAGTGAGCCGAGATCGCGCCACTGCACTCCAGCCTGGGCCACAGAGCGAGACTCTGGCTCAAAAAAAAAAAAAAAGGCTGAGATGCCAAGTAGCTTGTCAAAAATCACATGGCTGGAAAGCAGTGGAGGCAGGTGTGCGGTCTGGTTCTGCATCCCAGCTTTTAGAAGCTCTGTTGAGCTTGCATGGAGTAAAAAGGTGCTCCAGGACACCTGCTATCAGGAAGCCAAAGGCAAAACTGCACAGACGTGCTCCTTCAACCAGCGCACACGGCAAAACTCAGGCCACTTTGGCTGCTTTTTCTTGTTCTCTATAAAATGTTTGTACTTTACCACAGCAGTCCCCAACCTTTTTGGCACCAGGGACTGGTTTCTTGGAAGACAATTTTTTTTTTTCCATGGACCAGGGCAGGGGGATGGTTTGGGATGATTCAAGCGCATTACATGTATTGTACACTTTATTTCTATTATTATATTGTAATATATCAAGAAATCTACACAGCTCACCATTATGTAGAATCAGTGGGAGCCCTGAGCTTGTTGTCCTTTAACTAGACGGTCTTAGCTGGGGGCGATTGGAGACGGTAACAGATTGTCAGGCATTAGATTCTCATAGGGAGTGTGCAACCTAGATCCCTCGCATGTATAGTTCGCACTATAGTTCATGCTCCTATGAGAATCTAGTGCTGCTGTCATTCTGACAGAAGGTGGAGTTCAGGTGGGTATGTGAGCCATGGGGAGTGGCTGTAAACACAGATGAAGCATGGCCCACCTGCCTGCCACTCACCTCCTGCTGTGCAGCCCAGTACCTGTCCGTGGCCCTGGGGTTGAGGGCCCCAGCTTTATAAAGAACCTTACACTTACTTCACTGTAAACACAATTTGAAATTCTCATTCTTTTAAAACATTTAGTTCTCATACTTTAAGATATATAAGTTTGACAAGTGATCAGCTTTTGAAAAAGCAGCATTTAGGTGTTTGGAAATAAATGGTATGACTGCAAGGTGTTTAGCCGATGCTGTTTCTTAGTGATGCCTGTGGAAATAGCTATGTTAGATTGTAACTGTTTCCTGTGTCTGCTGTAACAAATTACAACAAATTTGGTGGCTTAGTGCAACAGAAACTTACTTTCCCACAGTTCTGGGGACCAGAAGTCCAAAGTCAAGGTGTCAGTGGGGCCACGCTCATTCCTGAGGCTCTGGGAGAGGGGCTTTCCTCACCTTTCGTAGCTTCTAGTGGCTCCTGGAGACCCTTGGCTGTAGTCGCCCCCTCCCATCTCTGCCTCTGCCTTCACATTACCGCCTCCTCTGTGTGTTGATGTCTTCTTCTCTCTCATCTTGTAAAGGACATTTGTCATTGGATGTAGGGACCACCCAGGTCATCCACGATGATGACATCGCCAGACCCTTAACTTCATCTGCAGAGACCCTCTCCCACATAAGATCACATTCACAGGTGCTGGGATGTGAACAGACCTTTTCTTGGCTGGGGGAGGGGGCAGCATTCAACCTACTGCTGAGATCATTTGTTCAAAGCACTTAGAACAATGGCATCAATAAGAGCTCAAGGAATACTGCAGGTTGCTATTAATATAATAGTAATGATTATCATTTCCTAGGGTAGGGTTTGGGAAGCCTCCAGGCCTTTTGGTTAAAACTGAACTGATGAGCACAGACAGTCAGTGCAACAGGCGGGGGAAAGGCCTGGGAGCCTGGCGGCCCCTGCTCCCACCAGTAAGGCTGCCTGTCTGAGGGGAGGCCTGGGGGCTCCAGCCTTGTCCCCCATCAGCACGGCAAGAACACTGGTTTCTTGCTGGGGATCGCAGTGTCTGCCTTTCGAGTTTCCTTGGAGCAGATGTTCAGAGAGTTCAGTGTTTTCCCTGCTGAGAAGCCCAGGGCTCTGACCCTTCCTACATGCTCCCGAGATTCCTAAACACAGCGCTGATTGGAACCTGACCTCTTCACAGTGCAGGGGATCCTTGGGGGCTCCTGCTCTTCAGTAAAAACACAGCTCGCCTCTCACTTTCCACCTGGAGCTCCTCACCCACAAGCCTTGGTGGAGCCGCTCTGAGGATGGACCAGAGCCTCCTTCTGTGATGCTGTCATTTCTGCATTCACGGATTCACTGCACTGGCCACACACGTGCTCGGCTGCCGGGGTCCAGGAGTATAGGGTGTGGGCTCCTGACTTGTGTTTCTTAAATCTGCTCATTTGTCCCTCGCCCAGTGCTTCTCACGCTTTCAAGGAACACACACCCTTTCAAGGGTCTTGTGTGTGCCGGGCACCCTGAACAGGCCCAGCCCTGCACTTAATGAGCTACTCACGAATCAGAGGACAGGATGGTGAAGTGACATGCAGTCACACTGCTTGCAAGAGGGTGACATTTGGGGGCAGAAGGCTGTAGGGTCCACGAGGAAACTCCACTGTAGGTTGTGGGGTCAGAGGAAGCCGAGGGCTGAAGGATGAGTGTCATCTGGAGAGAGGAAGAGGTTTCCATTGGCAAGTGGGACTGGATTCCTCTAGTTTAGGCAAAGCCCTGGAGGCAGCAGATAGCAGGTGTGTCTGTAACTATGGGACCCCAGGGAGGCTGGCGCCCAGTGGGCAGCATGGGGAGCATAAGAGGAGGCTGTAGGAGCAGACAAGCAGGCAGGATCCTGGAGGGCCCGTAGGCACTGAGGAGTGTGGGCTACGTGTTTGGAGCAGGAAAGCTGCATGCTCCAAGCAGCCTTTTACAATGGCCCACCTGCTGTACTGGGACCTTATCACTTCATGCTGGGCTCAGATTAACACCAGTGAAAAACATCTCAAGATGCGCTCCTGCGTGGCTTCTCCTGGTCAGTCACACAAGAAGCAGTCCTGCAGCTTTCTCCACTGGCCCCTGGCACAGACTCCAGAGTGGCTGCCACACTCGCCATGGATGGGCCCTGCAGCTTCTGTGCCATCACTTCCCTGAGCCCACTCACACCTTGCACCCGAGCGTGGGGCCACCCAGCACTGTCCACGCTGTGCAGTCGTGCGCTTCCCAAGAGTGGGTTATATTTGTTCCCAAACCTGCTTATGCCAGTCATGCTTGCTAGCGTAATTACACCCTGCAATTAAATATTACATAAAACAATGACATTTGAGTGCAAATAAGAAGGCTGTTGTTTCTATAAATAAAGGTTGAATTTTTGGAAAGATTCAAACAAGGCAAGGTACTAAAACTTTCTTCAAATTTTTTTTTCTGTGAAACAGCAATAAAGCACTGAGGGAAAAATAAGTCAAAATTCCAGCTGATGGCTATACCTGCTGCTGCTTCAAATTCTCTTCATGTTCTCTCGCCAGGCTAAACAAACTAGAGGTGGCTTCATGGGTGTGGCGCATTCGAGGCCCAGAGCAGAGGGCAAAGGGTTTATCTTCTTGTTTTGTTTTGTTTTTTTCTCAAAGGTTGGTAAATGTACACCTGCAGGCATGTTTAACTGTTTTATGTTACAATATTTAAGATGCATCATCTTTAGCAGTGTCTTCTGTTGTATTGGGTAAGAGGGTATGGGCTGAGAATGTTTGTGGCCGGAAGAAGAGGGCACCCCTAAGAGCTCAGGGTGGCTCCAAGCTCCATCCATGTCTTGCTCTGTAAACTGGAACACCAGTGACAGTTTCTACCTATGAGACAGCCGTGTGGAAAGGTCTCAGCCATGCCTGGCACATGCTCAGCACCCCAGCATAAGATGTTGAGAGAATGAAAAAGTGTATAAGAGAAGTAAACATTTATTCCTCTAGGAAACAAGCAAATTACTTATATATATAATATATATTAGATATAATATATATCTAATATATATTATATCTAATATTATATCTAATATATAACTATATCTAATTTATATATAATTTATATCTAGTACATTGTACATTATAATACACCATATATATCTATTATATATTAAATATAATTTATATCTAGTACATTATATATTATATAATTATATATCATTTATATATTATATATAAATTTATATATAAAATATGTAAATTTATATATAAAATATATAAAAATATATATTTATACATATATAGCTACATAATTATATAATTTTATATTATATAACATAATTATACATATATAATAATTACATATAAAAATATATGTATTATATATTATGCATGTGTGTTATATATAATACATACATAAAATTATATAATATATAATTATATATGATATATACATATGATATATAAAATTATATATGATATATACATATGATATATAAAATTATATATGATATATACATATGATATATAAATTATATATGATATATACATATGATATATAAAATTATATATGATATATACATATTATATAAAATATATGATATATACATATATAAAATTATATATGATATATACATATTATATATAAAATTATATATAATATAGGTATATAAGTATTATATACATATTTTTAATATATATATAATTTTTTCTTTATTCCTTAGAGGATACCTCCACAGATGACTTACGTTCCAGTCAATTTTAAAAAATAATCCTGAAACAATGGGAACTCACTTCCTGAGGGAGAAAAGGAAGAGTAGACAGAACAAGTCATATGCTGTGATTGGCAAGCCTATGAGGTGTCTGAAAGGTCCCCAGGATGACTGACAATTGGCCTCTTGAAATTAAACAACCATATCCTGCCACCTGGGCACTCATGCACCGAGGCATGGGTATATTTTGCATGCAAGGCCTGCCCTACCAAGTGTCTGGTAAGAAGGCATTATCTTTTAAAAGATAAAATACAGCTCAGGTAGATTAACTTTTTTAAGCTCCTTCTGTGATTATATATATATATATATATATATAGCATTGAAATGAATGAGGGATTTACAGAAGCACATAAAGGGGCACATTTTCCTAGTGCGTCATTGAGATTTAATGCAAAAGAGTGGACCCTGGTGGAGGGATGCAGGTGAAAAGTGCTGGTTTCCCCTCTTTGGGTGACTTTTTCTTGCCTTTTTGAGAGCACATGAGTTTGGGAAAGGAGCGGTGGGGTCTCCAAAGTGGCCAGAACTCCTCTCTGAGTATGAAGGGGATGCTGCTGACAGCAGTGTCAGGCTGTTGACCATTACTCTGCATCTGGTGTGGAGGGTAGGGTGTAAAAGGCCAACTGTTGCTGAGTGGAGTGGACACTCAGTCCATTAGAGCTCTCGGAGAATCTGTTTGCAGCCAACTCGCAAAGCCAGCTGGGAGAGTCTGTGCAGAATGATTGTTAAAGTGATTGCTCCTCTAGAGGGAAATGTGATTTCAGTGACCACATTTAGGGTTTGGGTAATATTGACAACATTTTATATATAATTGTGATGATAATCATTTCTTGCCATACTTAAAAAGGACTTAGAGACACTGGCTGTGCCACTTAGCTAGGGCGTTCCTCCCTTCTCCCTAACCGCACCCGTCTCTCACTTTGAAGTTCGTATCTCAGAGCAAGACCAGCCACTACTCCACCTGTTGGCATCCACAGATGCTCTGGTCCCTCCCCTTATACGTGAAGGGGATTGCAGCCAACTCCCTGCACTTTCTTCATATAACTCCTGCTATATTGTTGGTGATTTCTGCGTCTTTTTGAATGATCTTTTCAATATCCCGAGTTCTCAGTTTTGTGACCTCCTCTCCTCCAAAGATATTGTTATTTTTCCCTGTCTCAGTCACTTAGTCCCATGGGTCATATTCTAGACTATGGATTCTCAACCTTGGGGAGCTTTAGAAAATTCCACTCTGCATGCCGTGCCCCAGATCTATTAGAGCACAGTCTATTGGGATATGAGCTGGGCATCAGCATTTTAAAACTCCCCGGTTTACTTCATTGGGTAGCTAAGATCATGAATCACTGCTCCTCACTGCATCGCCATTGGAGCTGGATGTCCAGTGTCCCTCTCTCCAGACTACACCTACTCCTTTTCCAGCTCCCCCAACTGCAATTCATCAATTTCATCATAACCTACATTCTTCTCACCCTTTTCAGCTCTCAGTCCCCTTTGCATCCTCACTGCCTTCCTCATCTAGTTTAGACTCCATCATGTAATATTAGGGTCAGTCCCACGAAGACACTCTCAGCTGTCTCTCACCTCTGTTGATGCCATTAATATGGCAAGGGCTAAGCAGCAGAAATCCAACCTCCCACTTATTTCTTCCTGCACCCAGGCAGGTAAATATGTACACACACACACACACACACACACCACTCAATGTTCCGTTTTTATTTTAAATGCAAAACCACAGATGAGTCATGAGTCTTTGGTTCTGCGCATCAAGCCTATATTATTCCCTAAGTCTGCCAATTATCCACTGTCTGAGATGACGACTTCACACCTCCTCCCCTTCTCCAGCCATTTACCCCTTATCTACTGCATCTGTTTCTAGCTCTTGACCTTGTTTCCTATTTCACTAAGAAACAAACACTCATAATTGCCACATATCCCATCAACACATCCACCCGTCACACTCCTCTGAGCCCCAAGACTGTCTCCCTGTCCCCAAGACCCTCAGAGACCAGGTCTCCATGTGCGCACAGGCATCTATGCCTCCTATCTTCTCCAGCACAGTACCCCAGGGGGTTTGTCTTCTGCATGTCTCAGCATTGTGCTTCCTTCATTCCTTAAAATATGCAGAAACATCTCTTAACAAACGTGCACCAGAAAACCTCCCTTGGTTTCAATGCTCCTTTTCTCATTGGCCAATTTCTCTACACCCCTTTACAATGAAACACATGGAAAGTGATCTCAGTATTCATCGCCTCCCCTTTCTCTCCTCCCAGTCTCTCAGGGATCTCTATGGTCACACTTTTGTCCCCACCCTGTGAGATATCCAATGCCGTTTGCATTGCAAAATTTAGTGATCCATTCTCAAAAGCACTGACCAGTTAATATTGCATTCCCCTTCTTGACTTTCTCAACCTGGCTTGGAGGCATGATTTTTCTCTTCTATAAGTTTTCCTTCTAAGTCCGTGGCTAGTACTTCTAAGATGTTACTTCGTTTTGTTGAATCTCTCTCATCTCTCTGCCACTAAATGTTAGAATACCCTGGGGCTCGGTCTGTGGGCCTCCTCTCCGTCTGCATGCACTCTCCTGGTGATCTTCTAGTCTCCACATTTAAATGCTCTCTACATCTCTGCTTGGATGTCTAGAGGCCATTTCAAAGCTGACATGTCTAGAGTGGAACTCCCACCCCAAACTTTCTCTCCTAAAGTCTTTGCTGTCTTAAAATGTTCTAGGAAATTTAAGCCCTGTCCTTTCAGGTCCTCCATCCAGAAATATGATTCATCCTCAACTCATTCTTCTCTGACACCTCACACTGAATCCATCACAATACCACTCAGCTCAACCTTCAGTATATGTTGATAATTCAACCTGCGTGACGTCTAGCCTGCATGTACCTTCTGCCCTGGCCTGGAAACTGGATTTCCTGTTCCTGCTCCTGCCCTGCCACCACCTCATTATCTATACAGTAGCCAGAGTGAATCTGTTAAAAGGTAGACGGGGCTAGGTGTGGTGGCTCATGCCTGTAATCCTGGCACTTTGGGAGGCCAAGGCAGGCGAATCACTTGAGGCCAGGAATTTGAGGCTGGCCTGACTAACATGGTGAAACCCCATCTCTACTAAAAATATAAAAATTAGCTGGGCATGGTGGCACACACCTGTAATCCCAGCTACTTGGGAGGTTGAGGCAGGAGAATCACTTAAACCCAGGATGCGGAGGTTGCAGTGAGCTGAGATTGCACCACTGCACTCCAGCCTGGGCGACAGAGTGAGATTCCATCTCAAAAAAAAAGAGTAGACGGGATCACATCACTCTGTTTCTAACCCTTCTGTGGCTCTTTTCTCACTCAGCTGGACACATGAAAATATAAGTGAAGGACCTTGTAAGCCATGCCAAAGGGCAGGCTCTTGAGGCTGGAGAACTACAGAGCAAGGGGAGATAAAAGACAATGAGAATAATAATGAAAGGAACAGGTCACGCGGCCAGTAAGCAGGTGCTGAAGGTTCCAGCCTCGTCCCTCTGATATCAGAGCATGTGCTTTATTCAGTTCACTCGATTGCCAGCCAGGGAAAACTTCTTAGGGCAGGGTCACAGTGCAGTGGGGCTTTGAAGGTCACAAAGGTGGGTTGGTTGTAGGGGAGAGAGAGTAGCATGGCAGATGAAGAAAATCTCATTGAGTCCATTCTAGTCTAGGAAAAACCAACACATTAAAAATACAGAGAGTGGCTGGAATAGCCAAAGGCTAGGAATGACCTCTGGTTATTGCTATTTTGTGCCAGGACTTCTGCACTCAGCCCGTGAATGGGGTGAAGGTGAGGGACTGAGACCGTTAATGCAAAGGTGTTGTTGCTCTTAAAGAGCAAAGAGCTTACTGTTTGGAAAACTTGCCAGACATCTCCAAGAAGGTTCTCAACTGGCAGGTGTCAACCTTGCAGCAAACAGTTTGGTTCAAGGCAAGTCTTGTACAAGAGGACTCATTGATACCAGAGGCCAAGGCAGGAGGATGGCAGGAGTTCAAGACTAGCCTGGGCAGCAAAATGAGACCCAGTCTCTACAAAAATAAAAAATAAAAAAATTAGCTGGGCATGATGGCATGCTTCCGTAGTTCCAGCTTCCGGAGAGGCTGAGGCAGGAGGAGCGCTTGAGCTGGGAGGTCAAGGCTACGGTGAATGAGCTGTGATCACATCATTGCACTCCAGCCTAAATGACAGAGCAAGACCTTGTCTCAAAAAGATAAAATAATTTGGAGACAACATCTGGCTTTCTTCATACTTAGCCCAAGGCAACTCAAGGGTTACATTTAAGGCCATCTCGGATTTCATTTGCATCTATTTTTTTTTCCATCTTCCTACTTCTGGATTCCTTTGAATCTAGCATTAAGCCAGGAGTCTAGATTATTGATTATTGGTTATTTCACTCATTCCCACATCTTAATCAGGAGCCTCTTATGTACAAGGCAGCTAGCCATTGGAGGTTGGGAGCCAGACAAGCTCCTGATTTTTACTGAATTCCCCCACACCGAGAGTCCCAATGCCAAGTCTCTGGAATAATCCTTCTGATTCAGTCATCCAAAATCTGTCTTCACAAGGGTTTTCTGCAAGGCTTCCCTCTGCAGCTTCCTCACATCTCGGCTGTATGTTGTCTATGTGAGGGGCACACGAGATTTGTGACAGGCATCAAAAGTATCAGAGATGTTCACTCAGAGCCTTAGAAATGCATAGACAATTCCTGATGCATAGATAGCATTGATATTTTCACTGCTCCATTTTTACTGCAACAAATATGAACAACAATTAAATCCATTTTCTTGGGATAATTGCCTGCAACCTGATGTCCTTATAAGACACATTCTGCCACTTCAGTCATGTGGATTACACAGCACTATTTAAAACCTTCCCATTACCAGATAAAGTGGAGGGAAGGAGGAAAGAGCCAATCCATGGCCGAGTCCATTCCTAGATTGTCCAGCCTTTTGTGTTTGTTATTAAGCCCTTCAAAAGTACACTGCTTCCCTGGAGAGAAAATGTATTTACATCGTTCCCAATCACTCCACCAGAGCAGCAGTGGCCTCAAGATAAACCTCCCAGCACCAGGGAAGAGGGGATTACACACATCACAATGAAGTCCAATTATATTGAAATCTAACAGCCAAATTTCTCTGCCCCTGCAGTTCCTAGAGTGTGAAGAGAGAAAGAACAAACAGAAGAAAAAAATTGTTGTAGCGCCTTAATGATGAGTGCGTGAGAAGCAGCCAGTTCCCTGTTCCCACCATTCATCTTCTGTGTGTTGGTCCCTAATGAGGATTGGCAAGATCTGGCGATTCTCCAGGTCCCTCCTCATGCCCTCTTTCCCTGTTCAAAGCACCGTGAGCCTCTCTTGCTTGGTTCCAGTTGCCTTGGAATGTGTTTTGGAAGAAATGTCCTGGATAGTCTCCAGGCTTCTTCATATTCTTTCTTTTCAGTAATTAACTTTGTATTGAGTTCTCCCACCAAAATGAACAGCCAGGCCTTCCTTCCAGATAGAAATTGCAGCAAGAAACAAATGGGAGTTGAAATAAATAACATCGTGTTGCTTGATAAATGTATTGCAGTAGCAACAGAGACTCCCACCCTAGGAGTTCTAATTACGAATCTGACCCGGTAGAGCCAATGCCACAGTTGCTACAGAAAATAAATAGGCTAAGCAGGGCCTGGGGTTGGTTATTTCCATAGATTTGTCCTGGAAATGTTAATCAAAGCAAACCAGAGGGAGTGGGGAGCCAGGGTTATTCTGATAGCACTAAAAAAATTAAGTTCCCTGCTGGGCGTGGTGGCTCACACCTGTAATCCCAGCACTTTGGGAGGCCGAGGTGGGCAGATCACAGGGTCAAGAGATTGAGACCATCTTAGCCAACATGGTGAAACCCCATCTCTACTAAAAATACAAAGACTAGCTGGCATGGTGGTGAGTGCCTGTAGTCCCAGCTACTCGAGAGGCCGAGGCAGGAGAATTGCTTGAACCCAGGAGGCGGAGGTTGCAGTGAACAGAGATTGTGCCACTGCACTCCAGCCTAGCGACAGAGTGAGACTCCGTCTCAAAAGTCAAGTTTCCGTTAGCCCTTTGCAATCTAGTCATAGTTCTCTTCCTCTCTTGCTCTTTCTTTATGGAAACTAGGCCTACCTGTGTATTTTCTCTGTGAAATATGATTTCACACTTTCGCTTATAAAAGAGGTTTTGCCAGGTGTGATCGCTCATGCCTGTAATCCTAGCACTTTGGGAGGCTGAGGCGGGTAGATAACTTGAGGCCAGGAGTTGGAGATCAGCCTGGGCAGCATGGCAAAAGCCTGTCTTTACTAAAAATACAAACATTAGCCGGGCACGGTGGCGGGGACCTGTAGTCTCCAATACTCAGGAGGCTGAAGCAGGAGAATCACGTGAACCTGGGAGGCGGAGGTTTCAGTGAGCTGAGATCACACCACTGCACTCCAGCCTGGGTGACAGAGTGAGACCCTGTTCTCAAAATAAATAAGAGGGGTTTTAAAATTTGTTGTGGGGGGCGGGGAGGATTGGTAAAGGCTAGAAATTCATTTAAAAAGAAGACCCAGTGTTTGTCACGGCATCTTCAACTTCCACCCTCAGGGATGGAGGGAGATGTGCACTTGGCCTTTTCTGGTTGGACAGGTGTGCAGGTGAGGGCAGGGCTCCTGGGGGCTCTAATCGGCCAGGGTTTGCCTGGTGCACACTGCTAAGAAGGTGAAAAGATGCAGGATGGGGATCTCCTGTAGGCGGTAAAGGGATGGGTCAGGTGTAAGTCATCACACGCTCCTAAGCCCCGAGCAAATCACCCAGGATCCAGTGGAGATGACATTGTCATGACAATTGTGTCCTTCCTTCTGCCTTCCACGCACCAGGTAGAGGGGTAGAGTGACTGTCAGAGTTCATTCATGACACAGAGCCCCTCTGCTGGGTCATGCAGGAAGGGATTCAGGACGGGGAAATCAGATGCTTACAGGTCATTGTTGAAAGTGCTGAGGAGGGGTTCGGGCTGGCTCCGGGTTTTCTCAAGCACTGCGTAGCAAGCCTGCCAGGACAGCACCGACTGCCACAGCCAGGATGGTTCAGAAGGCTGGAGACCAGGAGTCTGCCACTGGAGTCGGCATGCCCGCTTTTCACCTGTGATCCCAGGAGAGGAAGCAGCTGCCTCTGAGTCCTCAGGCTCAGTGGCCTATCTTCACCCCAAGGCATGCAGGTCAGAATGTAGCTGAACAGCAGCCTAGGGTCCTGCCCTGCTGCCGACAGGAACAGGAAAACAGCCAAAGCAGGAGGTGACCCTACCTACCCCTCCACCTCCAGCGTGGGCCCAATTTGCATCCTGAGCCCCTGCACGGGGGCTTGCCAGGGGAGACTTCACATGCACAGGTGATGCAGGTGGAGGGCAATGGAGGAGGCTGCCTGGATGCGGGGCCTGTCCACCCCTTCCACCCCATACAGCATCTGATTCTGGTGTGGGTCCTCTCCTCCTCTTTCTCTACACACACACACACACACGCACACACACACACGAGAAACACCCGGTCTCACACGTCTGATGCTGCCTCACATGTGTCGCCAACATCAGCCTTTGTCCAGCCTCAGCCACTTTCCTCCCCGAGGGCTTGGCCACATCCACTGGCACTGCATTTCTTCCCTACAATTTTGCTATGTCTGAGTATTGTCTCTATTACGATCTAGTTTTTGTCTCCTTAACTGACTTTTTAAGCTGAAATAGTTATTTCAAAAGGAACCAGTTACACAGATGGGAAGCCAGTGTCATTTGTATTAATAGGAGATAACAGCAATGATTAATACAATAAAAAGGGAATGCATCTTTATGAAATATTAATTATCAAAGGCTCTGAGTCCAAGGACTGTGCTCTTTACCGAAAAGATAAATGAGTCAAGTGAGGTGTCAAAGATACATTATTCTGAAACTGAGCCTTTTTCATCAGATGGATCAAAAAGCAATTACAGTTGAGCCTTGAACAACAGGGGGCTCGACCTGCATGGGTCCCCCTACATGCTGATGGTCTTCTACCTCCACCACCCCAGAGACAGCAACACCACCTCCACTTCCTCCTCAGTCTACTCAATGCAAAGACCATGAGGATGAATACCCTACGCCAGTCCACTTCCACTTAGTGAAGAGTGGAATATGAACAGAGAAAATCTGTATGAATAGAGAAAATGAATAGAGAATATGAATTGAGAAAATCCCTTTTCTCTTATTGTCTTAACATTTTATTTTGTCTAGCTTACTTTATTGCAAGAATACACGATACAGATAACATACAAAATATGTTTTAATCAACTGTTGGTTATTAGTGTGACTTCCAGCCAAGAGTAGGCTATTAGTAGTTAAACTTTTGGGGAGTCAACAGTTATTTGTGGATTTTCACTTGTGCAGGCGGCGGTGGGGCGGTTGGTCCCCTAACCCCCCACGGTGTTCAAGAGTCAAGTGTGTGAAAGGATAATGCACATTGCTGTGCCTGCCAGCTGAGATTATACAGGACAACGGTGGTCATCAGCTCATACTTTTTCATTTCTCATTTAATTTTTCAAACTATCCTGGAATATGTATTATTCCCAGTTTAAGATGGGGAAGTTGAGATGCAAGGAGGAATTGGACAGGGTTCCAGATTGAGGAAGTGGGGGTGCTGGACCTGCACCCAGCTTCTTGACTTGAGTTCTGGGGGCTCCGTATGAATCAGAAGGGGGCAACCATGTGTCAAAGCCCTCAGCTCCCAGCACTAGACTCATGCTTAGGACAAGCAGCTTTCACCCGTCTTTGATCAAGAGAGGGTTTCTTCTGTAATGTTTGCCCCATTTTGAGATCTCAAGGCAGTTTACTTCAAGGGATATGGTGATGGCTCTTTTCAATCTCTGGGTTGGTTCTTTAACACTAAAGACCACATGGCTGGGTGCAGTGGCTCATGCCTATAATCCCAGCACTTTGGGAGGCCGAGGTGGGCAGATCACCTGAGGTCAGGAGTTCGAGACCAGCCTGACCAACATGGAGAAGCCTGTCTCTACTAAAAATACAAAATTAGCCAGATGTGGTGGTGCATGCCTGTAATTCCAGCTACTTGGGAGGCTGAGGCAGGAGAATTGCTTGAACCCAGGAGTCAGAGGTTGCAGTGAGCCGAGATGGCGCCATTGCACTCCAGCCTGGGCAGCATGAGTGAAACTCCATCTCAAAAAAAAAAAAAGAAAAAAAAAGAGAACACGGAAAGCATGGATGAGTGGAGCCTACACTGCAGAGATCTGTTGGATTTTTCTGGGAAGGGCTTTGCCTTCATAAACACTTTCCTTTCTCAAGTGTCAGGGACAGGGAATCAAAGCGGCACGTGCTGACCTTTCTCCACAAAACGGAGCCTCCCGGCCCCGGGGCCATCTGTCTCCATTGATGCACGGCAGCTAGAAAGATGAGGACTCAGACCTGGGAAGTCTCTCAGAGCAGCTCTCTGGCAGGCCTGTGGCTCCTTTTTAATTGCTCAGCGGTAAAAACTATAGAGGAGAATAGAATGTCTGCCCTGGCAGTTGGACGATTTTCTTACCAGTAACCTGAGGATGTGACCTGGTGCGCTCTGCAGAAAGAGAGGAGAGCTGTAAGTCTGTCACCTGTGAACATCTGGCAGAGGTTATTATGCATGCAAATTTTATGCATGAAATTCAAAGATGGAGGCCGACCCCCCCAACCCCCCGCCGCCGCAACTTTTATGATCTGTGGATAAGTTATGAGCGAGTTATGCATCTGACTAATGTAGGGGCAGATCCGGGAGCGCCTGTCTGGGTATTTCTAGCTAGCTGTGTCTCTGGTTCTGAGCAGGAGGATTGATACCCCTCCAGGCTCTGCTCTACATCTTTCCCTTCCTACCTTCCCTCCCTCCCTCCTTCTTTCATTCAGCAAATGTTGAAAATGCAGCCACAGTGTACCAGGTGCTATGCTGTACACCAGAGACACAACCACCTACAAGAGAGACCTGGTTTCTGCTTCCAGCTGGCAACGTAGCATGCTAGTTGAGGACGCAGACCTGGAGTCCAGGGGTCTCAGTCCCAGTTCTGCATCCACGACTTCTTCCTACCTGTGCAAACCTGGGGAAGTTACCTGGCTCCATTCTGCCCCATCTGGAAGTAGAATTGTGCTCACCTTCTAGGCTGTGTTTGTGAGGACGGGAGGTGCATACACTTAAGGGAAGCAGGCGTAATTCCAGGGAGACTAGGAGTATGCATGTTGGGGTCTTTTTCCTCCCCAATTTTGGGGCTGTGTGGGAGAAGAAAATGGAAGTGGGACCCACCCACTTTGTCTAAGCCTCAAGTGGAGAACTGAGTGATGGAGGGCAAAATGTATAAATGGATGCAGCAAAGGCGCCTGGGGCCTTTTATCTGAGAAGTTTCTGCAAACAATGAAAGTGAGACCAAAGTCAAATGGGTCCCTCCATGATCCTTTGTGGTCAGTCTGTTTAGCTCAGTTCTCTGCCTGTGGCAGAGCATAGGGGAGAAGGATTCATCCTCCACAGGAAGAAGGATACAAGGACCAGGCATGGTGACCGTGCCCCAGCTGATTTTCAGGCAGGAGCCTAGCCCCCATGTAAACTAGAGAGAGAGCTGCCCAGAGATGCTGCTGCAGTTATCCAGGCGGGTGAGACAGCAGGAAACAGGAGAGATTTGACTGGCAAGGACCAAAGCTTAGGGGCCACAAACACACAACATCTGTACCTGGGAGAACGAGACAGAGCTTGGTCCTACCATCAGCCAGTGAGGCTTTTGACTTGCCCTCTGCCCTGTCTTCTTTCAGGTCCCATGTCATCTTCTCAGTGACGGCATTTCTGGGCACCCTATTCACCGTCGCACACCCTGCGCCCGCTCTCTTCTCCACTCCACTTTCCTCTTTAGCTGTGGTCACACCAAATGTATTATGCATTTTAATTCTTTGTATTGTTGCCTGGGGTTCTGCCTATGAGGATCCAGGTAGGAGTTCTCACCGTCTTGCTCACAGTACCTGGCACAGGGTAAACCCCTGACAAATCATTCTTAAATAAATGGATGGATGGGTGAATGAAGAGTGGGTGTCCTGATCAAGTTTGTCCACACATTAGGCTTATAACCTCTTTAGACAGGCGCATCTGTCAATCTGATGGCCCTGAAAATATCTCATAATCTGTCTTTCCAATTTTCCCTATAACGTATTTTCTTAAAGTAAACTTCAGTCAGAGTAAATTTCCTATAGAATTAAACGTGAAAAATCCTAGTGCTTTGTACCAGGTCAGAATTAACTTCCATAAAGCTGACCCCAGAGCTGTCCCTTTTCACATCTTTTTTTCAGGGAACAAAGTATAAAGACATTTAAAAATGTCCCTTAAGGAAAAGAGATGCTAACGTCTTCTCTAGTCTACATTAGACAGAAGAAATTGAGCCAGGACCTTGGGTTGGAAATTATTATCTGTAAATGTATTTACTCCTTTGCTTAATCATTCTCTCAGTCAACACGTATTTTGTACTCCCTAGGTGCTAGGTGTGATATGAGCTACAGGAGGTGATGAATAAGCTGTGCTCTTGGACCAAATGCTTTGAAGGTCAAGGAGGACAATGGTGGGGGAGAGGACATTGGCTGTCGACAACAGGGAGTTGCAGGTGGTCTTCTGGTGGGCCTCTGTGTGAGTCCACTGAGAGTCAAAGCAAAGATGTAAAGGGTGTTGAAGGTATGAACAGAAGGAATTGAGGTAGCAAGGGGAGGATACATTTTTGAGAAGTTTGGAGGTGAAGAGGAGAAGTCAAGTGTTGTATTGGGAGGAAAGAGCAGGGTTGAAGTTTGGGAATTGAAATGATTATGAATATGTTATAAGTGTGTGGAGTGTAGTCAATGGAGGGAAGAGCTGATGATGCGGGGAAGCCACTAACCCACTAAATCCCTTTCCCGCATCACAGGCCCTGCTGAAAGGGTTGACAATGAAGACTCTCAGGCCACCATAACTCATGGAGAAGCCCTGAGCATCTGGCCTGCTTGTAAGAGAAGGAATGTGCTGGTATCAGGGCTGGATGGGTTCTCATTTTCCTCCTATCTAGGTGCCCTTATCCCTGGTATCATGGAGAAGTTTGTAGCCATGGGCATGCCATCCAATGGAGGCAGCCTCTATACTTGTGCCCTGAAAAATCAAAAGCAAAGTGAATCATTTGGTAAATACATATGGTGCCTGAAACAAGCCAAAAGACTTCCTCCTACATGATCAGAGTTCAGGATGTGCAAGCCACATTAATGATAATGAGAAGGAACCAGGTCATCCAGCTCCTGATGCTCAGTCTTGGCAGCCTCTTAGATGAAACAGGGGCCAGACACTGGCTAGAGAGCTCTTACCTAGAGTTATTGGTCTGTGTGTTGAGATATGGGGCATCTCCTGATGGCCTGAGTGGGATGAGGACATCAGCTGAGCAGCAGTGGTGCTGCTCTGCAGCTTCAGCTTACGTGTTGTCCCAGCCACATAGCGCCGGAAGAAACCTGCCTGGAATGTGATCAAGTGAGTGCTCAGGAGTGGGGAGGTCACACGTGCTGCATTTTGATGCTGACTTTTTATATTCAAAGCAATTTGCCCAGGTGAGCTCTGTCCAAGTATTGCATTACCTGATGGTTTATGGATAAAATGCCTGGATGTACAACTTAGTTGTCTCAAATTCAGCAAAGTTGTTATAGTCTAAGTGATGGGGATGGGGGGTGTTCAGTAGAGGTCTGAAATCCTGAAATCTGGGATTACAGTGATTCTCATAGGGAGATTTCAGGCACTTTTCTGTCATCCACTACCTGCCCTTCTGCCACTGCAGGGTCTAGTTATCTTT
>NW_026652309.1:1148085-1209039 GCF_009828535.3 Hylobates moloch | reverse complement strand
CATTCATCCATCCATCCTGCCATCCATCCATCCATCCATCCATCCATCCATCCATCCATCCATCCTGCAGGAGCCCAGGAGTTCAAGGCTGCCATGAGTTATAATCGTGCCAGTGCACTACAGCTTGAGTGACAGAGAAACCATCTCCAAAAATGAAAAAAAGAATATATTGATTTCATGCCTGTTACATAGATTCTGTGTTGAACAAAACTAGATGAGGTTCCTTCCTGTCTTTAAGGAGCATAAATCTAATAGGAAGGACAGATAATTTTTAAAAAATATATCAATGTGTGTAAAATTTCAACAGAAATAAGCCCCAAGGAGGTGTGGTACCTGCGGCTATAAGAGTAGCTAATAGTAGAATTTGGGTAGTCTTGGGGAAGGAGAGGGCAGAGAAGGCTTCCGGGAGGGGTGATGATTGCTTTGAGAGTGGAGAGAAAGAACCAGTGTTCTTGGAAAACAGGGTGGCCTGAGCAAAGGGCCTGTGGCAGGAGGGAGTGTAGAATTCAAGGAACTGGGAGGGGATCCTTGTGGCTAGGAATATGCAGAGTAAGGGGAAAAAGGCAAGAAATAAGGCTGGAGAGTGGGGAGGGCCACAGCACACGAGGCCTTCCCTGCCCACCTTGCCCACATGCACCAGACACACTGAGGAGCTGGATTTGGTCATTGTTCTTATGACTGCTGTGTTCCCAGATTTCCCCTTCATATTCTGGTGACATCCACCAGAGCCAGCTCCTGTGTCTGTGATGTGATTACCCCTGACTCCTTCCCCTCCTGACACCTGCCCCAGGTACTCACACCTCTACTGATGATGCCTCAGCCTGGCCCTTTGGCTTTCTGACCTTGGACCCCTCCCCACTCCCTCTCCACCTCTCTGCTTCCCACTTCCCTTGTTTCCAGCTGCTCTTTTCCCTGTGAGCCGTATTGGTTCCAGCCCCAGCCTCTGCAATAGCTTCCCCAAATGAAATGAATCCGAGGAGCATGTAGGATGTAAGCCCCGTCACCATGGTGTTGGTTAGTGAATGTCTCTTTACTGTCTATTTCCCCATTCAGTGCCTGTCTCCCCATCAGACTGAAAGCTGCAAGAAGACAGAGTCCTTCCCAGGGCCCAGCACAAAGCTTAACACGCAGAACATGCACCATAAATGATATCCAACCATGACCCTCCCCTCCCCTAAACTGCCCCATGGAGCCCAGTCCCACAAAGCCTGAGACAAAGGAGCTGCTTTTCACACAGACAGACACAGACAGACTGATGGACTGGCTGGAGGACCCGGGGACGATGAGAAACAGGCTCCGAAAGCTTTCTGGCTGCCAGTATTTAACACACGGAGCTATTTTCAGATGCTAGTCACAGACATTTTGAACTGCATTAGAATAAACAGAATTCTGAATTATCTTCTCAGCAGTACATGAAAGAACTGTCTATCACCCAAAAGGGAAAGAGGGAATGACGAATTTCTAAGGTAAAAATTCTGGAAGAGGGAGGAAAAAATCCAATCCACAGGCGGTTCTGGAATCTTCTCACACAACAGGTGGTCCCCCGCCCTCCAGTCCCCCAACTCCTGTGATTAGGAGCAAGTGGAAAGCTGTCAGCTAGACTGGGCTCAGGCTGGGGATCTGGGCTCTTGGAAATGTACATTTATTTGCTCATGCTAATGGTCAGCAGGCCGGGATAAATGGGGCTGGGGCATTAATGCAGAGCCCTGTAAATCATGCATGAAGAGGAAGACCATGCCCAGCACCGAGGGGCCAGCCAGCCGAGGAGGCTGCATGAAATATTCAGCAGCCAGCCAGACTCAGGCCTGCTTCAAATCCCACGTCCAGACCTCTGAGGATGTGATTTTTGCAGAAAGCTTTAAAACAACCTCAAATGCCTTATCCTTGTGTTCCACAAGTCTCCTATCAAAGCTGGTTCCTACTGAATGGTGTCTCTGTGTTCCACCTCTGGGGCCTTGGTCATGAGGACCCCACACTGATGGTTCCCCTCCCCCATGCCACTGCAGCACTGCTCACCCTTCCAGCCCTGCAGCAGGCTGTGGTTTCCCTCCCCCAACCACAGGGCCCTTGCACATACTTCCCTGCTTCAGGAAGGTCCCTGCCTGGTTCACCTTGCTCTCCTTCTCTTCTTTAGGTCTCAGCTTGGATGCTATCTCTCCAGAGAGGCCTTTGTTGTACCCCCCCACCCCTAAGTTGGCCTTCTGTGCAGCTCTCTAGCTCTGTCCTCTGTCCTCTTTCATGCCCTATCACAGCTGTGCTCATTTTGGGAGCATGCTGTCACCGGCTCTTTGCTGTCCTCCTTTACCAGACTTAATCTCCACGCTGGAAGAGGCTCTGTGGGCCCATCCTCGCTGCACTGCAAAGCAGCATCTGGCATATGGCAGGACTCAGCACAAAGTCAAGGAGTGAAAAACAGGTGCCTCTCAGCAGGCATGGGGTGAGCATGGAGGTTCATCCCTGGACTCTACATCTCCTCTGCAGAAAATGTTCTGATCCTTGGATATGATCTTCAGGTTCCCTATCCATGAAGTCTGTACAACCAATAAACCAGGCAATGACTCGATGAGTAGGAATAGTAAGGTTTTGTTCCTGATCCATTCCAACTGCAGTGGCCAAGTTAACATATGGCAATGTGCTTTGTCAGGACAAACAAACAATGATGGATTCATACCCAAGCTGAGAGGGGCGAACTGTAATGCCATCCAGCTTCCCTCCCAGTACAACAGGACCCTCTGGCTTTGTGTGGGTGCTTGTGGATAGACACCTCACTTCCTTCCAAGGTAGCTGGTTCCACTCCCAGCCAACTGCTCAGGCTGCCTCCCAGCCCAGCTATCCTGCAGGTTCCAGCCCCACAGCACGTGTGTCTCTGTGTACTCTAGCCAGTGGGCTTTCTACTTTGAGAATCTCAGCTTTTCCCCCAAAATGCTGGATTTATTATGGAGATATTCCTGGATAAGATGAGCAATTGGGCTGACCATTGGACCACGTGTATTGATGCAGTTCATGTATGCACCCAGAGACGGAGAGGCCCCGGTGCTTCCATTCTGATGTGCTCTTGGAGAAAGCCATTGAAGAACTGTGGTCAGCAGGTGCTCCAGGAGTTTCAGCGCCATGGGCTTAGTGGGGTTCCACGGCCCTGTGTATGCATTTCCACATCCTGCGGCCAGGGCGTCAGCTCACTGCATGCATTCAATAGCTCCTGAGTTCCCGCTGCATGCCAGGTACTGTGTGTGTGGTGGTGGGGGATGACTTTTTATCAAGCAAAGTCAAACCACACATGCCTTCTGCCTTTTAAGAGTTCAAGATCTGTAGCACAGACAGCCATGGCGACTAGGAACTCCAGAACCGTGAGCTGTAGTGGATGTACACAGAGTGCCCCGTGGGCAGGCACAGGTGGCAGCTAATTCCAGCTGGGCTTGCTTGGGGATTTCTTATGTGACACCCATTGTAGACCCAGCCTGCAGCTGTTTTCTTCAGTGGTCGCCTCCGTCTTATGAAGGAAGGCCACGCGCTCTCGTGTGAAAGGCTGCTCTTTGCTTCTGATCCAGGCCTGCTTGGACTCCATCTCGCTCCATCTCGCTCATGGCGTGGCTTTGAGATGATGCTCATCAGGCTCCCTGAGCTGCTCCGGGATAGGCCACTGTGAGAATTCCACTTTCATTTTCAAGCATCTGAGAGACCAGAGGCGTGCTGAATCCTCCCAGCCCTCCTGTCAGAATAAGCTATCTGTCCGGTGAGAGCAGTCACTCCTCCTGTTCTTTGAGGACAAGACCAGCAAAAGGCTTGAGTTCCCCATTTCCAAAGAAAAACAAGGAGAATGCAAATTTCTCGGCTTAAAAATGTATACAAAAGGACTGATTCTATATAACTCTCTGGAGTAAGAAGAGCTGTGACTTCCATTGGCTGGTGCTGTTTAGAGAAGGATCACTGTGCTGAAGTTGAAAAAGAATGTATTCAGCTTTGATATTTGGAGAAAGTGTCCCAACTATCATGTATTTCTGCCTGGTTTTCTTTTAGAATGCACCAGCTGGAGTCGACATTAAAGGGCCCCATTTCCCATTTGCTGTGGAAGACGTTTAATTGGAAGTCTCTCCCTGCCCCTTGGTAAGCCTCATTTCTGCATATTAGCTTTACACATGACTTCTGGGGTGACTGGTCAAGACGGGAGTCTGCGTGTAATTAGACCAGACCGAGGAAGAAGCAGGAAGTTTGCTGGCGGAGAACATGGGAGTCTCTGTGTCGCCTTTAATCACTCTTCCTGCTTGGTGTAATGTTCACGTGTTGTCTTTCATCACAGCCATGGGGACAGAGTGCCTTCTCGCGGGGCCCTTCGGTCCATCTCCACTCACCACCCAGCCCTCACTGTCATCTGTCTGACCCCATTGGCCTTGCTCTTCTTTTTGGAACATGATAACCTCCCTCCAGCCGCCCCGGCACAGTCTCAGGACATTTGCATGTGTCCTGGCACATGTTTCCTCAGCTCCTGGCCTGCTTGGTCCCTTCCCGTTATCCTTGTCTCTGCTTAAGCATCAGCTCCTCAGAGGTCCTCCTGACCAGCCCATTGCAAGTACCCTTTCCCCTTCCTCCTTGCGGTTCTGTTCCTCCCTCCACCTTGCAGCTCTGCAGTTTCCCATGAATGTGCTTGTTTACATGCTGACTATCATGTCCCCCACCTGGCTGTTCACCCCTTGATGCCAGCACCAGCTTTCTTGCTGGCTGCGTTGCTGCCTGTGCCTGCAGTGGTGGGCTCCGTAAGCATCTGCTGAACAAACGCACGGATGAATGAGCCCTTTCAGATCCAGGCTGTGTGGGGCTCAAAATGAAAGAAAACAACATACAAAATGACACATACAAAATTGGTTAGGAATGGGGTTTATTTAAATTCTTAAAAGCGGCTAAATTTCTGTACATCACAAAACTATACAGTATTGAATATTTTAATAGTTACCTGGTTGTATTTTACATTTTCCTACATTTTTCTCCTGCATACATTTTGCCTTTTCATATGACAAAAATGTTTGGTATTGCTTTTAACAGAACAGAAAGATAATTCTTCTAGTGTGGTCAGGTAAAGCTTTTTTTTTTTAAAGTTATGGATAGTTGGTGGCATGCATCGTGCAGATGGACACACAGACAGACTCACTGTGGCATTGGGTAAGGTTTTGTCCTATAGACACAAGAATTTTGATGGATTCTTTTTCTTTCTTTTTTTTCCGTTTTTTGAGACAGTCTTGCTCTGTCACCCAGCCTGGAGTGCAGTGGAGCAATATCAGCTCACTGCAACCTCTACCTCCAGGGTTCAAGTGATTCTTGTGTCTCAGCCACCCAAGTAGCTGAGTAGCTGGGATTACAGGTGTACATACCACACCCATCTAATTTTTGCCTTTTTAGTAGTGACAGGATTTCACCATGTTGGCCAGGCTGGTCTCAAAATCCTGGCCTCAAGTGATCCACCCACCTCGGCCTCCCAAAGTGCTGGGATTACAGGCATGAGCCACTGCACCCATCCTTAGATTCTTTTTCATCCCATAAAAAAAAGGTTCATTTACATTTGTGTATATGCATTACAAATTATTCCTTACAAGGGAGAACATTTATTTTGACTAGGTAATAATGAGAACTGAATCCTCTCCTGATAATAGCATGTCTGATGATAAGAAGATTTTTCTTAGATTTTTCTTCTTTTTCAGAAGATTTTTCTTCTGGCTCCATACATTTCAAACCTTGCTCCTTTTCCTCTTCCACCAGACCCTCTGGTGCTGGGCACCAATGAGAAGCTCATCTGGCCCCGGGATCCTGGTAGGACACTGGGAGCACTATTGCCATGAGCAGCAGGGTTGTTCCTGGACACGTCACTGACCCAGCACACCCAGCACAATGGCACTTGATGTGAAAGTGGCTTCATACAAATCTGCCACTCAAGCCTAAATAAGTGCATTCCAGAAGAGCCACAGCCTCTCTAACAGCTCCTGAGGTGAGGGAAACCCTAGAGATGGGAAGCTGGAGCAGAAAGAGATGGTGGCCTAAAGTCAACTGCAGTGAAAATCTCTCCCCATCAGCAAGTTTTGCAAAGCTATGGCCACAGGAACACATGACTAGGGCCCCTCCTAGTCTTGGAAGCAGCCCCCATGGAAATGAGGGCCTCACAGTGAATCCACCTCTGATCCTACTTCACCTGCAGTCAAATGAGAAGAGCTTTCAATCAGCTAAAGACACCCTATCCCCTCTCCCCGACCCCTGCGACCCCAGGAGCTCCTGCCTTGTCGCTGTGTCTGTCCCCAAGCGAACCGCATCTGAATCAAGCCCCTTTCTCTCCCAAGTGGTCACCTTCTGGGCTGTGATGGGCAGCTGCCACTCTTGCCTTAGGATATGACTGGAGAGGCGACTTCCCATCACGCGGAGAATACGTTCACCCCGTGGTGCTTTCCACCCAAGCTGACCATCGCTTGACTTTTTGGTGTAGCCGCTAGCTCAGTGCCATCCTTGGCAATGTGACCCTGGAGCAGCTGTCCCCAGACTGCATTTGGGGGATTTCACATAATTATGAATAGGATGCAAATTTTATAGCCCCAGTGAAGGGAAACACCTCTGGCGAGGCTTCCCGGGGCCAGGGAGAGGACTCCACTGAGGGAGATAGTGGCAGGGCCATTCTTCGTGTCCTTCAAAACTTTTTTTTTTTTTTTAACATCCTCTTTATGTCCTGAGAGCCATGTGCAGATGAGGAAAAATGGCATGCAATGCATCTTTGCCCGCCACAATGACTTTGCAATCATGGCAAGCAAAATATTCTAAACAGTAAGTGAATCGAGGAAGATATACTGCCAAGTCAGGAAGAAAAAATCCACCTGTTCAGTGATTTCAGGAACTGCTGAAGAAAATCACCAGTGAGTATCAGTTTCTGCAATAGAATCGAATGCAGGCTTTGCTTCTCATTGGAATCCCCCAGCTGGTGTCTTGGTTGACTGAGAGTCTGGGGGAGAGGGCAGGGAATGGATTTATTCTCCGCTAGGTTTTTAACAGTCATGAAGGGCTGTGGTCCTAAGGGGCACTGCTCAAACCTTAGTGTGCATCAGAATTATCTGGATAAGGCTAGGCACAGTGGCTCACACCTGTAATCCCAGCACTTTGGGAGGCTGAGGTGAGTGGATCACCTGAGGTCAGAAGTTCGAGACCAGCCTGGCTCTTTTAGTAGACAAACCCTATGTCTATTAAAAAATACAAAATTTAGCCAGGTATGGTTCTGAGTGCCTGTAATCCCAGCTACTTGGGAGGCTGAGGCAGGACAGTCACTTGAATCTAGGAGGCAGAGGTTGCAGTGAACCGAGATCACACCATTGTGCTCCAGCCTGGGCAACAAGAGTGAAACTCTATCTCAAAAAAAAAAAAAAAAAAAATTACCTGGAGAGCCTGTGAACATGCAGAGTGCTGGGCCCCATGCCCAGAGATCCTGATTCAGCCTGTCTGGGGTGGGCCAGAGATTCTGCATTCTGTCTAAGGAGGTCCCAGGTGAGGCACATTTGCAGACCACAGTCTGGAGGTTTGAGAACTTGGAAGACCGTGGCTGGCATATCTTGAGTCTCTGCCTTGGTATCCTTTGCCAAACAGAGAAATGTGCTGTTTATGTTTTTCAGGAGCTCAGGAAGCAGACTGCAACCCATGCAGATGTCGGGGCTGGATTCTCTCTATGACTGAGTGGGAGTCTCAGCCCCAAGAAGTCCCCTGGGTTGGCCCTGAAATCCACAATGGCTTGCTGGGCTGGAGGCCACCAGGTGATGGGACACAAGAGAGGAATGAATTATTTATCTGGACTCCTCACAGAGAACAATGCCTTGCAAATGTCCCCTTCCACCATGCTGGGTGGAATTCATAGTCAACCTAACAACCAGCTTAGCATCTTCTCTCCCGGACCTTGCCCTTCCAACCATATCGAACTTTGAGGAGTGATTAGGGAATCACTTGACGTCTTCCCTGAGAGCTCTTGGGTCACAAAGCTAATTAACCTTCCTCTTGCCTTCCAAACTAAGTAACAACCTCCAGAGCCAAGTCTTCTGGAACAAAACAGGAAGGAAGAAAGAAACTAAGAAAGAAGCCCTGTCTCTGATTTTTTTTTTTTAATGAAGGTTAACATAAAATTTTTTAAATAAACTCCATGGAAAGGAGGTTGTAGGGTTCAAAACCCCCGGGAGCAGTTCCAGCAGTGCCAGGACGGTCTCAATGGCAGCTCTCTGCTCCTCTTTGAGGTCTACTTTGCCCAGCAGCTAATTCTTGTGGGCAGAAACATGCTGGCTTCTTGTTCTCTGGGAAGTTCTGGATGGGAACTTGATGTGGGAAGTCGTGAGGTGCCCTGAACTTGGAGGTGGGGCTCGTTGGCACCACAGTGATGGTCCCATCTGTGCCATGTAGACTTGTCCAAGCAACTCCAGCTGTCCTGGATGTCCCAGACAGAGAGGACTTGCCAGCCTCCACCTTGGAATATTGTTGAGCTTCAGTGCACGACGCAAGCCCTCTCCTTCAGCACTCCTCTCTAAGAAGACACACAGTCAAACGCGTAAGGACTTGGGCTTGCGGAGGGTGTAGATCTGAGCTCAGATTCCCATTCTGACGCTTACTGGCTATGTGACCTACACTGCGGTTCCCAAATGTTCCCATATCCACACACCACTCTGTCCCACTGTACTAGATACCCGGAGCGGCCATAACACGTTACCACTAACTCGGTGGCTTAAAACCAGAGGAATTCATTCTCTTATAGTTCTGGGAGTCAGAAAACTTTTTTTTATTTGTTTGAGGTGGAGATTCACTCTTGTTGCCCAGGCTGGAGTGCAATGGCGCGATCTCGGCTCACTGCAACCTCTGCCTCCTGGGTTCAAGCGGTTCTCCTGCCTCAGCCTCCCGAGTAGCTGGGATTACAGGCATGCGCCACCACGTCCAGCTAATTTTGTATTTTTAGTAGAGATGGGGTTTCACCATGTTGGCCAGACTGGTCTCGAACTCCTGACCTCAGGTGATCCACTGCCTCAGCCTCCCAAAGTGCTGGGATTACAGGCGTGATCCTAAGTACAGTTTTATAGGACAACCATGCTCGTTCATTTCTGTATCGTCCACGGCTGCTCCACAGCAGCAGAGTTTGGTAGTGATCAGGACAGAACTGGCACAACCTGCACAACCTGCAAAGGCTGAATATTTACTCTCCGGCTCTTTAGAGAAAGTTTGCAACTCCTACTTTAGACGGATGCTTCTCCAATGCTAACGCACCAGTCACCAAATCACCTGCATCTGGTCCCAGGCTCCAACCATAAACCACAGCTGAATGGAAACTTGGTAGTGCTTGCCTTCGATAGCAGATGCCGTAAGAGGAAAGCAAGGTGACCAAGAAAACATCGCAAAACTCTGGGCAGAATCTGGGGCCTGAAGACTCTAAGTCAGAGGCCTCTTTTTGCTCTAAACACATATTAGCAAGAGTCCAAGAGGCATCAAAGATGAGTTAGCAGCAAAATGAGGCTTTGTCCTTCATGTAGAAAGGATTAAACGAGAATTGAAAATGCGGTAACTTTCACCCGGTGGGATTCAGTGATGTTCAGTGCTGTGATTACATCCAACCTCAAATCTTGCTGTCCCAAGTGGGACAGCCCAGACATAGGGAGCCACTGCACTAAGATGCTGTGATTTATTAAGATAATAAAGCTAGCAGGATGACAAATGTTTCATTTTTCCCCCATGTGTTTCCCCCAAAGGACTGTCTGCTTTTGCATGTGATTTGACTATCCGCTGAGGACCTAGCATGGTATATCAGCAAAGTGGAAAAGTGACTGAAGTGATTGTTTATCATCTTGTACTAAGTTACACCACTTTAAGCTTTAACTCCACAGCTCTTGCATTATTTTAAAACCGTCTGGCAGATCTCTAAAACTAATAGTACAAACCAGTCTGTGATACATTAAAATACATCCCACTCTGTCATACTGCAAACAAGTAGCTGCTCCCTAGTCTTTGAAAAAGTACTTTCAAGATGAAATATGTACTCATGGGTTCTGCAGGTTTTTAAAAAGTCTTGAATCTTCACAGATTTACTGGTGGGGAAGGGGTGTTTCATGTAAAATGTGTTTTTCTTTGACATTTAGAGGTCTTGCAAAGTGGTTTATTATAGATCTTGTGGACATCTTGCTATTAAATTTCAGAAATATATTCTCTGCACTCATAAGAAGGAATATGAAGAGTGTATTTGTTCACTGTCTGTTTATTATTCTTTTTCTGTTTCTAACACAAAATTATCAGTTCGAAATAAGTCATCAGAGGCACTTAAAATTTTTCAGGGTCAGAAATCTAATTAACCTCAGCAACTCTGCTTAAAATGTTGAATAATATAAGACAAGTCCTTACAGGAATCTTTGGTAATATTCAGTCTTGGTGATATATTTACAACTATTTTTTAAAAACTGACCTTCAATGTCTATTTTCCCTTGATGTGAGGGAATGGAAAGCAGATTGAGAAACAAGTCACTTGTGAGGTCTCATCCAACACATTTCAGTAAATTATTGCTGGATGTAAGCAGCTGAATTGTAAACGATTTCATTACCTTTCATTTTATAGAGAAAATTAAGAGTAAGTTCACAGTAAATGAACCTCTAGTCTGAAAATAGCTTTTTCTCCTCATTTAAACCTGAAATCAGGATACAACCCAAATGTGTTCAACCCAACACATTTTGAGATAAATACGTTTCACAACTGTCTTATTGGTGGATTTGCTTAGCACAGTTTGGGTATTTGTTACCCTCTGATGAATTCAGAGGAGTTTTTCAGAGGATAACATTGCATGTTTGCAGTAAGTTTGCATGTTTGCAGTAAGTTTGCATGTTTGCATGTTGCGTGCGATAAGTTTGCATGTCCTTTAGTGCTACCTTTTGTTTTTCTGTTAGGGATTCTAGTTTGCAGTAGAATAATTTCCTCCTGCAGCCTCATTCAAAGTACCATCAGGATTCAACCTGTTTCTCTCCGTGAGACTGTTTGTTTTGCTCCTAACTTATCAGAATAAGAGCTCACGAGATCAGCAGCTGATGGAAATTGTTAGAACAGGAGCTGCTGGCACCTGTGTAGAAAACACAGAAAATATGAACAGTTGGTGGGCAAGGTTCTTGGGCACAGTAAAGGGCACAGAGCAGGCAATGGGAGGAGGCCCCTCCAGGCAAGTCACCTGGGAAGGTTGGTGACAGGTGAGAGGAATTGGCACAGCAGGTAGGAAGGTGGTGGGCAGGCAGGTAGGTGGGCACCTTGCCCATTAAGAGCTGGAAAACTTGGCCAGGCTCAGTGGCTCATGCCTGTAATTCCAGCACTCTGGGAGGCTGAGGTGGGCAGATCACCTGAGGTCAGGAGTTCGAGACCAGCCTTGCCAGCATGGTGAAACCCTGTCTCTACTAAAAATACAAAAAATTAGCCGAGTGTGGTGGTGGGCACCTGTGATCCCAGCTACTTGGGCAGCTGAGGCAGGAGAATGGCTTGAACCTGGGAGGCAGAGATTGGAGTGAGCCGAGATTTCACCATTGCACTCCAGCCTGGGCAACCAGAGTGAACTTCCATCTCAAAAAATCATAAATAAATAAATAGTTGGAAACCTTGAGGGGAGGAAAGACTGAGAAGGGAGAGCCCAGGGCGGATATGAATGTCCAGTGGGCTGACTGGGTGAGAAGTGAGGAAGTGGAGGCCAGAGCCCAGGGAAAGGGGAGGGAAAGTGCTGATCCTGGGGCCGTGGGGCACCAGGCCCGTGTTAGTTTCCTGTGGCTCCTGTAAAAAATGACCACAAGCTCAGTGGCGTCAAAGAGTGCGGATTTAGTATCTCACAGTTCCAGAAATGGGAAGTGGGAAATGGACATCCCTGGCTAGAATCAAGGTGTTGTCAGTGCTGTGATCCTTTTGGAGGCCCTAAAGGAGAATCCGTTTCCTGGCGTCTCTGGCTCTGAGGGGCTGCCCACATTCCTTGGGTCACAGCCCCACCCTCCATTCCTAAAGCCCGCAACCCTGGGAATAGACCTGCTGCTGCTGTCTTCCACTTATAAGGACCCGTGACCACACTGGACACCCCTAGACCAGGATATGCTCCTCATCTCCAAAATCAGCTTAACAAACGGAAACCCTTCTGTAACCCTAAGCCCTCTGTTACATGTATAGTGACGTAGCCACAAGATGTCGGTGTTAGGCTCTAGGTATCTTTGGAGCCATTATTCCGTCTTCTATACACCAGTGCAGAACAAAGGCTTATTACTCATGGGGAATTTGCAAGATCTGGCACCAAACAGGAAGTGGCTGGAGGCACCATTGATCCTTGGTTCTGCTGTGTCACACACCACCTGCAAATCTAGTGTCATAAAACAACTGTTTTGTTATGTGCACAGAATCTCTGGGTCAAGAATTCAGCCAGAGTGTGGCAGGGACACTGTGTTTCTGCTCCAGGAGATCTGAGGCCTCAGCTGGGAAGATTCACACATGGGGGTGGCTCCATGGCTGGGGGCTGGAGACGTCTGAAGTCACCTTGTCTGTGTGTCTGGTAGTGGATGCTGGCTATTGCCTGGGACCTCGATGGGAAATTCTGGCTCACAGCTGGGACAGCTACAGCCAGCCTCTCCACCTGGCCGTGGTGTCCTCACAATATGGCCACTTCTGGGAAGTGGAGCTTCCGGTGTCATGGCTGAGGGCTCCAAAGGCCTCCAGCCATGGAGGTGGAATCTGCATTGCCTCAGAGGTCACACCACAGCATTTCTGCCACATTCTGTTGGTTTTAAGAAAGTTACCATCCCACCCCCTCCACCTCCCTAATTCACAGGGAGGAATATTAGATTTCATCTCCTAATGAAGGAGTGGCATGGACTGAGAAGACCCTGCAGGATGGGAGAGGCTGAGGCATCCGTCTTCGGAAAAACAATCCACCACATTCTTTTAGGATCCTGGCAAGGCGAGTCCTCAGCAGGAATGCAGTGGCGGTTCCAGCTCAACCCTTACTCTGGGGTTGCCAGATGTAGCAAGGAAAACTACGAGACATCCAGTTAAATTTGAATTTCATGTGAACAATGATTTAAAATGTAATTTTGCCCATGCGATATTTGGGATATACTTATGCTAAAAATTTTGTTGTTTATCTGACATTCAATTTTCACTGGGCTTTTTTACATTGTATCAGGCAACCCTACTCCATGCAGAATGCCCACTTAAAAATATGTTGATCATCATCCCTGGACATGAGGGAGGAGAAGGAGTAACAAGGAGGAGGCAGCTTTTAAGAGGAAACTCCTGCAGAGGGAGGCCAAAAGAACCAGACCCCAGATGGTTAAACTTGTTTATTCTTTGGCCCACTTCCACAGAGCCAGTGTGATCCATTTCCACTTTCCACAGCCTGTAAAAATACCTCCCAGCCTTCTGGTAATTAATGGGAAGTATAGAACCCATTCTTCTGATGAGCTTTCAATTAGCCTGTGTCTAATTTTCAAATGCTCATGAATAAATGATTAACTCGGATCAGAAACAAAAATCAAAGACCTCACCTGCTTATAAACAGAATGGTTTGAGAGATTACCTCATCATTTTCATAGACTGCACCATCATTGCCTTCCTTATGACCCAGAAAACAAGAATCGTCAGCCTTTACTGAGTATATTCTCTGGCAGACACCATCATGGGTTCCTTAGTCTCTTGAAAAACTCACTGGCTAGTTTCTATTATTTTCTGAACCACACAAACCAGCAGATGGGCCCAAGGTCCCACAGCCAGAAAGCAGCAGAGCAGGAAGGATTCAACCTGGGTCCCCCAGCCCAGGTCCTTAGATCCTCTATAGGAATCACTTTTGTCCCTACATTTCTTCAAGAGCATAGCCTTTTTGCCTTGTGAGGTTAGAAAAGTGAACTAGCGTGCACTAGCATTGCGGTGAATAGATCCCTCTGGCTGCTAGCGTACCACGAATATTGTCCCCCCAAATATGTCTGAGTCCTAATCCCTGGTAATCCTGAACGTGACCTTGTTTTGGAAATAGGACCTTTGAAGATGCTATCAAGAGTCTCCAGATGAGATCATCCTGGATTTAGAGTGAGACATAATCTCTTTAGGGCTTTAGGTCTCTTTGCTGTCCTTATAAGAGAAAGGAGGGGACGTTTAGAGGCACTGACAGAGAAGAAAGCCACGTGAACACGAGGCAGATTGGAGTGATATTTCTACAGGTCAAGGAATGCCAACGTTTGCTGGCGGTCACCAGCACCCAGGAACGAGCCATGGAAGGGATGTTCCCTTAAAGCCCCCAGAAGGAACCAACCCTGATTTCAGATTCCTGGCCCCCAGAACTGCAAGGCCATGGATTTCTGCTGTTGTTAAACCATCTCCTTGTGGCCCTTTGTCACGGTGGCCACAGGAACGTGGAGGCTGTCTCTCTCTCAGGCCTACAAGCTGCTCTGCTCCATCCCTGTGGTCCCCAAAACCAAAGTCCCCATGTTTCTTTTCATCACAGAAAACACACTGCTTTAGCTTCTCCTCCTTGTATGTGAGATGCAAATGGTGATTTGTGATTCTATGTGTGCCTCTGCCTGCCCACAGGGCGCTGGGGAAAAACAAATCACATCACCAGCACCCCTACTGGGGTCTTCAGAGGGAAATTTAGAGTAACGTTAAGTCTTTGTGCTTTTCTTAGTCACATAATAAAAATTACAGTTTTTATAACTCAAATGACTAAAGCACTTAAATCACCTCCAGGAGCGAGCTGCTCGGCCAGCCGCTTGTCAGTGTGGCTCCTGAGAGAAAGCTGAAGGCGGCATGTGTCTGGAAGGATGAGAAATCATTTGCTAAGTAAGAAGCTCACTGAGTTTAAATCAAAACTCAGCACCTCTGGTTTTAGGCAAACTTTTAAAAATCTTACAGTTCCTGTTTCCCTGTGTGCAAACACGCCTAGGAAAGGGTAGAAGCAGAACTGAGTGTTGCTGGTTTGCTTCTTTCTTTGGGTAAATTCTGCTATGTCTCCTCCAGCCCTGGCCAAACTTCAAATATGAGGAAAATAAACATTGTCATATATCAACCGGCCAGTTCCCAGCAATTCCTGCCTGCGTGCCGGTGCAAGGCAAGGTCTGGTGCTGCGTCCTGTGGTAGCTACCTGCGGAGCCAGCTGAACTCGTTTTCCCCTGAACTTCAGAAAGTGCCAGAATCACCCCAGAGCACTTGAGTATTTGCCCTGTGAAGACAGCAAGGAAATGGGAGAGGATTTGAAGGATTTGCTTAAGAGCGGCTTTGAAGACCTCCAACAGGGTGAGAGAGCCAGCTCAGCACAAAGCCAGTTTAGAGAAGGAGCATTTTTCTTTTTCTTTTTCTTTTTCTTTTTTGAGACAGAGTCTCGCTCTGTCGCCCAGGCTGGAGTGCAGTGGTCCGATCTCGGCTCACTGCAAGCTCCGCCTCCCGGGTTCACGCCATTCTCCTGCCTCAGCCTCTCCGAGTAGCTGGGACTACAGGTGCCTGCCACCACGCCTGGCTAATTTTTTGTATTTTTAGCAGAGACGGGGTTTCACCGTAGTCTCGATCTCCTGACCTCGTGATCCGCCCGCCTCGGCCTCCCAAAGTGCTGGGATTACAAGCGTGAGCCACCGCGCCCGGCAGAGAAGGAGCATTTTTCTAGTGGGCTCATCTTTAATTTGCAACCATGGCACAAAGGAAGGAGCAGCTGTGGAGACCAGGGCACTGGTGAAATGAAAGCATATTGTTTCCCTCCATCTTCCCCACCCTGGGAAGGCCGGGGTTTCTCCAAGGCAGACACTCTCTAAGTGAAATCTACGGAATTTTGGAAACAAGATAAAAGGCATACTCGACTGCATTGCACACGCTCACCGTGGAGCCCGGCACGCAGGGTTCAGACTCGCTGGGTTTGGGTTAGTGGACTTCATTTTCTTTCACTCTGCTGCTTGCCCAGTGGGTGTAGACAGCAAGAAAATGAAGAAAATGAGCCCAAGGCCCCTTGCCATGGCTGTGCCAGTCACTCACTTTTAACCTGAGCAAGTTCTGATTTATTCTAAGCCACCCGCCTTCATCAGTGAATGGAGATAATGGGGATGATGCTTTACTGATCAGTGAATGGAGATAGTGGGGATGATGCTTTACTGGGTAGTTTGGAAGATCAAATAAGGTCGTGTCGGTCAAGATAATAGCATTGACTGTCATTGATTGAGTGCCTGCCACGCCTGGGCACCATGCTAAGTGCTTTGCAGGCAGGGCACTGATTTGCTCCCACTTTACACTGGAGGGTGGGGAGGCACAGAAAGGCAAGGGAACCCACTCAAGGTCATTTGGCACAGTAAGGAGCCAGGACTCCAACCCATATCTAAGCTAGTGCTCTAACTCGTTACGCATTTTTATAAAGCACCAGATCGTAAATATTTTCAACTTGGCAGGTCTGAGTGGAAAACACCAACTCAGTGAAAGTGCTTTTTCTATTCTGTCACTCACGACAATCAACACAGAAGACCTCTGTGGTCAAATGTGGCAGGGAGGGGTTTCCCATACACACAAAGCAAGCAATCAGTTCTGCAGCAGGCACAAGCTGGGTGTCCTCTAATGCAATTCCATGGAGATAGCACCAGGTCCCACAGGTTGAGGGCTGAGTCCCCAAGACTGCTTCCCACCCAATTTCAGTGCCAATCACAAGCCCCGGGTTGTTTTACCAGTGCTTCTGCCCGAGGGGCTGTAAATCAGAGTTCCCAAAAGCCCTTCCTTGGACTTAGTGAATTTGCTAGAGTGACTCACAGAACTCAAGGAAACACTTACTTATGTTTAACAGTTTATTACAAAGGATATTTCAAAGGATACAAATAAACAGCCAGGTGAAGAAACATGTAGGGTGAGGTCTGGAAGGGTCTGAGTGCAGGAGCTTCTGTCTCCATGGATTTGGGAGGCACCAGCTGTCCGGCATGTGGATGAATTCTTGTTCACCTTCCTGCCTCCTGGAAGCTCCCCAAACCCTGTTCTCTTGGACTTTTTATAGAGACTTCTTTGAGAGGCAACCATGTAGAAATGTGACTGGACAAAAGGATCTGGTCTAATACTAATGGGCTGAGTGGGGAACCCCGGTAAAGCCTGTTCAGATTCTTCTTGGCTCCCCGTGCAGCATTCTTTCCTCCAGAGTATGGGATAGAACCCATTCTGAAATGGGCCTCTGGTGACCTGTAATTAGACAAAATAGGTCAGAAAATATTTTTATTGCTAGCTCCCAAACAGAGAGGCAGGGGAAGATTCCTGCTTTGGGGAGAAAAGGAAGCAAGTGAAAGGGAAGGGGAAGGTCAGAGAGACAGATTCTGTTTCTAGGCCTGTTCCTGAGGCCTAAAACACACAAGGCAGTAACAAAGGCTATGGGAGTTATGAGCCATGAATGAAAACCTCTCTCTCTCTCCATACACACACACACACACACATATGTATATATATAGATATTATATATGTTTTATATATCTATATATAACCTAATATCACCACAGATCTCTCTTGTATCTACTCAACTACTCAACTCTGTCACCTTGGCACAAAAGCAGCCGTAGACAATCCATGAACAAATGGGTGTGGCTGTTTTCTGAGACAACTTTATTTACAAGACAGGCTGTAGGATGGGGAGGGGCTGCAGAATGGGTGAAGGGTCTGCCTTTGTCCCTTTGGGCTGCTATAACAAAATACTAGAACCTGTGTGGCTTGTAAACAATGGGAGTTTATTTCTCACAGTTCTGGAGTCTGCCAAGTCCAAGATCAAGGCACCAGCAGATCTGGTGTCTGGAGGCCCCACTTTCTGGCTCATAGATGATGTCGCATGTGTCCTTGCATGGGGGAAGGGGAGAACTCTGGCCTTTGCAGCCCCTCATAAGGGCACCCATTCCATTCAGAGGGCCCCACCCCCATGACTGAATCACCTCCCAAAGGCCCCACCTCCTAATATCATCGCACTGAGGATATTAGGGTTCAGTGTATGAATTTCAGAGGAACATTAGCATTGAGTCCATAAGAGGGTTTTATTTGGAGTGATGGAAGTGTCCAGAACTAGATAGAGGGGTACACTGGGAATGTACTAAGTGCCACTGAATTGCTGGCTTTAGGATGGTTAATGTTATATGAATTTCACTTCAATAAATTATTTTTAAAAATCAGGCAATAGACCCAATTCGGCCCACAAGCCATAGTTTGCTGAACCCAGCAAGCTATCCCTGGTCCCAAACTAAGTTAGATGAAGCTATTTGAGAGAAGTTAGAGATCAAGACTTTATCAGCTGTCAGCACCTTAAGTTGATTGATTCCATATAGACAGAGCCTCTTGAGTCAGGCAGGAGGGGTCTACATTCTGGGTGTTCAGTGCCAGCCCAACTGGGTTTGCACCGTGGCTGTGCCAAGTGCTAGCAGAGTCATCCCAGGCAAATCATTCAGTATCTCTGGTTTCATTTCGGAGGTCTTTAAGATGGGGACAATGAGGATTCCTTCCTTATGGAGTTAAGAGGATCAGCTGAGTTAATACAGGTGAATTATCCAGACAGAGCCCAATGCATAAGTATCTCATGTAAGAGTTTGCAATCACTTTAATGTTAATAAATGAAGGGGCTTTCCTTACCCATGAGCTGCTGCTTGCTAACACGAGAGCTCCCCCAGGCAGCCCTGTGTTTTCAGAGTTGGCACAAGTAAGCCATGGGTAGGCATCATAACAAAGGCAGTCAGGGCAGCTCGAGGCAGATGTGGCTTCTTCCCAGGAGCCGGCAGGTGCTGTGAGCAAAGCCCAGGCCTGATAACTCCTGTTTCTCAGGAGGTGGAGCCACACACGTGGCCTGAATTTCTCCATTCTTCTGGGCTCACAGCCCCTACAAGGGCCCAGCTGACAGTGGAAGAGGCTTCATCTTGGCCACAGAAAGTTGGCCTTTCCCTGGGTGTGGGTCAGGGCTCAGGAAAGAAACTGGCCATGAACTGACACTGGTGATGAAGAGTTTGATAAGGAGGTATTTTCCAGATGTAGGCAGGTTGAAAGAACCCTGGGCTGGTAATAGTGGAGGAACCACCTCTGCCCCGGTGCCTGTAGGAGCAAGGAGGGTAGCAGTTATGGCAACTGAGAGAGGGGATCTGTGAGGAGCCACAGCTGCATGGAACCAGCCACCCGATGGAAACGGGGCCTTCAGAAGAAGGACAAGGCCAACCTGCTGCACTGGAGCAGAGAGAAAACCAGAGGCACAAATGCCTCAACCATTCTTCATTCTCAGATGTGTTCTCCCTTGAGGGGCCAAAGCTGGACAGCAGCTGCTCTAGGCTGAGACCATCTCCACAGCAACCATTTCAACCAATAGTTGAAAGTTCAACAAAAGTCCTAGGGAAGGTTCTGGTTGTCCAGGATGGAGTCTTCACTGTTGCCAGTGGGAGAAAGCATTCTGATTGGCTAATCCTTGTGTGCAAAGGGGTTCAGACAAGAAAGAGAAGCTCAGAGGCCCAAGAATAAAGGAAGAACAGCAGGTGGCAGAGGATGATTGTATCTGCTGACATCTGCCACACTCATTTTTTCTCAGAAAGAGGCCATTCTAGCCTTCCCTGGATCACCAGCATTTTGCAATGACCTTCCGCGGGAGCCTACAGATCTCCCTGTTTCCCCCGCCCCCTCTTTCTTCTCCTCTCTTCTCCTATTTCTTAAAGAATAGACTGTTTCTTTGAGCAGTTTTAGATTCACAATAATATTGAGTGGAAGATACAGAGATTCCCCATATATATACCCTGTTCCCACACGTGCACAGCCTCCTCCATTATCAATATCCTTCACCAAAGCAGTGCATTTGTTACTCTTGATAATCCTACATTGACAGGTCATTATCATCCAAAGGCTATAGTCTACATAGGGCTTACTCCTGGTGGTAGACCTTCTAAAGGTCTTGACAAATGTATAATGAAATGCATCCACCATTACAGTGTCATGCAGAACAGTTTCACTGCCCTAAAAATCCTCAGTGTGCCACCTATGCATCCTGCCCTCCCTCTAAACCCTGGCAACCACTGATCCTTTTTCCGTCTCCAAAAAGTTTTGCCTTTTCCAGAATGCCACATAATTGGAGTAATACAGTGTGTAGCATTTTTGATTGGCTTCTCTTGCTTAGTAATATGCATTTAAATTTCTTCCAAGGCTGGGTGCAGTGGCTCACACCTGTAATCCCAGCACTTTGGGAGGCTGAGGCAGACAGATCACCTGAGGTTAGGAGTTTGGGACCAGCCTGGCCAACATGGTGAAACCCCATCTCTACTAAAAACACAAAAATTAGTCAGGCATAGTGGCATGTACCTGTAATCCCAGCTACTTGGGAGGCTGAGGCAGGAGAATCGCTTGAACCTGGGAGGCAGAGGTTGCAGTGAGTCAAGATCACGCCACTGCACTCCAGCCTGGGTGACAGAGTGAGACTCCATCTCAAAAAAAACAAAAACAAAAACAAAAACAACTTTCTTCCAAACCCTAACTCCACTGTCTGAATGCACCGTTTATTTATCCATTCACCAACTGAACAGCATCACAGTCGCTTCCGAGTTCTGTCAATAATGAATGAAGACGGTATGAACATCCATATGCAGGTTTTTGCATGGTCATACATTTTTATCTCATTTAGATCATTACCAAAGATTGAGGTTGCTGGATTTTATGGTAAGACTACAGTACTCCCTTATCCCAGAGGGACATGTCCCAAGACCCACAGTAGATGACTAAAACTGCATGCATTTCTTTGTCCTTTTTCACAATTTTGTGGATAGAAGATTCATTTTTACCGTAGGTCTTAGCAACCTCAGCATACTATATTTTTTCTTTCCTTATTAAGTCTAGAGCTCTCCTGTTTTCACTTAAAGCACTTTATGGCTTCTCTTTGGCATATCTGAATTGCCAGCATCAATAATCTTGCCCTTTGGGCCCACTCTTAAGTAAAATAAGGGTTACTTGAACACAAGCACTGTGAGGCTGTGACAGTCAATCTGATTACTGAGACAGCCACTAAGTAGCTGAGGGGCAAGTAGCATAGGCAGTGTGGAGACCCCGGACAAGGGATGGTTCCCATCCCAGGTGGGACACAGCAGGACAGCCAGAGATTTCATCATGCTATGAAGAATGGGGTGCAATTTAAAACTTATGAATTGTTTATTTGGGGAATTTTCCAGTTATTATTTTCACATCATGGTTGACTGAAACAGCAGAAAGTGAAACTGTGGACAAAGGAGACCATTGTGTGTTTAGCTTTGTAAGAAATTGCAAAAATGTCTTCCAAAGCAGCTGAACTCTTTTGCATTCCTACCAGCAGTGAATGGGAGTTCCTGTTGCTCCACTTCCTTGCCAGCATTTGGTGTCATTGGTGTCATCAGTGTCTTGGATTTTGGGCACTCTAGTAGGTGTGTGGCATCCTTGTATTTATTTATCCTAAATGTGGATTAAGTGCCTCTCCTAGTTTCTCAAAATAGGATTAAAATCATGCTATTTTGGTATTTATCACAACTTCATGGAAAGGTGGGAGGGACAGGGAGAAGTTGAAGGAAGGCTATGATTTTAAGCCAAGTTCCATCATAGGAGTCAGTCTCTATGAGACGTGCTTCTCCTAAACCCTCAACCGGACACCAGGTTTCTACACCAGCTCTCCAGGACTGTATCCCACCTGCCACCTGCCATCAACAGAAGCATCTTGAATCCTAACTCCTACCACCTTAAATCTTTGGGAAACAACAGAAAGACCTCTCCAGCCCGAGCCCAATACACACAAACGCAAATACCAAGCCCAGCTCCTGAGACACACCACCAACTCCAGGTGAATTCTGTCCACAGAGCTGACAGCTCTTCAGATGATCGTGCAGCATGATTTCACTTCTCACTGATCAGAATTTCTCCATTCCTCAGCAGAGTTTGGGATTCCTCTTTGCAAAATCAAAAGGCTCATTGAAGTGCTTTGTGATTTTTTTTTTTTTGGTTAATTTTTTTTCTGAAATAAAGGACTGATATTCTTTCTAAGGATGGACTCAAAAATTTCTGCAAGCTTAAAAATAGCAGCATGTCTCCTTTCATACCCACCAAGTATTCAAAAATATGGGGTTGAGTCTCAGAATATCCAGTTTACACAAGGAAATATTAAAATTAAAATAAATTATTGTGAAAATCTATTTTCTGCTGGGAAGAACTGATCTGTGATGTGGCATGATGTTTTCTAGAAAAGCGTCTCAAATTTGCCTGTTCATATGGAATCATAGCTGGACCTCAGAGGTCTACAGGTCGGGAGCTCTGTTGGTTTGGCAAAATGCATTCTCTGTTCTTCTACCCATGTCTGGAGATGCATTATAGTTAGTCCCTCCTGGGTTCTGTTCTCTATTTTTCTGATTTTTGAAAAAGTACTTTTTAATAGATGAGCTCTCTCTGCCACCCCCAGTCAAGACTTTGCAGTTTCTGTAATCACAGAGGTAGGAAATCAAAACAACAGAGGAGATTTGGCTCCTCTGCTAGTGTGTGTCCCTAGCAGTGGGGGACATTTTGCCCAACAGATTTAATTGGTACCTTTGTGTTCTGAAGATAATGCTACTCCATTATCTGCTATTATAATAAACATTTTATGATTTCAGAGAAAACCGTGTGTGTGTGTGTGTGTGTGTGTGTGTGTGTGGTGTGTGTGACTCTGCACATTGCTGCCTCTTCCCCTTCATTTGGGGATGGTCACTACATCTTCTGGAACTGCTGATTTCAGTCGGGAAACCAATTGCAATCAATATGGGCATTAGGTATCGATCCAAGAGGCAGAGCAGTCCATGAAGGAGGCCAGCCAGCAGCTGCTTCTCTATGCAGTGTTCCCTTGGACTCTGAGTCATCCCCTGGGCCATCAGGATCCCCATTCCACATCCCATGAGGCCTGGGGGGCCACAGGCCTGAAAAGACTGAATAACTTCAGATCTCTCTGGCTCTGTGGAATACAATAGGAGCTCACATCCTCAGGGGATGTGCATACCCTGAACTGCTTTTTCAGAAGCACATTTGTCCTGTGGGCCTCTGCACACTGTCTTCAGAGTTGTAGGTGCCAGGAGACATCTGGCCAGGACTAAAGAACCCACTGACTTGCAAAGAACAGTTATGAAAACAATGGTGAAGGGTCTTTGTTGGAGCGTTGTTGACTGTTGCTGCGCCCATGACTGAGTAGAGCATCAATGCGGCAGTGAAGCGCCATGTGGAGGCTGATTCCAGTGTAATTGCTGTCCAAACAACACAAGCCCCCACACAGTTTTCACTATAGGTGGCTGATTTTGGAGCACAACAGTTTGAAAGGACTGAGAAGGAAAGATCCACACACAGAAGATATTTTCCACGTGATTTCAAAGGGGTTCTACCTTTCCTGAAGCCTCACTTTGGACCCCAAGTTCAGAGCTCTTATTCTCTTAAATCTGCTCTGAAAACAAGCTTGCTTATTTATCCCCTGATTTATTTAACAAATACCAATTGAGAATATATTAGGTACCAGGCATTGGTGACACCTGAGTGAACAAAACAGATGGCTCCTGTCCTCTGGGAGATTACAGTTTGTTGAGAGAGAACACACTATAAGACAATAATGAACAAGTAGAGAGTTATAAAATGCACAAGGGCTATACATAAACCCAAATCATTACTAATAGAGATGAACTGGCGCTGACATGGGTGGTCATTTACTCAGAATGCTGGTCCAGAAAGATCTCTGTGAGGAGGGGGCATTTAAGCCAGGCAGAGAGAGGATGAGGACAAGGGTCCTGAGGTTGGGAGGAACTGGGATGATCCAGCACGGAGTAGAGGCCAGTGCAGTTCTTCCCAGGGATCCGAGGGGAGAAGGGGAAGAGGTGAACAGAACCGAATCGTGCAGAGTCCTGCAGGACAGGTGGGGGTTTGGGATTTTCTTCTAAGTTTGATAAGAAGCTAAGTATGGATGTGACATACGGCCCATTTTAGGTTTAAGACTCCTCTTCAGCTGTAGTGGAGTGAGCTGGAAGAGGCAGGAGTGGGGGAAGGTAACTAGTGCAGTTATCCTGGGGAGGGCTGACGGCAGGCTGGACTCAGATGGTCGTGGTGGTGATACCAGCGGGCTAGGGGAGGCCTCCAAATGCCAGTGAGACGTCGACCCCGGCCAGTGGCAAGGCTCTTGACGCTGTCATGCGAAGGAATTCAAGGATGAGTTGGAAAAAACTACAGAGGTTTATTGCGAAGAGAAAAGCTTGCACTCAAGACAGGAGTGCAGGAATACTCGAGAGAGTCACACCCGAGGCAACTTGGGGCTTCCATCTTTATGGGTTTCTCTAACGGAGGGGTGGAATATTCATGAAAATTCCTAGAAAAATGTAAAGGTTTCTCAAAACTGTGGTGCTACCCGTTTTTACACCAAACATGTGTGTTCCCAGAATTGTCCTGGCACTGATGGGTGTGTGACTTAGAATGCTGGTGAGCATATAATGAGGTCCTAGGTGAAACACAGGACAAATCCAGTGCCACGTTGGGTACAGTCGTCTTAACCAGCGTGGCCCACATCCTGCTGTTCAGGGTCTCATTGGCCCCTCTCTTCTGCAGCTATTTCAGCAGTTTCCTTTTGCTAATCATGCGACGCTACTGCCTGGAAATTTCTAGTCTGTGGTGACCACCTGACCACCCTGTATTATTCCTGTCTCAGTGGGGATGGAGAGAGGTAAAGCAATTTGGGGTACATAAGTGGTGTGCCGGTAAGCCAGCTCTCTGGAATAAACATAGCCCTTAGTGTCAGGGTTTGCCGATTTCCATGGTGTAAATACTCCCACCATGGGCTGACCCCTAGTCACCAGTGCAAGGTCATGGCCGAGGTGAGAGGCCTCATGTACGGTCCAGCTGCTTCCCCCTGCTGGCTGGGAGGAGAAACCTGAGGCCCGTGCATTGACGAGTCTCCCACTGTTTGGTTTGAGTCATTGAGGATGGCAGTTCCTTCAGTTGGGAAGGTACAAGACTGCAAGGCACACAGATTTGTGGGTGGGGCAGAGGACCTGCAAAGAAAGGCTGTCTGGAACTCCTGCCCTCACAGGTGTCTCCACCAGCCCACAGAGGTCTCTCCCCTTGGAAACCTCTTGCACTGGTGTTGGTTCTACCTGATTAGTATCTTATCACAAGCACATGGCCCTGCTCGCTAGGTGTCTGCTCACATAGTTGTGCAGAGATCTGTGCAGTAAGTTGTAGCAACAAGAGTGCTGGGCTGGAAATCCAGAGATCAGGAAACTGGGACTGGCGGAAGATATGCTCGGGGTGACCTGAAGGCTGAACTGCTCAAATGCAGGCCTTCTGACCTGAAAGGGCCCACCTTCTCCTCTAGGTCCAGCTGCTAAATTTGCTAATTCTTAAAAAATCTATTCAAAACAAAACATAAAAACTAACCAGATTTTTTTTCCTCTGCCCCTGTTTTTCTACTGAATTATTATGCAAGAGGAGAAGTAGCCTGTGCTGAAAAATGCATAAATATTCCCTCTATAGTAAGGGGGAGAAGTAACGAACCTCAGCGTAAACCCTGCAACATACAGAGACAGTAGCAAATGTGTTCATTTAGAAATTACGCAGGTAGTGTGCTTTGAGCTTTTGTTCTGTGTTAATCCTTCAGGCGCTGGTTAAACCAAGGCGTTGTACGCGCGGTGGACCTTGATCTGAGCCCTGCTGAGATCAAAGGCTCAATCTGGAAAGCTTTCTGCTGATTTTCTTGTGTCTTCTACCATCTCCAAGCACTCTGAGAGCAATTTCAGAGCAACTGTCAAAGCTGGCAGATGATATTTATATCAGGATGCTGTTTGTACTTATTTATTTAACATCTGATGGTGGCAGCCAACCTGCCCATTAGACAGTATTAATAAAATGCACAATGTTAACAATGTATACAGGAGACTTTTCACTTATCCTCATCCACTTAACTCAAGACAGAGCTTTTAATCTGCATTCAGGTAAAGCAAGAGGTTAAGAAGAAGCAAGAAGCTGGGTGTAGTGGCTCATGTGTGCAATTTCAGCACTTTAGGAGGCTGAGGCTGGAGGATCACTTGAGGGCAGGAGGTTGAGACCAGCCTGAGCAACATAGAGAGACCCTGTCTCTATAAAAAATACACACACACACAAAAGCTGGACATGGTGTTGCATGCCTGTAGTCCCCAGCTACTCGGGAGGCTGAGGCAGGAGGATCATTTGAGTCCAGGAGGTTGAGGGTGCAGTGAGCTCTGAATGCACCACCCAGCATGGGTGACAGAAAAAGATCTTGTTTCAAAAAAAAAAAAAAAAAAAGCAAGAACTCAAGAACTCTGGGATCAGATGGATCCCGGTTTGAATCCCAGCTCATGTTCTTATTCACTGCTCGGTTTCTGCAGGTTTCTTAAACGCTCAGAGTGTTTGTGTTCCTGTCTGAAGTGAGAGTCATCTTAGAGCCATGTCATAGAACTGTTCTGAAGATTACAAGTCCAGGTTTAACCATATTAATGATGGTCAATATCATGATTATTAACTTTGTATTCATAACCTAAGTCCAACAGATATGGGCTAAGAGCCCAGTTCTGCCTTTTCCTCACTGGTCACCTTCGTCCCAGCATTCTCCAAGGTTGTTTGAGCGCACCCCAGACGTTGCCTTAAGCCCCCTAGCTCCCGTCAGCTCTGAAATTTCTGCACACCCTGGGAACTGACTTCCTTACAGTCCACTTCAGGGCTGGGTTTCTCTTTTCCAAATCTCACTTGCTCTTGTCTCTCTTCTGACTTAAATGTGAAATCAGGCTCTTGTCATCTGATTCACACACACGTATACATACTCACTCACTCACAAAACATCTGTGTGTGTCATAGGCTTTACTGACAATGGAGGGAGTTGGAGGGCTTTCCCATATGAGACCTAGGTGCCTGACAATTAAAGCACCTCTGCTCTGAAAAGCCCTGGGGCCCTTCCATCTTGGCACTTGCATTTCCTATCTTTCTCCTCAACCCCTCCCTTCTCTCCTCTCCATCCTCTGTGGTCCCACAGCCTACTCCTACATGGAATCCCAAGACCTCTAGAAAGACATGGCAATTCAGAGGCAAGAGCAGGGAGGCTTGCCTCTGGCCCCTTCCTTATCCAATCTGAGAACCTTTGATGGACTAGCTACAAAAAAACCAACCAGGGTAAATTCCTCACCCACCTCTCTAACCTCTCCCTGATGGCACTAGGAGGTCCCATCAATCATTTGAAATCCTTAACGGATGAAAAACAGAGATATTAGACGTTCATCCAAAAGCATTGATCGGGCACGGTGGCTCACACCTGTAATCCCAGCACTTTGAGAGACTGAGGTGGGAAGATGGCTTGAACTCAGGAGTTCAAAACCAGCCTGGGCAATGTGGCAAAACCCTGTATCTACAAAAACACAAAAAGTTAGCCAGGCATAGTGGTGCATGCCGTAGTCCAGGCTACTTGGGAGGCTTGAGCCCAGGAGGTCGAGGCTGCAGTGAACCATGATGGTGTGACTGCGCTTCCAGCCTGGGTGACAGAGTGAGACCCTGTCTCAGTAAATAAATAAATAAGCATTGCATTAAAAAGGGGTGTTTTCCATTTAGCAGTATTATGTCCCAGGTAAGAAGGACTCCTGTCCTAGAACCTGAATCTGTACAACTGCAGGCCAAACCCTCTTCCCAAAGGACCTCATTGAAAGGCAGAAGTCAAGAAGTGGTTATCACTTCAAGAGTTAAAAGAGAAAGGTACTATTAATTTTCCATTTTTAGCCATGAAATCTGTAGCTGTATGCTTATGAGAAGTATTATTTTAACCTTTGTATTTCTCTTTACATTACTTTGTGGAGACAAAATTAAAAGTTAAAAATTGATACCTGACATCAAAAGCTCAGCATGCTGAAGGGTACAAGCCACGAAAAGAAAAAAAAGAAGAAATGGTGGCCTTTGAAGACTTTGCGAATAGAAGCATTGAAGAGTTTGCATTGTCTACAAAGATCTATGTCAGAGAAATCGCCTAGAAAGATATGTGGCAGGGAAGGAGAAAATAAGATTTGAGTACTTTGGCATGAGTCCTTAGAATTAACATAAAACATCTGAAAAGGTTTCCAGAAACTAATCAAACAGTACACAATAAGGTACACCTGCCAGCGTACCCATATTTCTTTTCTATTTATAAATTGTGGATTCTTTCCCTGTATCTCTAATAGTAATGAAACATTTTACCTTAGCTCATCTTCCCTGCTTCAGTGACACCCTCTGCTGTGCCGTGACCCAGCTAGCCTTAGTCCACAGTGGGTCCAGGGAGGTGATCACCCATGTGCTTATGAAGGTAAAAAATTCCTGTTCAGGTCTCAATGCAACTCTGTCTCCAAGAAGCCCTAAGAATAAGGAGAGAGAAACTTCAGAATACTGCATGCCTCTTTTCTGATTGTAAGAAACATCTCTGTAAATAAACCATGACTATAAAAATAGAGACAAGATAAGTATTGTGTTGGAAGGAAATATATCCATCAAGTAGAAAAATATCAGTAGATCAAAGGAGTCAAAATAATAACTAGCATTTATTGTATGTTTACTATGTAGCAGGCACTTTACTTAAACTGTTTCTTTTCTTTTGTACAATGACCACTTTAAGTACTAGAATTTCTATTCCCATTCTACACACGAAGACAGTGGGGCCAAGAGAGCTGAGTGGGGGCCCAAGGACTGCCAGTGCGGAGTCCTGGCCTCCAGCAGGGGTTTCAGAGGCTGCCTTGTTGCAGTGACACAGCTAGGGCCCCCATAGAAAACAGACCCTCTTCTCCTCCCTCTCCTGGTCAGTCACCACGTATATAGGTGACAAGAACTTTCTTCTTTCTCTTTCTCTTTTTTCTTTCTTTCTTTCTTTCTTTCTTTCTTTCCTTTCTTTCTTTCTTTCTTTCTTTCTTTCTTTCTTTCTTTCTTTCTTTCTTTCTTCTTTCTTTCTTTCCTTTCTTCCTTCCTTCCTTCCTTCCTTTCTCTCTGTCTCTCTTTCCTTCGTTCCTTTCTTCCTTCCTTCCTCTCTTTCTTTCTTTCTTTCTTTCTTTCCTTCTTCCCTTCTTCCTTCCTTCCTTCCTTCCTTCTTTTTCTTTCTTCTGTTCTTTTTTTTTTTTTCAAGACAGGGTCTTTTTCTGTCACCCAGGCTGGAGGGCAGTGGTGTGATCTTGGCTTATTGCAACCTCTGCCTCCCAGGTTTAAGCAATTCTTCTGTCTCAGCCTCTGGAGTAGCTCGGATTACAGATGCGTGCCACCATGCCTGGCTGAATTTTTTTGTATTTTTGGTAGAGATGGGGTTTCACTGTATTGTCCAGGCTGATCTCGAACTCCTGACCTTGTGATCTGCCTGCCTCGGCCTCCCAAAGTGTTGGGATTACAGGCGTGAGCCACCACGCCCAGCAACAAGAACTTTCTAAACTCATCTCTTTGTTTATTTTCACCCATTGCTTTCCAACGTGAAAAGTGCAGTTTTGTGAAAGTTCAAACAAGCCAGCCAGCTGAAGCCTCCCTGGGGAGACCTGACCTTCTGCACTCAGGCAAGGCCAAAATTAAGTGCTTTTGCTCTTTCTGGGCTTGTCTTTATCCATCTAAATAGTAAATACTCATGTCCCTCTATTGTGATAAATCTCCCCTTTATGATCAAGCACTTCAGTGCTGTTTGAGTGATGGATTTGTCAAAATTCCTTGAGGGCTGGCCTCTGCTGCTGCAGGCTTGCAGCGCCCACCCCCATCTGTTTTACTTTAGAACTGCAGCAGTGGAGCATCCTGCTGACCTCCGGCATATCAGGCGGTTCCTTGTGCATTGAGGTGCTGCAGTCTGCGCTGGGCCCTGGGGCTCCTTCCCCAGATAACGCCGAGGCTCTTCAGGCTGGGGCCTGCCAGTGTCGGGATGGCCACAACGGGTGCCCTCACTTCCTTAGGACCTGGACACCACATAGCTAGCTTTTTATTTCTTAATTTATTTTTATTGGATATTAACAAATTATAATTGTATATATTTATGAGATTATATTTATAATTATATATATCATGAGATACAAAGTGATGTCATGACGTGTATGCCGTGTGGAATGCTTGAATTAAGTTCACTAACATATCCATCACTTCAAATGTGTATTTTCTCCTTTCGCCTCACTGAAACATCCTTTCGCCTCTCACTGAAACATTGCATCCTTGACCAGCATCTTCCTATTCCCCCACGCTCCAGCCCCTGGTAACCACTATTCTGTTCTCTGCTCCTATGTGTTTGATTGTTTTAGGTCCTACATAGAAGGGAGGTCATGCAGTGTTTTTTCTTTTTGTGCCTGGCTTATTCCACTTAGTATAAGGTCTTCCAGGTTCAACTATATTTCCAGAAGTGACATAAATTCCTCCTCTCAGCCCAACTTATGCAGGTGGGTCAGCATTTGTGTCCACAAGGCCCCCTCTTATGAGATACCTGAGATTTTCAATGCTAAGAGCAGGATGAGTACCGTCAGAAAATATGGCTCAGAATCCAGGAAACCTTCTACATAGAAGAAAAAGTAGATAAGCATTATACATTTTTAAAAATATAAAACAAACACACACACCTCTCTGTGCTTAATATTTTGTCCAAGAACACGATGGAAAGGCATTCTGCAGGTTCCAGTTTTCTTTGGACCCGTTTGAGCAGTTCTGTGACAGTGGGTTTGTGAAAAGCTTCAATTCTTTTATATCGTGAACCACTTAGTGTCCATCCCCTCTTCTCCATGAGAAAAGGAGCATAGAGCAGCCTACTTTAGCCAGCTGGGATTGACTCACCTGCACTGAAGACTCACCTCCACTGCAGCACTAGAGATTTGCCTAAGAATATAACTAGCATGTATAAATACCTACACAAACACGCACACACAATATGTAAATGTATTAAGATGACTGATTAGGTTGGGTGTGGTGATGCATGCCTGTAGTTATAGTTGCTTGGGAGGCTGAGGTGGAAGGACCCTTTGAGCCCATAAAGTTGAGACTGCAGTGAGCTGTGATCACACCACTGCACTCCAGCTTGGATGACAGAGCGAGACCCTGTCTCTAAGGAAAATGTCAGTTATAGCACAGAAAGTCCTGTGTCCTGGGAAACCTCACAGTCCCAGGCAAACTGGGGTAGTTGGTCACCCCAGTGTCTGCATTTCTAGAACGGACAAGCTTCATCTCCCCGCTCCTACTTCCTGGAGGCTGGCACCCACTGAGGCTAGAAGGAGATCTTCTAGTTGTGTGATTGAGCCTGAGATGGAGAGATATCCTGTGGGCATCACAGAGAGAAGGACGTGCACGAGATCTCACTGTCTTTAGATGCTTTGCCCTGAAGCTGCATCACCACGAGGCCCTTGGTTTAAGTCACTGTCTTTTCCTTACTCCATCCAGTAGCGAACCCAGAGAGACAGCGTGAAGACTGACAGCTGTGTAGAGGTTGCCCAGAGGGCGCCGGTCCTCATTCTGCCTCCTTACTGGATGTAGTCTGAACACAAGAGTCCAGGCCCAACAGTGGCTGAAGCTCTTCATTCAAGACTGAATCTCTGAGCAACCTGGCAGCACTTAGAGGGGGGAACCTGGCATGGGCCATGGACAGAGACTGCAGCTAAATTCCAAGGGAGGACTGAGGAGCAAGGAAGCAAGAGGGCCCAGGGAAAGGAGGGGTCCAGAGGGAAGCGTGACAGGCACCGACCATGCTGTTGCCATCTCTGCAGGGACCTAGAGAAGGGCAGGTGCTGTGCTGGGCTCTGAGAGAGCCCTCACTGCAGAGTAGATGTGGGAAGGAATGTTGGACTGTGAAGTAATATTGGGATGGGTGGCAAGGGCCAGGAAAGAGCCACATCTTCCTTCCAGGTCAGCCTTTCATTTATTCTTCATTGATGGAGTACCTACTATACGCCAGGAACCATTCTAGGTATTGAAGCTACAAATGTAGCAGGGCTGATTAACATCCTCATATTCACTTGTGCATAGAATACTGAAAGCCCTCATTTACTTTTTTTTTTTTTTTTTCATCATTGTTTTTATTTTTTATTTTTTATTTTTTACTTTTTTTTTTTTCCCATAATTTTTTTTTTATTATACTTTAGGGTTTTAGGGTACATGTGTACAATGTGCAGGTTTGTTACATATGTATCCATGTGCCATGTTGATTTCCTGCACCCATTAACTCATCATTTAGCATTAGGTGTATCTCCTAATGCTGTCCCTCCCCCCTCCCCCAACCCCACAACAGTTCCCGGAGTGTGATGTTCCCCTTCCTGTGTCCATGAGTCCTCATTGTTCAATTCCCACCTATTGAAAGCCCTCATTTTCTTTATATCAAGGAACGAAAACTCTGAGCCTTCATCCTTTCTGGCCAGAGGAAATGCAACCTCATTTGTTTTGAGGAATTACCCCCCATCTGCAGGCCCCACAGAAGTTGCAGGGTTTTAGGCAGCACCAGGCATTGAGGAGGCTACCCTGGCCATTGCCATCAGGCAAAGGTGCCTGTGTGCCAGGGTAAGACCAGAGAGGTCCAGGGGCTCTGCTGCAGGTGCTGTCCTGGGCTCCAGGAATCACTGGCCAGGAGCTCTGGGATGCAAGGCAGGTGTGCCATACAGGCGAGTCCTAAGATGTAGCCAGAGCTGGGATCTCTGCTGCTTATGGATCCTCTCATCCCATCCTCCTCATCTATCTGCTCCTAGGAGGCACTCCTTTCCTCCAGTTCTGCAGATTCGACTCCATTCCAGCTTTCCAACATCCTCTGCTCGTGTTCTTCCCACCCCCTGCCCACTTCTAATATCTGCCAAGTTCCTTCCTGTTTCAAGGTCTTTGCACTTTCTATTCCCTATACTATCAATGTTCTTTCCTGGATTTTGCATGGCTGTGTCAGGCTAACCTTGGCCTCATTTCAATTGCCATTTTTACAGAAGGGCCTTCTGTGGTCACTTGATTTTAGTGGTCCTCATCCTTCATCACTTTCTATTCTACACTCTGTTTGCTTTTCTTCATCGTAAAATATTGCATCTTACTGTATCATGGTGACTTGTTTATTGCATGTCTCTCCTAGAAGAATGTAGGCAAATGTAGGCAAACTTTGTCTTGTTCACCACTGAATCCCTGGTGACCTTTGCAGCCTCTGGCACATAGTAGGTGCTCAATAAATACCTGTTGAATGAAGGACGAATGAATTCAGAAAGTCTGGCTGCTCCCACACTAGGTACAATACACTTAGGATTCCTAACTCCTGACTCTGGAGCGTCCCTGTGAGTAGAGTTGACTGACTAGAGAAGTAGTCTGTTTTATTTTGTTTCTGGAGCTCATAGAATACATCTATTTCTATCTTAATTAAAAAATAAGAAGAGACAATAAAATGTACTGTTACAGATTGGATGGGTGAAACAATTGGCTTGACAGTAATCTAGGAATTTAATTATAGCAAAACATGCCCATGGAATATACATACTCAGGAAGAAAGAGTTTAAGAGCTTCAATAAATCATTGTTTTTAAAAACAGAAGAAGCCTTTGTAATTGTCCAGTTACTGCTGATGAGGCCATAAAGAAGCTCTAAGCAGCCTCCGTGCCATGCATCATGGGATCTAATGTGCAGGTGCCTCTTTAGAATGGAAAGCTGCCTGGGAAAAGGCTAAACCATGTGGTTATTTGTCTCAAAGGGAAAGCAATGACTCAAAGTATGGGGGAGGTGGTTAGCGAAGCTCCTTCATGACTGACCACATGGTCCTGCACATCTTTGACCAGGGTCCTAAGGAGGAAGGGGGAAGGGCAAGAATTGGCAGGAAGTGATTGTAGCCCCAGTTGGGCAGTCACCTGGGTAGACAGGTTCTGGGAGCTCACCAAGCACAGCAGGCCTGGCTGCTCTTCCTCCAGGTTCAGGAGGGCTGAGGGCATCCTTCTGGGGCCCACTCTCCTGGGTATGGGTGCAGATACAGAGTGGCTCTGCAGGCCTTCCTGTTCTGGCACCTCCTTCATTTGTCAGCTCCCCAGAGAGGCCTCCTGCGTATCTACCGAAAGAACTTTCCATTCTTGCCCCTCCTCACCACCTACCCATTGCCATCTTTAATCTTCTTCAGAGCCTTTATCCCCATCGGAAAGTGCCCTACTGAATGATTTTCTTTTTTGCGCTGCCAGGTCTCCAGTAGAATGCAAACTCCCTGAGGTCCGCTGCACTCCCACCAGTACCTCAGACAGCGCTGAGCTTGCAGTAATTGTGTGTTAGCGAATGAACAAGTGGGCAAGGATGGAACACTCCACCTGATCCTGAAACCGAACATTCATCCACAGCAGTCTGCTCCTTAAGGAAGTGCAAGTGCTCATGACATTGATGAGTTCCCAGTGAGTGGAGGCTCTGACCCCACCCTGAATGTGCAGAAGGGTCCATGGATTGAAGTCATTATTTATTTTTAATATTTATTTACTTATTGAGACAGGGTCTTACTCTGTCACCCAGGCTGGAGAGCAGTGGTGCAATAACGGCTCACTGCAGATCGACCTCCTGGGCTCAGTGGATCCTTCAACCTCAGCCTCCTGGATAGCTGGGACCACAGGTGCATGCCAGCATGCCCAGGAAATTTTTGTATATTTGTAGAGATAGAGTTTCACCATGTTGCCCAGGCTGGAATTTTTAATCTTTTAAACATTTGCTGGGAGCCCAATCCTGTGATAAAGCTCTTACTATGTACACACACACACACACACACACACATACATACACATGCATGTGAAACACAGACATGTATACATGTAACACGCATTATTAATAGTAGAGTAACCATTAGTGTGGATTGCTAAACCTTTCATTAAAGAGCGCAGTAATCATTAGTGTGGATTGCTAAACCTGTCTAGCTTTCTGGCTCTTGTGCATATGGTAGGATTATACTTCTGGTGTTCTCATTACCCCCACCCCATGGTTTGATGGGTTTATGTAACCAACCCTAGCTAATGAGTTGTGAGTGGATTGACATGTGTCACTTTCATGCCTGAGCACATCTTTCTGGTGTTGAGAACTGAAAAACTTCTGCCCTTCTTTGCTGCCTGGAGCAACAAGGCTCTGCCCACTCAGCCTGTGACCTGCTTGGGTGAGAGTCCCCTGGTGCAGTCGTTTCACTCAAATGATGATGGGCATGTTGCTTAGAGGAGAAATAAACGTTGGCTGTTTGGAGCCACTGTGAGTAGGAAGCTGTTTGTTACTATAGCATAGCCTCGCCCACCCTGAATAATAAAAAATATTGTTTTTTCTTTATGCAAAAATAAAGTATAACAAACATTTTAATATGACAGAAACTTGTTGAGCTCACCCAAATTCTTACTACTAAGAGGTTTGTAATGTTTCAGAGTATGTCCCTATATTCTTCCAGGGTGTGTGTGTGTGTATGGGCATATAGAGAGAGCAAAAGGTATGTCTATTTAGATGTGTGGACATAAATATCATAAGAGACAAAGAAAGAGGCCTCTGTATCTATGCACCTGACTCTGACTTTATCACTGTGGCCAGTCCTTAGATTTCCAAGTTTCTAACCTGTCAAGTAAGTGAGTTTGAGCCCAAGGTGGTATCTTGATACGCCCAAGTTCTTGGAGTTTAAGAGCAGAGCTGCCTGAGACAAAAAAACAAGTCTTTGTTCTCCCAGAAAGGCTCTCTCCACCACGACTCAACCATTCTCTTTATTTCTTTGTTTCTTCTGATGATGGAGGATTTTTCTTTTTATGCTTGGAGCAGGGCCCAGGAAGGTATTTCAAATATCATCAGTTCTTTTGAGGCACTAGTCATTTTACGCCTGTCTTTGCACCCTTCCTTCCCTCTGATTCCTTGGGTTTTGTGTTTATCCTCAGGCTATTTTGTTCTTCTTTAGGTTGGAATAATTTCCCAGGGCTCAGGTACTTCTCCTTGGGTTAAACCCAGATTTTTTCAAAATGTTGCTTAAGGACCATGGGCGTAAGCATTGCCTGGGTTTCTTTTTGAGCCTTCGGATGCCTGAGCCGTCTCCAGACCCGCTGAGATGAAACACCAGGGCTAGGGCCCGGGACTCAGACACGCTTAACTCCAGGAGGAGTTTCTTCTGCACGCTGAAGTTGAGGCCCATGGAATGGGCAGTAGCGTGATAATGAGCCCTGAAGTGATTATTAAACCTCCACAGTCCTGGGCTCAACTTTGATCACCTGTATGGTGATGCTGTCATTTGGTGATTAGGGAGTATGAAGGTCAGGTTGGAACTTCAGCAGTTTCAAAGAAACTCAAGTTGAGGAGGGATGATAAGAATGTGTTTGTTCCTCTGTTCATGATCTTAGATAGAACTGGCAGGAGGAAGTCTCTTCCCTTGCACTGGACATCTGTGCTTGCCTGGAACCTGTACCTGGGAAATGGAGTGTGTGTTTTCCTTTTATGGAACCACCCTTCTCCTGTTTTTAGTCCAGGGGGTTTGAGAGAGGCTGACTCCATCCCTCTCCATAAGAGACTCTCCCTAGACCTGGCCTAGACAGCCAGTTTTTCCTGTTTCTTTGACTATAGTAATTTGTTCAGGGATGGGCATGACTCATCAAGCAAAGAAGACTTGAGACTTGTGCTTAGGGGACTCCTTTTTTGGGAAGGAGCTCTCTCTTTGCCGGAACAACAAGCTGATCAGAGGTGAGCCTGGTGCTGCTAGTAGCCACCAGAATAAAGGGGGAAATTGCCCCAGAATAAAGCCAATGGGAATGAATGTAAATTGAATGATGACATTGGGGCATCTGTATTTGGCCTGATCCTAGGTCGCTGGGTTATGGGAGTCCATTGTTTTCTTGTTTCTAATAGACCAATTTGTATCAGGTTTCTGTCACAACCAAAAGAGCCCTGGCTGATGCATCGTGAGTCTCACTCCCCAATCTGGGTTTCACGAATTGCTTGTGATGCTGGCCTGGTGCTCAGAGCTGAGGGTGGTGTTTCTAAAAGGTGATTGGCAGCCCTGCAGGTAGTGTTCCTGTGACACTGGGCCAAGTGACTCACGATGCCCAACGCGTTCACCAGGGATCGTCTCACGCAGGTAGTTGGTTTGACTCAGCAGATGGTGCCACCAGCCTCATCCTGAGCCAAAACTCAGAATAGCTGGTCGCTCCATCTCCTGTTGCTTCCCAAGGATGCAGAGAACTCTACTTGGAGACTCTTCAAGGTCTGTTCAGAGGTTCTGCCATTCATTTTCTGCCAACCACGCTGGCCCTGGTTCCAGTAAATGGCTGGCTGCACCTCCCCTCACAGGCCCTCATGTGGAAATAGGACCAGGAAGCTGCCTGCTTGGGTTTTAGTTTTATTTATAAAAATAGAGCAAATCAAATATGTTGCAAGGAATTCCAGTGTGTGGATGATAAAACAGAAAACATACAGAGCGTTGTGGTTCCAATAGGCTGGAAAACACTGGTTGCAACAGAGTAGATTTTTGTGCTGCAGGAGCAACGTGCTGCTGCTAACACACATGGGCCGTGACTTGGCCAGGCAGGGGTGCCGGCAGCTTTTGCCAACCCGACTTGCCCATGAGACCTTGGCTTGGAGAGCGTCTCTGGGGATTACATGTTCTGCAGAGCACTCCTTAGGAATGTCTCAAGGATGAAGATGCAAAAGGATCTTCTCCCCTCCCTGGGGTGCATCTGTAGCCCTGGAAAGTCCAGCATGAGAATTGGGGTTCCATTGTTTACCTTGCTTATCTGCCAGCTTCAGGAGGGCAGATGCCTGCCTGCCTCATTTGCCGCCCCATCTCCAGCACCTGCCACGATGCTGATGCATGGTTGGCACTGGATGGATGCCTGTTGAAAGAGGCAATGAACGGTGTACGGATGAGGCCGCATGTGCTTAGCATGGAAGCGAGGCGAATTGATTCAGCAGGCAGGCTTTCCGTGGCCTCTGAAGGGCCGTGGCGTGAAGGGAGGGATTAGTTATACTCCTTGTGGCTTTAGAAACCAGAAGTGGGGTCCACGGGTGGGCTTGTCATAGAAGAGGAATTCAGCTCAGGATAAAATAGGCTTTTCCAGCAGTTGGTAGCAGCTCAACAAGCAATGCGCTGCCTCCAGAGCTGGGAACACATGAGGATTATTTTAGAAGGATTTGTGCCTCAGATTTAGGCTTGCCCGCTATTATTTTTGATGGTAAGTCTGAGTCTACAATCATGTTGAGATAGCCATGTGTTCTTTCCCTGTAACTTCTTAATATACGATCTAAGCTGTTTCTGAAAGCTATTGGCATTGAACTCCATGTTTATTGAGTCGACTTCAAATATTTGAAGGTGTTGGTAATGTTTGTTATTTGCCCTGAGAAGCCCTGAATCCATACTACTGGGTACAGTTTGGTATTCTTTCATAAATTCAACATATATAAAAATAAGATAATACAATAAAGTGATTGAAGAAAAAAGTGCTTCCATTTTCAGCAGTTCATTTACAGAGCGGCTGCTTTCTTGGTGGTGCTGAGTTTTAGGGGGTGTCTCCGAGAAGCACAACCTGATAAGAGGATGCCTGTGAAAGGGCTTTATCAAGAAAGTGATCCCTGGGGAGACTGGCAGAAGGGGGTAAGAACAGCACGAGGATGGGGGGAAGCGAGCAGGGTGTGATCTCAGGTAAAGCCACACAGACACAGAGCAGGCTTCCCTGATCCCGCAGGTGGATTCTGGAGTCTAAAAACATCTCCGTCCTGTCACCATCAGAGACAAGATGGGGAAGTTGTCACACTCATACACTGCTGGAGAATGCTCTAGTTCTTAGACAGCACTTGCTTAAGTATCAAGAGTGAAGTTCCATGGTGTCTGAACTAGCTCTCAAATGCTGCAGCAAAGAAAACAAAAGTAGAGAAAAAGAGAGAAAAGAAAAATAAAACAGTGTATGCATGCTATAAATGATTCTTCAGCAAAAATCTCTATATAAATATCTATATATAGGTACATAGAGCACACGCCATGTGGCAAATGACTGTTTAAGTGAAAGTTCATGGTTTCAACTTTCTGTAGGTTTGTAATTTTCAAGATAAAAAGTGGAAGAATTAACCATGATTCCACCTTCCAAAAATAAACACTGCCAGTTCTGTTCATATTTTGGTCTGTAGTATTTCCTTCCTACTGTGGGTGGATGTGTGTAGGTGTGTGTGTGTGTATAAGATGTATTGAAAGTTGCTCTTAGAGTGGGAAAGGGTAAAATGAAACTATGGTGATATTTACACAGGGAACCCATGAACACCCAAATCCTCCCTTAGCCCAGACACTCCTTCACCACAAAACAACACAGATCCCAGTGAGCTGGTTCACACTAGTGGCGGCCTTCTTTACTTGGTCAAGGTTTGCTGGAATGCCTGTTGTCCTCAGTAAATCCACCCAAGTCCTTGGTTTGATGGAGTCCAGGAGGGTGGCTGGGGCAGGGCACGCTAGCCGCAGAGCCAAGGTCTTCCCAGCAAAATGGGAGACCTGGAACCACTTGTCCCATGAGGCCTTGCATCCAAAGGAAGAGAGAGGCGGTGATTTTCTTCACAAGTCCTGTGGAAGGAAAACAAGAGATACCATGTGCTGTGACCTTTGTTACTTTCTCAAGTTTTCTGAGCTTAGGCAATTCTCCTAAGGTACAGATCAGTGTATCTTGCCCTTAGAGCCAAGTCACCTTTGGGGAGGAAGAAGGAAGAGGCTAAGCCCGGAGTCTTGATGCCATCAAAGAGATGATGGGATAGCCATCACGGTGCTGTATGTAACCTGCTTTATTTATTTGGTTATTTGTAAGTTTTTAGCACAGTTTTAGTTTTACAGAAAAAATGAGTGGAAAGTACAAAGAGTTCCCACATGCCAAGTTCACCCCCTACCAGTTTCCCTATTATTAACAGCTTGCAGTACTGTGCTGCATTAGGTACAATCTGTGAGCCAATATTGATACACTATTATTAACCAAAGCCCATAGTTTGCTTTAGGGTTCACTCTTAGTGTTATGCTCCTGTGGGTTTTGACAAATGTATAATGACATGTATCCACCATTACAGGATCATACAGAGTCGTTATTGCCCTAAAGACCCTCTGTGCTCTGCCTGTTCTTTCCTTTCTTTCTCCCCCAGAATCCTTGGCAACCACTGATCTTTTTATTTCCAACATACCATGACATTTCCTTATGCCATTATATATTATTTAAAAATAAGCTTTTTAAAGATTTACTTTAATGTTCTCTAGTTACTACATATATTTTTAAAGACATATATTTTTTAATTTTAATGTTCATTTTAGATACAGGGGGTACACGTGCAGATTTGTTACATGAGTGTGTTACATACAGGCTGGGCACAGCAGCTCACACCTGTAATCCAAGCACTTTGGGAGGCCATGAGAGGATCACTTGAGGCTGGCAGTTTGAGACCGGCCTGGGAAACATAGTGAGACCCCATCTCTACAAAAGACAGTTAAAAATTAGCTGGGTGTGGTGGTGCACACCTGTAGTCTCAGTTACTCAGGAGGCTGAAGCAGGAGGATTGTTTGAACTCAGGAGTTTGAGGCTGCAGTGAGTCATGATTGCACCACTGTACTCCAGCCTGGGCAACAGAGAAAGACCTTGTCTTTAAAAAACAAAAACAAAACACATTAAACCATCTGTATTAGTTAGAGTTCTCTAGAGGGATGGAACTGATGGAATATATATATATATATATACTCATATATATACATATGCTCATATATATACTCATATATATATATATATATATATATAATATGAGTTTATTAAGGAGTATTAACTCATACCATCACAAGGTCCCACAATAGGCCATCTGTAGGCTGCGGAGCAAGGAGAGCCAGTCTGAGTTCCAAAACTGAAGAACTTGGAGTCCAATGTTTGAGGGCAGGAAGCATCCAGCACGGGAGAAAGATGTAGGCTGGGAGGCTAGGCCAGACTCCTTTTTCGTTTTTTTTTATTATTACACTTTAAGTTCTAGGGTACATGTGCACAACGTGCAGGTTTGTTACATATGTGTATATGTGCATGTTGGTGTGCTGCACCCATTAACTCGTCATTTACCTCTGGGTGGGTACAATCTAATCAGCTGCCAGCATAGCTAGAATATAAGCAGTCAGAAAAATGTGAAAAAGGAGTCTGAGATACCATCTCAGATGATTATATTCTAGCTATGCTGCTAGATAGTCTAGCTATGCTGCTAGATAGTCTAGCTATGCTGCTTATATTCTAGCTATGCTGGCAGCTGATTAGATGGTATCCACCCAGGTTAAGGGTGGGTCTGCCTTTCCCATCCCAATGACTCAGATGTTAATCTCCTTCGGCAACACCCTCACAGACCCAGTATCGACACTTTGTACCCTTCAATACACTTAAGTTGACACCCTGTATTAACACTCACACCATCTATGCTTGGGTGTTTAGGCCATTTTCAATTTGTTACTCTACTGTCCCATTGCTGTGATGAACATCCTTTCACATCAGGGTTTCCCAACAGTTGACACTTTGGGCAGGATAATGCTTTGCTATGGGAGCTGCCCTGGGCATGGTGTGATGTGTAGCAGCACCTCTGGCCCCTACCTCTTAGATGCCAGAAACACCTGCCTTCCTCCCCTCAGCTGCAACAACCCAAAATTTGTCCAGACCTTGCTGAATGCCCCTGGGGCAATATTGCTGCTGGTTGAGAAACACTGCTTGACCTCCATATATCTGCACACATCTGATTATTTTCTGGGGCTAGGGTCTTGCAAGTGGGATTAGTAATTCAGATTGTTTAAATATTTTTAATTGTTTTGATAGAGTTTTGTATACTGTCCTTCACAGAGGTGTTTATCCATCTATGACAACAAATTATCTTCTTCTCCTTCCAAGAAGAGGCTACTTGGGGAAATGAGGGGAGTGTGAGGTCTCAGAGGATCCGATCTGTGATATGGAAGTGTCTGGGGCCATCCGTGGAGTGATGAGTATGGGCAGAAAGAGCTCCCCACAGGACAATTAAGTTTGCCTGTGAGTAGCTTTGCCCAGCACCAGCCTGAAATCACCAGGCAGTTAAAGATGCTGATGCTATGTCGTGAGTTGCTGTCTTTTGTAAACCTCTCTTCCCCTCTGGTCATCACATCCCTCCTGGCTGACGGGAGCCCCAGGAGGGCAGGTGATATGGCTTGGCTGTGTCCCCAAGCAAATCTCGTCTTGAATTGTATTAAATTTTTTCCATAATCTCCATATGTCATAGGAGGGACCAGGTGGAAGGTAATTTAATCATGGAGGAGGTTACAGCCTTGGTGTTCTACTGATAGTGAGTTCTCATGAGTTCTGAGGATTTTATAAGGGGCTTTTCCCCTTTTTACCCCCTCACTTCACGTTGCTGCTGCCATGTGAAGAAGGACATGTTTGTTTCCCCTTCCACCATGATTGTAAGTTTCCTGAGGCCTCCCCAGCCATGCTGAACTGTGAGTCAATTCAACCTCTTTCCTTTATAAATTACTCAGTCTCAGGTATGTCTTTATTAGCAGTGTGAAAACAGACTACTACAGCAAGGGAAGCAGTTAGTGGCTTCATAGCACAGCCCAGTGGCCTAGCATGAGCACCATGAGGAACTCAGCCAGGCTCCAGTACTGGGTCCCCAAAAGGTGCAGATGAGGCTGAGCTGGTGACTGCACAGGCAGCTGCCTGATGAGAAGGGACTCATTAAAACTAATTTAACAAAAAGTAGGTCTTCCAGCTGGCAGTGGCTTGGACGTGAGGAACCAGACTTGACCTTGACCCATGCTTTGTGACCAGCCCCCTCCAAGCCCCACCACAGCCCTGCCTCGCCTGCATTTTGATCCATAAACACGAGGTTTTGCTCATGATTACTTCATTTTCATCAGAAGGGATTTAATTACCAGGTCACCGAGAGCAGAGAAAGTCCAGAAAGCACTTCATGCCTCCAAAATTTGCTCCTAGCTCTCCTCCCACCTGTGGTCTTAAGAACACAAACCCCCTGCAGATCTGCTGCCTCTTCCTCCTTATTTAGGTGCCTTCTCTTCAAGATTCCTCTTTCCTCTAAGTTTGCTGATTTAGATCAATCTATTTGCACCAGCTATGAAGCTTTTCCCTCCTCTAGTCAATACATGCCCCTTTTGATCAATATTCTTCTCTCTGCTAAGATCGTGTTTGTGTTTCTGTGTTGCAATCTTCTTTGTGCACGTGTACCAGGAGCTGTGGGTATGTAGAAGCATGAATCGTCCACATCCCGAATCCCCTCCTAGGGAGTTCGCTTCCCTGTGTTTAAAGGGAATTTACGTCCCCCTCCTGCCATCAGTTTCCACAATGGTCAGTCACACCAGCCTCACAGCCGCCCTCATATCTCACTGTGCGGATGGGAGGTGGAATCCACTGTGCCACTCTATGTTTGGGATCTGGGGGTTTCTCCTGACATAGACTCATGTTTGGGGAAGCTGTGTGGAGACATCACCTCTCATTTCCCTCATCCTCACGTATCCAGCGCAAGTGTGCAGGGGCCGCCGATCCTGAAGAATGTGCTTCTCCTCTGCATGTAAGGGAGGCTCCATCTGTAAGGGTCACTGGGTGTGAGCTAAGCCAGATCCTTGCACGCAAGCTCTCGGTGCTCACTGGTACCAGCCACAGCTCCTTGTGAGCTCTTTAGGAACACAAGTCTCACCTTAACCTTCTTAGTAAATCTCATTTGGCCATAAAATAGTAGGTGCTCACTAAATGTGTTACAGTAGTCCCCTCTTATCTGCAGGGATTACTTTCTTAGACCTCTACTAGAGACCTGAAATCAAGTATAGTACCGAACCCTATATATACTATGCTTTTGTCTTAAAATGCATACCTGTGAGACAATTTTATTTATAAATTAGGCACAGGAGATAAATAGTATCTAATAATAAAATAGAATCCTCATAACAATGTATTGTAATAAAAGTTATGTGAATGCAGTCTCTCTGTCTCTCTCAAAATATATATTGTACTCACCCTTCTTCTTGCGCTGGTGTGAGACGATTAAGCCCCCAGGTGATGAGATGAGGTGAGGTGAGTGGTGTAGGCAGATTGTCAGGCACTGTTAGGCTGCTATTGACCTTTTGACCACAAGTCAGGAGAAAGATCATCTGCTTTGGGGGATCTTGGATCATGGAGCCATGACGATGTCCTACAGATGGACCAATGTCAGGAACAGAGGATGTGGATGACTAACGGTTGGGTAGTGCATACAGTGTGGACACACTTGAGGACTAAACTCTGATATTTTACTTCTCTTGCCCAAATTCCTATCTAAGGGCCCTGGGGAGTCTGCTCCACAAACTATAAAATCTCTTTAGAGGGTTCCTATTTAACATGGTTCACTTTCCAACCCTACTCTGGTATAATATCACATGATAGATAAAGAAGGAAATTAAAATATTTTACCCCAAATATATTTATTTGCCATATTTTGAAATGATCTGCAAAGCTATTTTTGCAGGGGACAATTGTCTCTGCAAAGAATCTCTATTAAAACAGCTAGATCTTTCCCCGTTCCAGGCCCTCCCAATCCTGAAGAGATTAACTGAGCATCTAGCACCTAATAGAGGCCTGAATAGGAAACATTTGCCATCTACTGTCTCCAAGGGTGGTCACCTATGAGATTTCATCTATACAACAAGGGACTTGCTCTCCATAACCCCTTATCTTGACCCAGACACGCCTTACTAGTGATTCCAGGCCTTTCAATAATAACTTAGCTTTTTCATCCAATTGCCCATCAGAAAATGTTTGAATCCACCTGTGCCCTGTAAGCCTCCTGCTCCAAGTTGTCCTACCTTTCCAAACGGAATCCGTGCATACCCACATGCACTGATTGATGCCTGACGCCTCCCTCAAACATGTAAAACCAAACTGCCAACCACCTTGGACACATGTTCTCAGAACTTCTTGAGATTGTGCCCTAGGCGTTGGTCACTCATATTTGGGCAGAATAAATTGCATTAACTATTTTACAGAGTTTGACTCCTTTCCACGACACCCTGGACAAAGGATGATTTACATCCCAGGTGGGACAGGGCAGGATGGTGCCAGATCTCATCATGTTACTTGGAATGATGCACAATTTACAACTTATAAATTGTTTTACTTCTGGAATTTTCTATTTAATATTTCCAAAACTCAGTTGTCACCAGGTAATGGAAACCATGGGGGAAAAAAAAACTGGATAAGCAGGGGGTCTACTGTAATTAAGTCATGGAGAATGCTATCTCATCTCCCCAAGGACTACCACTGTTGTTAAATGGAGTTCATTTAATAGGGCTCGTCCAGTTTTCAACAGAATAAAATAATTACATCTCATTGCTTGAGCAGGGTAACATGGTTAGACAGGTCTGAATAAGAGCCTTATTTTTAAAACATATGAAAACAAAACTCTCTGTCGTTTATGAAAACTATTTTTAATTTATATTCTTGTCTACATGCACACAGGCCAAACCAGTGACTTGGTGCCTGCATCATGACCTTAACAGGACAGCTGATGAGTAAAGCAGAACTCAACTTTGTAGTGGGGAGGTCAGAGCAAGAGCGCACATGTATTCCGGTGCCTCATGAAGCCAAAATGAGCAAATGCAAGATGGTGGGATGAGGGGTGATGTTTACAGATCTGGATCTTTCTCCACAACTGTAGCCTGTGGGCCCTGGGACCGAGTAAATTAAGATGGGAACCACGTGACTGGCAGCCTCCGAGTTGGTTTTATTGCCATATGATGCCTACACCAGGGGAATTGAACAATGTCCTGGACTAAGCCTGAGTCAGAAAGTGAAACTTTGACAAAAGGTTTCATAAGTTTCAAAACGACATATAAATTCCCGTGGTCCCTTCCGTCAATTCACTGCCAGTCAACACCACCAACTCCTGAAGGACAAGGGGGATGGAGGGAAGGAAGTATCAACAGAGAGTGGCAACTTCACAGAGTGTCCTGAGTGGTCTAGGTTGGAGGGAAGGAGGTATCAGTAGAGAGTGGTCACCTTCACAGAGTGTCCTGAGTGGCCTAGGTTTATTCTTCAGTAGTGCAAATAAACTGTGTCTAAACTCTCTGGGGCTCCAAGTGGGAGCTTCAAATTCTTAAATCTAGATGGACAGTCCTGTGTTTCTCCAGGTGTGATTCCTGGACCAGCAGCAGCAGATCACCTGGGAAATTTACTGGGAATGCACATTATAAGCTCCCCCCAGGCCTCCTGAATCAGAAGCCCAGGGTGAGACCAGCAATCCGGCTTTCATGGCCAGCAGGGGATCCTGATGCACGCTCAAGTTTGAGAACAACTGGGATACACATTCCACATTACCAGCATTCTTAATCTTATTTATGGAGGGCTCTAAATCCTGCTAACTGAACCACTCTAAATTAGCTGAGAATTAAAAGAAGAAGGAATGCTATTACGTAAGTGAAGGCTATTCAAATCTCCACGCCTTGAGGAACTCCTTGAGCCCTGGAGGGCAGTGGCAGGGGAGGAAGTATTATAGTAACCGGTGGTTACAGACCAGAGATTGAGGCCAGGCTCCTGGTTCAAGTGCATGCACCGCTGTGTCCAGCTGCATATTCGGGGCTCAGTTCCCTTAACCTCTTTGTATCTTGTTTCCTTCTTCCATAAAATGCTGATCTATAGCACCTACCTTATGGAGCTGTTGGAGGGTTAAATCAGTTGAGTGAAGCATTTAGAAGCTTTCCTGGCCACGACGAAGTGCTGCTTCTTCTTGTTGGTATTATTTATCTGAATTAATTTTCAGTTCTTCTCCCATTTTTAATAGATCTCAGCCGTGCTCTTATCTTCTTCCATAGCAACACGTCAAAAAACAAATGCACCATCATCCTTTCCATTTAAATTAGGAATGTGACCAGATTTAAGGAACAGACATTCAGTTTAAACAAATGAAAAGTTATTTTTCTTTCCTCGGAATCTGAGGCCTGGCAGTTGCTGATGTCTTTTAGTGACTCATTCATGTGACTCTCCTCTAAGACCACTTCCTTTTAGCTCTGCAGAGTCAGAACTGGATCACTCGTGGGTCAGTAGGCCTGGGGTGGGAGATGAGAATTTAAATGGCCAACAAGTCTGCAGGGACTGCTGCTGCTGCCAGCCTGCAGGCTGCACTTAAAAGCCAATGCCTTGACCGCATCAGGACTCATCATCTGAGACTGGGAACATTGTGCCTTGAAGGAAATCAGGATGGTGTTAGCACGAGTGAAGGTGGACAGATGTGAGGTCTCAACAGGCAGCCCGAGACACATCTCCTTCCAGCAGGCTTTGTCCTGACTTTCCTTGCTCTGATGAGGTCACCATCCATGTCCTAATCCCCAGAATTCATGGCACATCCTTGTGGATAACAATGACCATCTTCAAGTGACCAGAGGACACACTGAGGATGCTGAGTTTTGGTGGAGTATTTCATATGATGCTGGTAGTGAAAAGAGGTTTCTTCTGCCTGAAAACTGGTATTATAGTAGAAATGTGGCACAGCAGCTATAGCCTGCAGGGGCTTCTCCCATCTCTGGACATCCTTTCTTTCTCTGCATGACACTCCTGCACGCTGGCTGAGCACCTGCTGACCTCAGAGGGGTGTCCTTCTGAGGAAGTTTGTGGTCAGACCAGAAGGCATAACTCTCATAGAGGCAAAATCACTTTGGAAAATACAAGTAACTTTAATAAATCCCTTCCAATTTGGGAACAGATTATCATGTCTTTATTGAATCCCATATAAAATGATAGAAGTTTATATTCATTAAACATGGACTACATGCCAGGCACTCTAAAATACCCTAAGTAATGCATTTAATCTTCACAACAACCCACTGAGGAAAGTGCCAGCATCATGCCCGTGGATTGGTGAGAGAACTGAGGCACGGAGAGGTTAAGGAGCTTGCCCAGGTCACACAGCTTGTCAGTGGTGGGGCCAGCTTTGAATATAGGTGGTCTGGATTTGGTGCAGTTTCTCTCCAAAAAGAAAGGTCTTGGCTGGCACCTTGGATATTGTAGGAAAAACACATATCTTCAAGTACCAGAATCAGAGACTACGGTAAGCTATTTCCCTGGAAGAGGCACAGGGGAAACAGGGCAGCTGGGGAGTCACAGGCTCACAGCTCCCTTCAGCTGGGGAAATCACAGACTCACAGCCCCACTCCGGCTCATTGCAGACACGTGCTCCCAGGGTGGAATAGAGAGTTTTGCAAGTGGTTCTGTTGTCCGTCTCTTTGTCACTTCTGGATTTCCTGCACCTGGAACAGTGATCAGTGCAGAGGAGTTGCTCCTTGTCCCCGTGCTGCAGAATGAATTAGGTGACGAGCACAATGTCCCTCACCGAGCATTTTACCCATGCTTGGGTCCTCAGTCGCCTCCTGGGTCTACTTCACCAGGGTATAGTTACGCTAAATGGTTTTCTCAAAATATGTTTAGCGATGCCCTGGTATAAACACACCTGGTGATAATTTTGGATATGACATGATGGGCGACTACCTCCTATCCTCCACCACAGCCTCATTCTGATTTTTGTTTTAACTCTGTAATTATGCAAACTCAAGTTTTATATGTGATTGATTTTTTTCCCTGCATTATGGAGGAATTTTCCTTTGTGTGTACATGTGATAGATGGAAAGAGAGAGATAGGCAACTACATCAGCAACACAGAACAGCAAAATCACCAGCTACTGAACCCACAGGCATCTTTTTGACTAGCAAAGGATAATCAGCAACCAGCCTCACTAATTTCCATGTTTTAACCCCAACTGAGAAAAGTGCCTTCCTGCAGGTGGTGTCACTTCAGTCCCCTCCCTGAATGTCTTCAGCCTGGTAGAGCCCAGGTTTGTACTCTCCCTTAAGGGTCAAGAGACCATCATGAAAAGCTACTGAGCTAAGCCCTGGGGATGCAAAGTGAGCAAGACATGGTCCCTGCCCTCATGAGTTTTACATTTTAACTGGGAAAATGGAATATTGACAGCGAAGGGCATAAGCATAGAATTGCATTGTGGTCATTTCTATGAAACGGGATAGGGGGCACTCCCGGAGCGGATCCCAGGCGACCTGGCCTGAGTCTTCACTTCGCTTCTAAAGGATGGGTAGGAATGTGTCAAAGATGGGGAGAAGTCATTCCAGGGGGAGGAAACTGAAGGCGCAAAGGTCCCAGGCAGGGAGGAGAGTGAAGTGTTCAAAGCGCCAAAGAAGCTTTTGCTGTCATCTATCCACTGCAGGCTCCCCAGAAGTGGAGCATTCTCCAGAGGTTTGGGGAAACCACCCCATGTGAGTCTTTTGGAGTTGGGGTCCTGTCTCCCACGAAAGGGCCGGACAAGGCCAGGCCCTGGCTCCCTTGCCCCTGTGGTCTGTGATGAGGCATTCGTGACTTTGAGATGGGGGCGGGGATGTTAGCTCAGTGCAGTAGGGACTTTAGGGTTCAGCCAGGTGATGACGATGCAGGTAATGGCATCTGGTGGCCTTGGTGCCAGCCGGGTTCCCTCGACTGCTTTCCCCATCCTAAGACTCGTCCTGTAGCACCCCCATCAGGCCTATGGGCTCTCCAATAGCCTTGCGCCCAGCAGTAACTTCCCATTGCCCTTTGACTTAAGTTAACCAGAGGCAGATTCTCTTCTTGGCAGAGCAGAACCTTGACCCTTACAGAGGACCGGTGTGGCCGGAGCCCAGGGAGGAGGGAGAAAGTGCAGGACCCGTCAGAGGGGCCAGCCCCTCCCTGCCCTGCAGGGCCTTGGCAGTGGCAAGCTACGAAAGGGTTTCAAACACATGGGTAAGGGGCATGCTGTATAAAAAACTCATTGTTTCCTGAGGCATACAGGGTTTGGAAGGGGACTGGGAGGATTCTATTTTCTCTTTCTTTTGAACATCTGGAACTCTAAAGAGTGTTAATTTTTAAGTTGCCACGAGGAGTGATGGAAGAAACGGGTTACCCATTTAGAGGATGATTATCAAGCTGCAGCCTGCATGAAGTCCATTTTTATAGCTTGCTCTGGCCCCCCAAAACACAGAGTTGATAATGACAGTTGGGTAATGCTTTGAGTTCAATGGCGTAGCAATAAAGAAATCTAAGTGGAAAGTGCTTCTCACTCCTGGCTAAGTCCTTCTCTCAGCAAAATTTCACTTCAAGTGTCTTTTCATAATAAAATAATTCTGCATTCCAGCTGAGAACTCCATGCACTCACTCGCTAGTCATGTGGCAATAGCCTGTTTTTTCACTGCTGGGCAGGATTTGCTAATGGGCACTTTATTGCTAAGTGTGTTGTCCCTTTGGGAAAAAAATAATTTTATCCCAGCGCATGTCTGTCTCCAAGTCTACTGATCAGTGGCGTTATTATGCTTGCAAGAGTCATTTGTAAGCTTTCCAAGTGATATGCCAACGTCTCTCCCCTCCTCCAGGTAAAAGAGAAAAAATGCTAAAAGCAAAAAGCTAGATCTCCCAGGGGATGGGGGGAAGTGTCCTTGCCATCAAATCGATGTTTATCTTACATGTGTTATAAATCAGGATATGCCCTGCTCGCTGCTTTTTTTGTGCGTGTTCCCAAAGTTAGCCTAGCTATTAAATAAGAGCAGAAGTGGTCTCAGAAGAGAATTTAAGTTCCTGTCTCACTCCTTAGCTGTCAGACTGAGAGAAAGGGCCCCAAACTCTGAGCCGTGATTTTCTCATCTGTGAAAAGGGAACAGTAAGGATATTTGGTTTTTAGGATGATTGTGAAGATTAAATGACATAATAAAGTCTAAAAAGCACTGAGCATTATTTTGAGTACAGAAGAAATGCTACTTTGCAGTTGTCTCTGCTTTTTCTTTCTTCAGTAGGTGCAATTTTTGCAAATGCCTCAATATTCAATGGATAGTCTATGTTTGAGAGTATTCTTCTCACCTGTACTGTTAATCACAAGCCAATTTGGGGACAAGACAGAGATAACCTCTGTGTCTTTATTTTTTCTTAAAACATTGCTGAATTTTTTAAAAACAAAACTTTCCTGAAACTTGCTTGTTCTGTGCTGAGAACTAACACACACTCAGTCCTTACTGGCAGTGACTGTCTGTGAGAGGTTTGTGTGTGTGTGGTGTGGATGTTCTTAAAAACATTTTCATAGATGGATAAGCTGATATTCAAGAGGTTGGGTAACTGCCTAGGGTTGCCACTGAAGTAAGAGTCAAACAAGGCAATGAATTAAGGTGCTTGAGAAGCCGAGTTTCTTCGTAATCTTGAAACATCCTCCCAGCTTCTCTGCCATTCTTTGGTGCTGTCATTCCTAAAGGAAGATAATCCCAATTTAGAATATGTAGGTCAGCATGACAGGTGGTCTGGAAATGGGTCATTAGAATGTCAGATATTCTGGCAACAGTGGTTCTCAAATTCAGCCATGTGGGCTGCCAGGTCCATGCCTCCTGCCCCCATGAAGTGAACTTGAACTTTCTTATTGGTGGCTCTCAAAGGAGAGACCAAACAAGGCACTGACCCGCCATAGTTGTTGTCAAGCAACTCGTGTAAGCCCAAAACCACCCAGGGAATGTCCTTCCCACAGGTGAGCTTGTGTGGGGTCCTAAGCTTGACTTGTTCATGGTGGCTGCCACCAGAACAGAGGGGAAAACTGAGTAAAAACCATCCTATATTCACTAATAAAGTATAATATACAAGTGTATTTCTCTTTTATAAAACTTCTTACCCAATACATTTAGTGAACTCAATTCTTTTTTTTTTTTTATTTTTTACCTTATTAGGCAGGAATAACATTGATCTCAAAGCTACTTAGGGAACAAATAAGAAAAAAGCTACTATAGGAAAATCACTTTTAATTAATTAGATGTGAAAATTCTTTAAAAATTTTTTTATTATTATACTTTAAGCTCTGGGTTACATGTGCAGAACGTGCAGTTTTGTTGCATAGGTATACATGTGCCCTGGTGGTTTGCTGCACCTATCAACCCATCACCTACATTAGGTATTTCTCTCCCCTAGCCCTCCAACCCCCTGACAGGCCCCAGTGTATGATGTTCCCCACCCTGTGTCCATGTGTTCTCATTGATCAAATCCCACTTATGAGTGAGAACATGTAGTGTTTGGTTTTCTGATCTTGTGATAGTTTTCTGAGGATGATGGTTTCCACCTTCATCCGTGTTCCTGTAAAGGACATGAACTCATTCTTTTCTATGGCTACAAAGTATCCCATGGTATATATGTGCCACGTTTTCTTAATTCAGTCTATCATTGATGGGCATTTGGGTTGACTCCAAGTCTTTGCTATTGTGAATAGTGTCGCAATAAACATGTGTGTGCATGTGTCTTTATCACAGAATGATATATAATCCTTTGGGTATATGCCCAGTAATGGGATGGCTGGGTCGAATGATGTTTCCAGTTCTATGTCCTTGAGAAATCGCCACACTGTCTTCCACAATGGTTGAACTAATTTACACTCCTACCAACAGTGTAAAAGCGTTCCTATTTTTCCACAACCTCTCCAGCATCTGTTGTTTCCTGACTTTTTAATGATGGCCATTCTAACTGGCATGAGATGATATCTCATTTGGTTTTGATTTGCATTTCTCTAATGATCAGTGATGATGAGCATTTTTTCATATGTCTGTTGGCTGCATAAATGTCTTCTTTTGAGAAGTGTCTGTTCATATCCTTTGCCCATTTTTTGATGGAGTTGTTTGTTTTTTTCTTGTAAATTTGTTTAAGTTCCTTGTAGAGTCTCGATATTAGCCCTTTGTCAGCTGGATAGATTGCAAAAATTTTCTCCCATTCTGTAGGTTGCCTGTTCATGCTGATGATAGTTTCTTTTGCTGTGCAGAAGCTCTTTAGTTTAATTAGATCCCATTTGTTAATTTTGGCTTTTGTTGTCATTGCTTTTGGTGTTTTAGAAATGAAGTCTTTGCCCATGCCTATGTCCTGAATGGTATTGCCCAGGTTTTCTTCTAGGATTTTTATGGTCCTAGGTCTTACATTTAAGTCTTTGATCCATCTTGAGTTGGTTTTTGTAAAAGATGTAAGGAAGGTGTCCAGTTTCAGCTTTCTGGGTATGGCTAGCCAGTATTCCCAACACCATTTATTAAATAGGGAATCTTTTCCCCATTGCTTGTGTCTGTCAGATTTGTCAAGGATCAGATGGTTGTAGCTGTGTGGTGTTATTTCTGAGGCCTCTGTTCTGTTCCATTGGCCTATATATCTGTTTGGGTACCAGTACCATGCTGTTTTAGTTACTGTAGCCTTGTAGTATAGTTTGAAGTCAGGTAGCGTGATAGCTCCAGCTTTGTTCTTCTTGCCCAGGATTGTCTTGGCTATGCAGGCTCTTTTTTGGTTCTATATGAAGTTTAAAGTAGTTTTTTCCAATTCCGTGAACAAAGTCACTGGTAGCTTGTAGTTCTGCTTGAAGAGATCCTTCACATCCCTTGTAAGTTGTATTCCTAGGTATTTTATTCTCTTAGCAGCAATTGTGAATGGGAGTTCACTCATGATTTGGCTCTCTGTTTGTCTGTTATTAGTGTATAGGAATACTTGTGATTTTTGCACATTGATTTTGTATACTAACTTTGCTGAAGTTGCTTATCAGCTTAAGGAGGTTTTGGGCTGAGACGATGGGGTTTTCTAAATATACAATCATGTCATCTGCAAACAGAGTCAATATGACTTCCTCTCTTCCTATTTGAATACCCTTTATTGCTTTCTCTTGCCTGATTGCCGTGCCCAGAACTTCCAATACTATGTTGAAAAGGAGTGGTGAGAGAGGGCATCCTTGTCCTGTGCCGGTTTTCAAAGGGAGTGATTCCAGTTTTTGCCCATTCAGTATGATATTGGCTGTGGGTTTGTCATAAATAGCTCTTATTATTTTGAGATATGTTCCATCGATACCTAGTTAACTGAGAGTTTTTAGCATGAAGGAGTGTTGAATTTTATCGAAGACCTTTTCTGCATCTATTGAGATAATCATGTGGTTTTTGTCATTGGTTCTGTTTATGTGATGGAGTATATTTATTGATTTGCATATGTTGAACGGCTGTAAATTCTAGTAAGTTCTAGTAGAGTTGAATTTGCTCCTGACCAAGCTTTCTGATGATCTTACAAGTCACTACTGTGGTCTGTAGTGGGAGGGATTATCATGGAGGAAATGTGGATAGTTCAAGCTCATTGCCAAGTAATATGGTTTAGATCTCTGTCCATGCCCAAATTTCATGCTGAATTGTAGTCCCCAATGTTGGAGTAGGGCCTGGTGGGAAGTGATTGAATCCTGGGGGTGGATTTCCCCCTTTGTGCTGTTCTCCTGACAGTGGGTGAGTTCTCATGAGATCTTGACATTCAAAAGTGTGTGGCACCTCCCTCATCCTTCCTCCTGTTCCAGTCATGTAAAGGCTGCCACTCCCTTCACCCTCCACCATGATTGAAAGTTTCCTGAGACCTCCCCAAAAGCCAAGCAGATGCCAGCATTATGCTTCCTGTATAGCTTCCTATGAGCCAATTAAACCTATTTTCTTTATAAATTACTCAGCCTCAGGTATTTCTTTATAGCTGTGGGAGGATGGGCTAATACACCAATCAAATATGATAAAGTCGGAGGACAGGGTGGGACAGGGGAATATGTCTACTGTTTCTGACACGGTCCCTCTAATCTTCCGAAACAGTGATTCTCAACTGGGGACGATTCCCCTCCCAACCAGGAGATATTTGGCAACAACTGGAGACATTTTTAGTTGTCACAAGGGGGCGGGGGTGCTCTTGGCATCTAGTGAGTGGAGTCCAGGGACTCTGCTAAACATCCTACAATGCACTGGACTGACCCTCACAACAAAGAATAATCTGGCTCCAAATGTCCATAGTTCGAAGATCAAGAAATCCTGTTTGAAGTTTAAAAACAAAAAGTTGATCATCAAAAATCTAGAATTGTCCACCAAAAAGGTCAATTTTATTGTATATCAATTTAAGTGTAGAAAAATAAAACATTATCACATAGGCCTCTAGATTTAATTACCAATTTACAGAAAATGCAGAAGAGCAGGACATGTTAAAATGAGGCCAGGAGGATGCAATTTGCAAAATCTAGACTTTAGAAAAGTCTGTAGTACATGTGACCTTACCAAACCTTGTAAGAAAATAAAAGACCTGAGATACATATCAATGAATTGCAGTGTATAGACCTCATTTCTAAAACCAAACTAAAAAAGTCGTTCTTCGATGTTCACAGGTGATTGGTTCCAGGACAACCTTCCACCCCCAACCCCCAACACCAAAATGTATGAATGCTCAATCCTCTAGCATAAAATGGCATAATATTTGCATGTAACTTACACACATCCTCCCATATACTTTAAATCATCTCTAGATTACTTGCAATACCTAACACAGTGTAAATGTTATATAGTTGGTATATTGTATTTTTTATTTGTATTTTTATTGTTGTATTGTTATGTTTTATTTTCTTCAACTAGTTTTGATCTGCATTTGCTTGAATCTATGGACGTAGAACCCACACAGATACAAAGGCCATTGGATGTAAGATGATTAAGGAGGTGAACAGGAACGGAATATCTCATGGTGTTAAAACATTATTGTTTTTAGTGCAATATCATATTGTGGTTGGGTATAAAGGAGTCTCTGTCTTTTAGTGATATATTTTGATATACCCACAGATGAAATTATGTTTGAATTCTGTTTCAAAATAATTGGAGGGAGGAGAGTCTGTGATTACAGATAGAACTAAATTGGCATGAGTTGATCCCAGTTGATGAATGCATGGGGCTCATTATTCTTTCTCTGTACTTTTGTCTATGTTTGGAATTTTCCATACTAAAATGTTTTCAAAAACAAACAGTGCCAAAAGCTGAGTTACATCGGCCAAATTCTCATAGCTCAGGCAATGCTATTTAACTCAGACGGGCTCTGCATGTCTGTTCTCCTCACAGTACCCCATGAGACCACCGAGGGGCCTCCTTGGCCTCCACAGAGGACACTGGGACTTGGAGTTTGAGCAATTGCCTGTGTGCGTGGGTGCGTTAGTGGTGGGGCTGGAATTCAAGCTCAGATCCTTCTGCCCCCAAATCCTGGTTCTTTCTGCTCTGCCCTCTTGCCCACCTCCTGCAGAAGGCAGGTGTTGTTGTGCAGGGTGGGCGGGAGCCTATGCTAATCAGCTCCCTTCCAAAGCTGCACATAAGCTCTCCTTGTCACCTGGTATTTGGACAGCTGAACCTTAAGGAATCACAACATAATGCCTGATTTCTACCCTGGGAACTGCAAACTAATTCCAGGTCGAAATGTAAATATTGTCCCCATGGAGAAGAGGTGGTTTTAGCTGCTTATAAATGGGAAATACTGACATCTGTTAATATTGATAGTTATTCCTTGAAAAATGACTTCAAGGTCCTACTAATCAATTTTCTCTCAGAATGAAGAATAGCACCCTCTGCTCTCCTGGAATCACAACACGTATTTATAAATATATGCTTTACAGAACAGACGGGAAAAATGAGCCAAGTCTTTGGCATGATGATCCGTTATTCAGAGTGAAGAAAGCAATTATTAGCATCTATATTGGACTTTGAATTTACAAAATTCCTTCTTTAAAAAAAATGGCCATTGCAGCTATTTTGTGTTTCAGTTGTTTGATATTCTAATAGGTATACTGAAGTGTGCTACTTGGCATTGGATTGAAAGTTAACAAGGGCTGGGACTGTTTCTTTTTTTCTCACTTGGTAAATAGGTAGCTTTGCACTTGGCTAGAAACATCTGGATGATTTAGGCACTGGCTTGTAACAATGTTTGCTTTGCTGTGTCCTCCTAGAACTGATGTTTGCATGAAAGGCTCATGGCAATGAGTTTCTTACTCAGCCTGGATTTAATGTGAGATGTATGAGGGAGCTTTTGGTTCTCTCTCTTCAAAACCCTCCTGGGAGCTGGGATCTGGAGAGGCGTGAATTGGATTCTAAGATGATCTCTTGTTGTAATCCCTGCCCTTGAATGTGGGTGTGACTTGTAACTTGCTTTTAGCAATTGAAAATGGCAAAGGGGATGGAATGTCATTTATATAATTGTGTTACAATAGATTGCAACATCTGTCTTGCTAGGAGACCCTCTCTCCCTTGCTAGCTTTGAGAACAACCCCACCCCCTCCCCCGCCATGCTAAGGATGCTCCTGTGGCAGGAACTGTGGGCATCCTCTGGGTAACAGCCAACAAGGAAGACCTCAGTCTGACAGCTATGAGGGAGTGTGGCTGCCATCCAACCATGTGAACTCAGAGGTGAATCCTGCCACAAGCAAGCCACTGTGGGCACCTTGATTGCAGCCTATGAGAGACCCGGAAGCAGAGAGAGGGCCCAGCTAAGCTGTGCTGGACTCCTGGCCCAGAGAAACCGCGAGATCATAAAAATGTGTTGTTTTAAGGAACTAGTTTGTGGTCAGTTGTTACACAGCAATAAACTGATACAGTAGGTAAAATAACCCACTGTGGTTACCCAGGTAGTTAATGGCAGACCAGGGACTAAAATTAATTTCACTTTACTCTTTCTGAGAGTTTGCTCAAGGCAAAATTTTTAGGCTCTTGATGTAAAGCAAGAAGATTATCTGGTGGATTTGGTGATAGAAAATGAACAAGTTTTGAGGGTAAGAACTTCAAGAGCTCTTCTAGCACATTCCCAATTTGCCTTTTTATAAAAGTGGGAGACTTCTGAGGATCCAATATCATATCCCAATATCTCAGCACTTACTATAGCCTAGGATTTTTGAGAAAACTAGCTTATTTAATCCTCAAAATAACCATATTTATTCTGTATTATTTATGCTTAACTATATTATTATGCTTAAAAGAAAATAAATGTCCAGAGAGATTCAACGACTTGAAACATCTTATGCAGGTGGTGAGCAGTCTGACACCATAGTCCAGCTCTCAACCTCCACAACCTGCAGGTCCATTTTAGTAAAATAAAACTGCCTGGCACATAGTTATAAAGTAGGCACAAGATCGTATTCCAGTGTTATGAATGAGTGAACACACTGCAGATATGTGGGGACTTGGGTGTGCAGGTGGGTTGTAAAATGTGCCTGGGATTTGGTTTAAGCAGGTATGATAACACATGCAGACACAGAAATGATTGTCATTAAGAAAGAAGTTATATTATGCTCACAGTCCTGAGAAACAGGGAGCAGACTCACCGTATGGGGCCATGGGGAGAAGCACAAAGGGAGACGAGTGGGCAGTGGGAAGGAGGAGCTGTGGTGGGAGCCTTCACTGTGTTTTCATGGGAAGGGATGGGAGAAACAAAGTGAGCAAGTGGGGCAGGCTTTGCATTGGAAGTTTTGAATAATTCTGGCAGTCTTTGAGCTATAGGAGTGATAAGGTTTTGCTGCGTCCCCACCCAAATCTCACCTCGAATTGTAATAATCTCCACCTGTCAAGGGCAGGGCCAGGTGGAGATAATTGAATCATGGGGGCGGTTTCCCCCATACTGTTCTCATGGTAGTGAATAAGTCTCAGGAGATCCGATGGTTTTATAAATGAGAGTTCCTGTGTACACGCTCTCTTGCCTGCTGCCGTGTAAGATGTGACTTTGCTCTTCATTTGCCTTCTGCCATGATTATGAGGCCTCCACAGCCATGTGAAACTGTGAGTCCATTAAACCTCTTTCCTTTGTAAATTACCCAGTCTCAGGTATGTCTTTATTAGCAGTGTGAGAACAGACTAATATGAGGAGCTTATCCTAGTTGTTTGGTATCTAGCTCTGGGGTGATTAGGGGAGGAGAATTGTTTGTCAGACTTCAAGAGCTTAAGAAGGTGTGGGTATGAACTCTGACTGATTTCCATATGCAAGGTGTGCTCTCAGGCAAGACATTTGCTATCTAGGAATTAGCTAACCCTAGGAGAAGTGGTCCTTTTCCAGGTCCCCAAGGCCTCAGATGCCAGAGCGTCAGCAATACAGAAAATAAGAAAATATAGTTAACATAAGATGCTATAATGCCATATGAGCTGTTGACAAAGCATTGGCAATAGTTAGGAGATCAGACTCTTTCTAAGTTATAAAAGAGCACTGCAGAAAAGTTAACTCCTGGCCGGCCGTGGTGGGTCATGCCTGTAACCCCAGCACTTTGGAAGGCCGAGGCGGGTGGATTACCTGAGGTTGGGAGTTCAAGACCAGCCTGACCAACATGGAGAAGCCCTATCTCTATTAAAAATACAAAATTAGCTGGGCGTGGTAGTGCATGCCTGTAATCCTAGCTACTCAAGAGGCTGAGGCAGAAGAATCGCTTGAACCTGGGAGGTGGAGGTTGCGGTGAGCCGAGACTGTGCCATTGCATTCCAGGCTGGGCAACAAGAGCAAAACTCCATCTCAAAAAAAAAAAAAAAACCAACAACAACAAGTTAATTCCTTACAGATGAACTTGGGTCTTTGGGCCAAAGGCATCGGTGTGTCATTGTTATTCCAAGCACAGATAATGAGATGAGAGATTCCAACTCCTCCCTCCTCTGAAACAGTGACGTTATGTTTACATGTTGAGAAAAACACAGTGGCTATCTCCTTTCTTAGGTAATGTGTGTTTGATCTCTCTTGTTGTTTTTCTGTGCTTAAATACAATCATTGCTTTTAGAGACCCCCGATTGGCCCTTTGTCATAATAAGCACTGACAATGATTTCTAAAGTATAGCCTCCTCTCTCTTTAAGGGATTGAATGCTCGACATCCAATACTCTCCTGACTCACAGAGTTAGCCAGTGCAGGCTTTGTTTTTGGTGCATCTTCCAGAAAACTCACCCGTCTATTTACCCATTGGGTTAGTTACATTCATCATGAACTGTGGAAGGTGGATGTTGAAAAAGGGCAAGATTCCTCTAAGAAGTCTATTACGAAGCCCAGCTTTTCTTCCCTTTCAAGTCTATAACCCATTTTTTTTCTACAAAGAAGAATACATCATTTTCTTTTTAATGTGGTGTGAATATGGAAAGACTGGAAACTGTGTCTGAGCATCACAACAAGAAAATCACCCTGCCTCCCATCCCCAGCATCAGAAATCCTGTCATTTGCAGCAACATGGGTAAAACTGCAGGTCATTATGTTAAGTGAAATAAGGCAAGCACAGAAAGACAAATATTGCATGTTCTCACTCATATGTGAGAGCTACAAAAGCAGGTTTTGTGAAGATAATAGATTGGTGGTTACCAGAAGCCAGGAAGAGCTGGTGGGGGCAAAGGGGAAGATTGAAGAGAGACTGATTAATAGGTATACCTACACAGTTTGATAGAAGAAATAAGACCTACTGTTTGATAGGTCAGTAGGGTGACTATAGTTTACAATAATCTATTGTATATTTCAAAATAGCTAGAAGAAAATAATTCCAATATTTCTGGCATAATGAAAAGATATTTAACATGATGAATACTCTAATTATACTGATTTTTACAAATTATATGAATGCATTAAGTTATCATATGTACCCCCAAAATAGGTATATTTATTATGTATCAAAAATAAAATATAAAAGTATCTAAGGTCTTCCCCATAAATATATTGGAAGGCATAGAAACATACAGTTAAGAAGCAAAAAGGAAGTTGACAAAAAGATGCAACCATGTCAGATGCTTCCTGAATTAATCCACAAAATGTATGGAGAAGATCCAAAAAACTTAGAATGTCTTTTAGGGTAGACTGTTTTATCTGCAAGTCAGAGTGCTGATAAAATTCTGCCAGGCATTCTCCAACATGGTCTGTTCACGTCTCATCTTCATTCATTCACTCATTTATTTCTTCAATTGACAAATGCTTATTGAGCACCAACTGCACGCTGTACATGATTCAGGTGCTGAGGAGAAAGCAGTGAGCAATCATTTCCTACCTTCACAGGGCTTACACTCTGATGATGGGCACAGCCATCGGAATCTGTTCTGTTCCAGGACCCCAAAGACCACCATTCCGCAAATTTCCTTGATACTTCTTGATGCACCACACTTAACTGTGTGGGGCACTCCTCCTTTTTGAAACACCCTTCTCTTTTGGACCAGAGAGAAGGTGATGGTATGATATAACTCTAGAGAGGTAGGTAGGATCCAGACCATTTGGGACGTCATTGGTCACAGTGGAGTTTTTTTTTTTT
>NW_026652309.1:1134517-1148019 GCF_009828535.3 Hylobates moloch | reverse complement strand
AAATGGAAACTAAGCTATCTTAATCAGGAGCATGTTTCTCTCTTATTTGTTTTTATTTAAAGACACGATGGCTTTAATGTGGATGTGGCAAGGGAGGAGGAAGAAGGATCTCTTAAATGTCTTCTGGAGTACAAACCAGGCCAGAAGTGTAGTAGTTTGTCAGTAGAGGGAAGAAGGTGAGTGAACCTTCAGAAGCAGTGGCATGCTGGTAAATGTTAACAACTATTTCTATAAGGGAAAAAAGATAGCAATTTCTGCCATTTACTAATTTCAAGCAACCAAGCTGACATCATTGAATGCAGATTTCAGAAGAGATGCATGAAATAGCTGGAATGAGCCGGCTTCTTCACAGCACGCTCTTAGAAGAGGAAACGGGCAACACATGGTGATGAATTGGGTGTGGGGAATGAAGGGGAGAAAGAGGTGCCAAGAATGATTGGTAGCTTCTGATTTGCTGAATAGGTTGAATGATGGAAATGTCCACAGGTAGAAACAATGAAGAGGAACAGATGTGGGTGAAAAAGACCTGTGAAGCCAACAATAATGGGAGAGTATTAGTCAAAGTTATCAGGGACTGGCAATCTGAAGGGGGAGCCAGAGCCTGAGTGGATGGTATATCAATTCAAATTGTGTGTCAACATTTTTAGGTCCATGCTTACCAAGAGCTCTGTGAATTTTTTTTAACCCAGGATGGAATTCTATTATGATTATTTTGCAAGCCTATTGAATTTGAAGTTTTTGTGACATGTCCTAGAGGGTGGGTCAGGGAGGTGGTAGGATATGCCAGCTAAAAATCAGAGGAGTGTTCAGGCATGGTGGTTCATGCCTGTAACCCCAACACTTGAGGCCAAGAGTTTGAGACCAACCTGGACAACATAATGGGACCCCGTTTATATAAGAAATTTTAAAAAACAGGAAGGCATGGTGGTGCGTGCCTGTAATTCTAGCTGGAAGGCTGAGGTGGGAGAATCAGTTGAGCCCAGGAATTCGAGGCACTTGGCCCAAGAATTTGAGTGCAGTGAGCTATAAGCATGCCGTTGCACTCTAGCCTGAACAAGACCCTGTCTCCATTTTTAAAAAAGAATAGAGAAAAAGAAAATGAGAGGAGTGATCTTGACTGAAGATATACATTTGAGAATCATACAGGTATAAGTAAAATGGAGAGGAGATTACCTAGCCTGAAAGCAAAAGCTTCACCTGTGAAAGGGGTCTCCAATCTCTCCTTTTCTCTCCCTCTTTCTTCTATGAATGCAACATTTACTGTCTGGGTAAAAGAGGATGTGTCCTAAAAGGAAAATGAGAAAAATAAAACCCGGAAGGAGAAAGAAAATGTGGAGAATATTGCTGACTGCAGCGAAGGGAAGAGAATGTTTCCAGAAGGAGGTTGCCACTGAGAGGTCAAGTAAGGGACTGGAGAATGCTTCTGTATCTTGGCAGGTGGGGCCATTGGAGGGAGTAGTTGTGGCCAGGTGAAGGGCTGAGGGGCAGAGCAGAGTAGAGTGAAGAGTAAATGTGAGATAAGAAGATGGATCAGGGGAATAGTCTAATATTTCAAGAGATGAAAGCTAGATTGGACACTCAAGTAAAATGTGAGAAATTTTTTAAACAGAAAATACTTGAGCTAGTTAACATTGATGAAAATGATCCAGTTAAAATATACAAGCAAGAAAGAGACATGAAAATTGCAGAGTAAAGACCTCTGAAAATTCTCTCTTCCATAAAAAAAGAAACTTGCAGAAAAGATCAGAATAAGCTTTTTCGGAATTCTAGAAATTAACCAAAGCTTGCAGCAATGCAGGAAGGGTTTGTTTTTTCCCCAAGAAAAGTGGCTGAATCTTAGAAGAATAAGCTTTGTGGTATTTTAATTTTCCATTGTCTCATCTCCCACTCTCCAATTCCATAATGATCTTGAAAAATAGCAGCTCACATCCCCAGTGCAAACTGAAAGTCACTAGAGAATGCAGAGGGGAGCTAGAACTCTTCAAAGCCTCATTCTCAAAGAACTGTCATTTGTGACATGTCAGGTAATCCCTGGAAGACCCTACTTACAAGGCTGTCTGTATGTGATTGATGTGGAGCTTACACAGTGGGAAAAGCCTTCTCTCTAGCGGTGATTATTTAAAATAATTACTGGCAGTTCTTTTAACTTTGTAGCTGCCTAAGGTGGTAGATAACCATTTATGTAAAAGCATACTAACAAAAAACTTTAAAAGGAAATGCTAAAACTCCTAAAATTCAACATTGAGAAAACAAATAATTCAATTAAAAAGAGGGCACAAGATTGAACAGGCACTTCACCAAAGAAGATAAATAGATGGAAAAGAAGCAAACAAGAAGACGTTCAACATCATATGTCATTAGGGAATTAAAAATGAAAAAATGAGAGTTTCCACTGTACTCCTGTTAGAATGGTTAAAATTCAAAATAACACCAACACAAAATGTTGGTGAGGCTATGGAGTAACAGGAATTCTCATTTATTTCCTAGGAGTAATGCGAATAAAAAAACAATGGTACAGACACTTTGGAAGACAGTTTGGCAATTTCTTACAAAAGAAGAAATTGGCCCAATGTGACAGTCATGTCCTACCACTTGGCACTTGTATTCCTAGGTATTTGCACAATTGATTTGAAAACTTATATCCACACAGAAACATGCACACGAGTGATTATAACAACTTTATTAATAATTGCCAAAAATGGAAAGAAAGCAAGTTGTTCTTCAGTAGGTGAATGAACAAAAAATTGTACTACATCTGTACAATGGAGTCTCATTCATCCTTAAGATGAAATGAGCTTTCAAGCTATAAAAAACGTGGGGGGATCGTAGATGCATATTGCTAGGTGAAATAAGTCAGTCTAAAAAGGCTACATACCATATGATTCCAACCATATGACATTCTAAAATAGGAAGAACAGTGGAGATAGTAAAAAGGATAGTAGATGCTGGGGGCCAGGGGGCAGTATGAAGAGAGATGAGTAAGTGGAACATAGGGAATTTTTAGAGAAGTAAAATTATTTTGTATAATACTGTGATGGTGAATACATGATTTTATGCATCTGACATTATGCAGAGGGCATACAGAAGCCCATCAACAATACAGTATAAATGGTAAACCTTAGTGTAAACTACAGACTTTAGGCAATACTAATAATGTATCAATATTGGTTCACCAATTGTAACAAAACTACCACATTTATGCAATAAGTTAATATTTGTGGAAACTATGTGAGAAGAGGGAGGAGGAGTATATGGGAACTCTCTGTATTTTTATGTTCCATTTTTATATAAACTGAAAACTGCTCTAAAAAATAAATCCTATTAAGTAAAAACATCAAAAGGAAACATGGAGCAATGAGAAATCCATAGAGGTTTTGAAAAGCTCTGAAAATATTCCTGGAAAAATAGAGGACCATGCACATACATAGAGCATGAACATGTTCAGGAAAGACCTAAAAAGGCCCTAAGGTCTCACTTCTGGCTGATCTTGAGAATATGTGTGAGCAGCAAGTGAAGGCTAAGGCAGAGTTGTTAATTACCTGGCTGAGTGTTGAAGGCATACCCCTACAAGTAAACGGTGGCTCTCAGCAACACTTAGAGATGTATTCACTCCATCTATTTAAATATGTCTATGTCCAGTAATTAGCTAACCACTAAAGACTTCAGTGATCAAACGCAACAATGAATACAGACTGTTCAGAATTAGTTCAGAAAAGTAACTAAACTAACCAAACAAACAAACAAAAAAACAAACCCAGCAACTACAATAAGCAGCAATTGCAGACCCTGGGGACAGAAGAGGGCAAAGAGAGAATCTGATATTTAGTGTTGCTACATTATATTATTTAAACATCAAGTTTTAAAAAAATAAGAGAAAAAGGAACGTATGACCCATACACAGGAAGGAAAAAAGCAATCAATAGAAACTATCCCTGAAAGAATGTAGATGTTGAATTTACTAAGTAAATTAGTAGTGCTTAGAGAAAAATTTACAGAAATCAATGCCTACATTAGAAAAGAATAAAGGTCTGTCTTAAATCGATAACCTAGCTTAAAAAACCTAGGAAAACAAGAGCAAACTATCAGAAAGCAAGCAAAAAAGGAAATAATACAAGAGGAAAATAAATAAAATGGGTCATAGGACATAGGACTTTAAATTAACTACTTAAAATAAATTGAAAGTAATATAGAAAATAGCAAAATGGAAGATGCAAAATGGCAGAGGTAAATCCAATAGTATTAGTAATTACACTAATTGGAAATGGATTAAATTCTTTAATCAAAAGGCAGAGATTGACTTAATGGATAAAAAACATAATCCAACTATATGCTTTCTATAAGAAACATAATTTAGATTCAAAGACAAAAGTATGTTTAAAATAGAAAGATGAAAAAAGATCTATAATGCAAACAGTAACAAAAGGAGAGTCTGGAAAAGCATATACCACAAAAACAGTAAGCAAAAGAGAGCTGGAAAAAGATGCATCATGCAAACAGTAACCAAAATAGAATTGAGGTGGGTATACTAATATTAAAATAGATTTTAGGACAAATATTTGTAGTAGATACAAAGAAAAATACTTGATAATGATAAAAGAATGGATCAAAAAAGAAGATATAGTAATTATAAATGTATGAACCAAGTAACAAAGTCTTAAAATATATGAAGGAAGAATTGATTGAATTGAAGGGAGAAATATAAAATTCAACAATAGAAACCTCAATACCCCACTTTCAATAATGGATATAACAACTAGACAAAAGATCATCTAGGAAATAAAAGAGTTGAACAATACTATAAACAATTATGCATAAGACATATCTATAGAAGAGTCCACCCAACAATAGCATAATATACATTCTTTCCAAGTGTATGTGGAAAATTCTTAAGGATAGATTACATTTTAGGCCATAAAACAAGTCTCAATATATTTAAAAGAACTGAAATCATAACAAACATCTCCTTCAACAACAATGATTGAAATTAGAAATGTAAACAACACACTCCTAAATAGTCAACAGGTTAAAGAAATAGTCACAGTGAAATTAGAAAATACTTTGAAATTAAAAGTCTACATACCAAAATTTATGGAATGCAGTTGAAGTAGTGCTTAGAGAAAAATTATAGAGAAATCAACGCCTACATTAGAAAAGAATAAAGGTCTGTCTTAAATCAATAACCTAGCTTAAAAAACCTAGGAAAACAAGAGCAAACTATCAGAAAGCAAGCAAAAAAGGAAATAATACAAGAGAAAAATAAATAAAATGGGTCATAGGACATTATGTTAAGTGAAATTGTCAGGCACAAAACGACAAATTAGTACATGATCTCACTCATACTCATCTAAAAAAGGTCAGTATTAGTTAATATTACAGAAGTAGTGTGTGGAATGGTGGTTATTGGGGGTGTGGTGAAGAGTAGTGGTGGGGAGATTTTATCAAAGGATACAAAATTTCAATTTGATGGGAGTAATAAGTCCGAGAGATGTAGTGTACAACATGACGAGTATAGTTAACAATATATTGTATTATTAAAAAACGAAGCTGGGTGCGGTGGCTCACGCCTGTAATCCCAGCACTTTGGGAGGCTGAGGTGGGCGGATCACAAGGTCAAGAGATCAAGACCATCCTGGCTAACACAGTGAAACCCCGTCTCTACTAAAAATACAAAAAATTAGCCGGGCGTGGTGGCGGGCGCCTGTAGTCGCAGCTACTCAGGAGGCTGAGGCAGGAGAATGGCGTGAACCTGGGAGGCAGAGCTTGCAGTGAGCCAAGATTGCGCCACTGCACTCCAGCCTGGGTGGCAAAGCAAGACTCTGTCTCAAAAAAAAAAAAAAAAAAAAAAAAAAGAGTGAATGTAAAGTGTTCTCACCATAAAAATGACAGCTATGTGAGGAATGTATGTCTTAACTGACTAGATTTAGTCATTCCACAGTGTTTATTATATGCACTTCAAAACATTATGTTATACATGATAAATACATAAAAATTTATTTGTTAATTAAAAAATAGAGAATAAGAAAACCAAACATGTTTTTTAAAAAAATTAACAAATGGATACGTCTCTAGCTAGACTAGCAAGAAACAAAGAGAAAAGACTCAAGCTTACAGATGTAAAAAGGATTATAAAGAAGTATTATGAACAGTTGTAAGCCAATAAAGTAGGTAACTCATATGAAATTAACAATTTCTGGAAAGACACCAACTATCGAAACTGACTCAAGAAAAAGTAGACACCTCAATAGACCTAAAACAAGCAAAGAGATTAAATTAGTAATCAAGAAACTACTCACAAAGACAGGTCCAGCAGATGGTTTCACCTCTTAATTCTACTAGACATTTAAATAACAATTAACAGTAATTTTTCACAAACATTTTCAAAAAATAGAAGAGGGAACAGTTTCCATCCATTCTATGAGGCTATTACTATACCAATACTACACAGGAAAAGGCATCATAAGAAAAGAAAACTACAAAGCAATATCTCTTATAAATAAAAATGCAAAAATCCTTAATAAAATATTTGTATATTGAATCTGGCAACATCAAAAATATTCCACACCATGACCAAGTGGGAATTATCCCAGGATGCAAGGTTTGGTCCAATGTGTGAAAATTAATCTTCGTAATACCCTAGTCAAATAAAATAAAAAACAAAATCACATGGGCATCTCAGTAAATACCAAAAGGTATTTGACAAAATCTTGTATTCTTTTGTGATGAAAACACTCAACTAACTAGCAATAGAAGGGAACCACCTCAACTTGATAGAGAATATCTATGAAAAACCCACAACTAACATTATACTTAATGGTGAAAGACTAGACCTTCCCCCTGAGACCAGGAAAAATACAAGGATGCCTGCTTTCGCCATTTCCATTCAACACCGTACTGGACATTCTAGAGAGGAAAATTAGGCAAGAAAATGAAATAAAAGACACCTAGACTGGAAAGGAAGAAGTAAAAGCATCTCTACTTATAGATGAGTTGATTTTATATGTAGAAAATCCTGAGGAATTCATTAAAAATCTCATAAACTAGTTAAGCGAGGTTTCAGAATACAAGATCAATACATGAAAAGCAGTTGTACTTTTCTTAAATTTTTATTTTAGGTTCAGGGGCACACGGGCAGGTTTGTTATATAGGTAAATTCATGTTATGGAGTTTTTTGTATGGATTATTTTGTCATCCAGATACTAAGCCTAGTGCCTGATAGTTATTTTTTCTGCTTCTGTCTCTCCTCCTGCCCTTCACCTTCAAGTAGGCCCCAGTGTCTGCTGTTTTCTTCTTTGTGTTCATGAGTTCTCATCATTTATCTCTCATTTATAAGTGAGAACATGCAGTATTTGGTTTTCTGTTCCTTTGTTAGTTTGTTAAACGTAACGGCCTTCAACTCCATCCATGTTCCCACAAAAGACACATATATTTTCATATACTTGCAATGAACAATCTAAAAACGAAAGTAAGAAAACAATTCCACTTGTAATACTACCAAAAAGAATGAAATATTTAAGAATAATAACGAAAGAGGTGTAAAATTCATGCTCTGAAAACAACAAAGCTGTGTTGAAGGAAATTTCAGAAGAGCCAAACAAATGGAACAAATTTATGTTCATAGACAGGAAGAACTGATATTGTTATGATGGCAATATGGCCCAAATTGATTTATAGGTTAAAAGCAATCCCAATCAGAATTCCAGCACACTTTTTTTGTAGAAATTAACAAGCTGTTTCTAAACTTTATATGGAATTGTGACGAACCATAAATATCAAAAACAGTTTTGAAGAAGAAGAATCAAATAGGCGGACCCACTTCTTGATTTCAAAACTTACTGCAATGAAATGGTCATCAAGAAAGTATGGTCCTGGCATAAGGATAGACGTATAGATAAATGGAGTAAAAGTGAGAGTTCAGAAATAAAACCTTGTGTCTATGGTCAACTGAATTTTGACAAGGATGTCAAAACTATTCAACAGAGAAAAAAGAGTCTTACCAACAAATGGTGTAGGGACAGCCATATGCAAAAGAATGAAATGGGACTCTTCCCTCTCACCAAACACAAATAGGAACCCAAAGTAGTTTAAAGCCCTAGATGTAAGAACTAAAATTATAAATCTTTCAGAATAAGTCATAGGGGGAAATCTTCCCAATCTCGGATATGACAAAATACTCTTAGATATGACAATAAAAGCATGAACAGCAAAAGAAGAAAATGGATAATTTGGACTTATCAAAATTCTAAAAGTTTGTGCGTCAAAAGATACTATCAAGGAAGTGAAAAGTCAATAAACGGTATGGGAGAAAATATTTGCAAATACTATATCTCATAAAGGACTGATATCTAGAATATATAAGAACACTTATAATCAAGAACAAGAATATAAATAACCCAATTTAAAAATGAGCAAAGTATGTTAATGCACATTTTTGCAAAGAAGATATAAAAATGTCCAATACGGACATGAAGGATACTCAACATCATTAGTAATCAAGGAAACGCTAATCAAATCCACAATATGATACCACTTCACATCCACTAAGATGACTACAATCAAGAATCAGAAAATAACAAGTGTTACTGAGGATGTAAAAAAAATAAAACCATCATATACTGCTAGTGTGGTGCAGCTCCTTGGAAAGTAGTCTGGAAATTCCTCAAATACTTAAACATAGAGTTACCTTATGATTCAGCAATTCCATCCTAAGTATATGCTCAAGAAACATAAAAACATATATCCATACAAAATCTTGTACACAAATGTTTAGCATTCTGTCATTCATAATAGCAAAAAGGAGTAAACAACTCAAATGTCCATCAACTGACACATGGATAAATAAAATGTGGCATATCCATACAACAGAATATTATTCAGCAATCAAAAGGAATGGAGTACTGATACATTCTTAACCATGGATGAAACTTGAAAGCATTATCCTAAGTGAAAGAATCTAGTCAGAAAATGTCACATATTATGAGCTATTCATTTGAAGTATCCAGAATAGGAAAATTTATAGGGACATAAAGCAGAATAGTGGTTGCTTAGGGTTTGGGAGTGAGAAGGTGTAGTGGTGATAGGTAAGGTCGTGGGGTTTCTTTTGGACGTGATGAAAATATTCTAAATTGACTATATGGATGGCTGCATGTGTCTGTAAATATGCTGAACATCTGACTGGAGAACTTTCAGTGGGTGAATTCTATGCTAAGTGAATTTTGTTGCAATAAAACTGTTAATATAAGTATAGAATCTGTTATAATAAGTATAGAATCTGAGTATAACAAGTAAAGAGATTTAATTAGCAGTAATAATAATAATAATAATAATAATAAACAACTTATCACAAACAAAAGCTCAGGATTGGATGGCTTCATGGGTAATTCTACTAAATATATTTAAAGAAGAATTGGCATCAGTACTACACAAACACTTCCAAATATAGACGAGGAAGGCATGCTTCCCATGTCATTCCATGAGATCTGTATTATGCTGATTCTAAACCCGACAAATAAATCATGAGAAAAGAAAATGGTATACCAGTATCCCATATGGCCATATACACAAAAATCCAAAGAAATACTAGCATGCTGAATCTAGCACCATAGTAAAAATATTATATACCATGACTAAGTGAGATTTATCCCAGGATGCAAGGTTGGTTTGTTATATGAAAATTAATCAATGTAATACACCATTTAATAGAATAAAGAACAAAAACAACATGGTCATCTCAATAAATGTGCAAAAGCATTTGACAAAATCCAATACCCTTTCATGATAATAACATTCAAGAAATTAGGAATAGAAAAAACTTCCTCAGCAAGATAAAAGGCATTTATGAAAAATCCACAGCTAATAAAACCTTCAGTGGTGAAAAACAAACTTTCTCTCCGAGATCACATACAATACAAGGATAACCACTCTCATCATTTGTATTTAACATTGAACTAGAGTTTTTAGAGAGGAAATTCAGGCAAAAAATAAAATTAAAGACATCCAGACCAGAAAGAAAGAAGTCAAACTATTTCCATTTGTAGATGATATGATCTTATAAACAAAAAATCCTAAGGAACACGCACACACACACACACACACACACACAATTAGAACTAATGAATGACTTCAACAATGTTGCAGGATACAAGATAAATATTAAAAATTAGTTGTATTTCTATACACTTGCAATCAACAATTAGAAAGTAAGTTCAAGAAAATTCCATTTATAATAGCATCAAGATGATACAAATATTTAGGAATAAATTTAACAAAAGAACTGAAAACCATGAAACTGTTGAAATAATTTAAAGATGCAAACAAATGGATAAATATTCCATGTTCACAAACTGGTAGAATTAGTATTGTTAAGACAAAAATATTCCCTGAATTAATCTTTGGAGCTGACCTAGTCCCTGTACAAATTTCAACTGTCATTTTTACAGAAATTGAGAAGCTGATCTTAAAATTCATACAGAAATTCAAGGGATCTACAATAAACAAAACAATCTTGAAAAAGAAGGAAGTAGGAGAACTCACATTTCTCAATTCCAAAACTTAATACAAAGCTACAGTAATCAAGACAGTGTGGCATAAGCATAGACATATGGATCAGTAGACTAGAATTCAGAATCTAGAAGTAAACTGATACGTCTATGTTCATTTGTTTGTGGACGGGAATAATCTTTACAACACATGATGTTAGGACAATTGAATAGTTGCATGCCAAAGAATGAAGTTGGGCCTTTACCTCTCAAATCATGTACAAAAATTATTTCAAGATGGCTTAATTATCTTTATTATTTTTTCCTTCTAGTAATTTTAGGTTTGGTTTGTTCTTGCTTTTCTAATTCCTTGAAGTGCATCGTTGGGTTGTTTTTTGAAATCTTTCTAGATTTTTGATGTAGGCATTTGTTGCTATAAATTTCTCTTTTAACACTGCTTTTGCTGTGTCCCATAGGTTTTGGTATGCTTTGCTTCTATTTTTATTTGTTTCAAGAAATTTTTAAATTTCATTCTTAATTTCTTCCTTCATCCATAGGTTGTTCAGGAGCCTATTGTTTAATTGCATGTTCATACTCACATGTGGAAGCTAAACAAAAGTTGATCTCATAGAAATAAAATGAATATAGGATACTAGAGACTGGGAAGGGGGAAGGGAAGGGACAGGGTTAGGAAGAGATTTGTTACAGGACATGAAGATACAGCTAGAGAGGAAGGATCAGTTGCAGTGTTCCATAACACTGTAAGATGACTATTGTTAAGAATAAAATATCACATAGTTTCAAATAGCTACAAGGAGGATATTGAACGTTCCTAACACAAAGGAATGACAAATGTTTCAGATGATGGCTATGCTAATTACCCTGGTCTGATTGCTGTGCATTATATGAATTGAAACATCACTATGTACCCTGTGAATATATTCAATTATTATTTGTACATTAAAAATTAAATTAAAAAATAAAGTACTAACTTTTAACAAATGGCTTATTGAGTTTTATAGAGCTAAAACGATGAAATTCTTAGAAAAAAACAAGCACGTAAGTCTCTGTGAACTTGTATTAGACAATGGTTTCTTAGATGTAGCACCTAACACAAAAGAAAGTAATAAAAGATTGATAAGTTGGACTTCATCAAATTTTAAAACTTTTTTGTGTCAAAAATGCTATTATGAAAGTGAAAAAAGAGCCCATATAGTAAGAGAAAAATATTTATGATTCTTATTTCTGATAAGAATCTAGTAGTCAGAATACAGAAAGCACTCTAAAAGCTCAACAATAAAAAGACAAACAATCCAATAAAAGTTGGGAAAATATCTAGATAGACATGTCTTCAAAGAAAGATACAAGTGGCAAACAAACACACGAAAGGATGCTCAACATCATTAGTTATTTTGGAAAAGCAAATCAACGTCCTCATGAAATTCCATTTCAAACCACTGCATGGGCTTAATAAAGAACAAATGGCTGGGCACAGTGGCTCACACCTGTAATCCCAGCACTTTGGGAGGCCGAGGCAGCCAGATCACCTGAAGTCAGAAGTTCTAGACCAGCCTGGCCAACATGGTGAAACCCCGTCTCTACTGAAAATACAAAAATTAGCCGAGCGTGGTGGCAGTCACCTGTAATCTCAGCTACTCGGGAGGCTGAGGCAGGAGAATCACTTGAACCCAGGAGGCAGAGGTTGCAGTCAGCTGAGATCATGCCACTGCTCCCCAGCCTAGGGGATAGAATGAGATTCTGTCTCAAAAAAAAAAAAAAAAAAAAAAGGCAAATGACGTGTTGGTGAGGCTGTGAAGAAACTGGAACTCTCATACATTGCTGATGGGAATGTAAAATGGTACAAACAACTTTGGAAAACAGTCTGGCAGTTTTTGAAAATGCTAAACATAGAGTTACATCTGTGTAACCTGGCAATTTCACTCCTAGATATATACACAAGAGAAATGAAATGAAAATATATGCTCACAAAAACTGGCACATGAATGTTCACAGCAGCATTGTTTAAAATAGCCAAAATCCAGAAACCACACCCAATGTTCCTAATGTCCATCGACTGATGAATGGATAAATAAATGTGGATGTTCATACACTGAAATGTTATTTCACCAAAAATAAATGAATAAATTCCTGGTATATGTTGCACCATGGATGAATCTTAAAAATATGCTGAGTGAAATAATCCAGGCATAATAAGCTAAATATTATTTAATTCCATTTATGTCCAGAATAGGCAAAATACATAGAGACAGAAAGTAGATTATTCGTTGCCAGGGGTTGTGGGGAGGTGGAGAATGGGAGTGCCTACTCATGGATACAGGTTTCTTTATGGGGTGATGAAAATGTTCTAGATTAAATAGTGGTGATGGTTGCACACTTGTGAATTTACTAAGAGGCACTGAAATGTATATTTTCTAAGGGTGATCTTATGATATGTGAATTATATCTTAATAAGTTTAGAAAGAAAGAAGAAAATAACAACATGCACCCAAGCTGGTCAATCCTGTAAGGCTTCTGAATGAGCAGGAAGGGATAGACTCCAAGGTTTAGAGAGCCTGATGTAAGATATATGTTCTGCCCCCTGCGCAGGGTTCTACTGAGGATGTGGAGGAGGAATGCCTGGGGGACTCGGGTACTGGTGGATTTTGGTATCTAAGGAGTCCTGGAACAAATCCCCCTGCATACAGAGGGAAGAGTGCACTCAGAGAAACATCAGAGCAAGTTTTAGGATACTCAGGAAACATCTCAATTTTAAACAAAAAGAGAGAAAGGAAGAGTGAGTATGGATACTGTTACAAACATGTTGGGAAAGATACCTTCTATTCTAGTCTTTAAGACTAGAGATGAGGTCATCTTTAAGGAAGAGTGGAAAAGAGGGTACTGCATGGACATTTGGGGGACTGGAGAGCATTAGAAATAGATACTGTGGAGGTTGGGGCAGGAGCCAACCGGGAAGCAGGGTTGAGAGCAATTGAGTTGATGACTGTAAATTTTTTTTTTTTTTTTTTT
>NW_026652309.1:1087142-1134417 GCF_009828535.3 Hylobates moloch | reverse complement strand
TTGAGACGGAGTCTCGCTCTGTCGCCCAGGCTGGAGTGCAGTGGCACAATCTCGGCTCACTGCAAGCTCCGCCTCCCGGGTTCACGCCATTCTCCTGCCTCAGCCTCTCGGAGTAGCTGGGACTACAGGCGCCTGCCACCACGCCCGGCTAATTTTTTGTATTTTTAGTAGAGATGGGGTTTCACCATGGTCTCGATCTCCTGACCTCGTGATCCGCCCGCCTCGGCCTCCCAAAGTGCTGGGATTACAAGCGTGAGCCACCGCGCCCAGCCGATGACTGTAAATTGATGATAACATCATTTTCCCTCCTATGTGACTTTCTGCAACAAGGCTTGGCTTTTTGGGTGTGGTCATGGAGAAATGAAATGGTTTGCTTCATTAAGGATCAATTTATCCAGACAAGTGAAGTGATGAGCATAGGGTCCAGCTCACAGGTCCTAGAACTGTTAATAAAAGAAACAAAGAAAGGAGAAGGCTGTGAGTCTGGAGAGGGGAAGAGTGGTCATAGTTGGAGTAATTAAGCAAACATGCTAGATGGAGAGGAGGTCAAAGAGTGGGCAGTAAGCTCAAAGACCCGATTTTGTAGCTGATATAGTTACGAATGGTAGCAAGGTCAGTGGGAGGGTGTGAGTGTGTTAGCTCAGCGAGACAGAGAAGGGAAGGTGGAGGGAGGTGGACCCTTAGCTGGAGCAACAGGGCATTGGATGCGTCTCCCGTGTGGACGCTGATGTTGTCAGGTTTTCCCACTTTGGAGACTTGTTACTTTGTCTTCCAGGGTGCTCTTCTCCCAGATTGGGGCATAGCTCATGGATCACTCATTTTTATTATTCAGGATGTGGCACAAATATAACATTTTCAGAGATTAGCTTCCCTGTCTCTTTACTTCTTGCCCCCAGCTACATTTATTTGCTCTCAAAGCACCTGATTAATTTCATCCATGTTTTGTATTTGGCATACCTATTTAAGTCTCTTCCTTCTTCCGTTCCCCTTCTGCTTCCCTTTCCCTTCCCATCCCCTCCCCTTCTTCCCTTCATTCCTTCCTTTCTCTCTTCCTCCCTCCCTTTTCTTTCTTCCTCCCCCACTACTTTTCCTTCCTTCCTTCCTTCCTTCCTTCCTTCCTTCCTTCCTTCCTTCCTTCCTTCTTCCTTTCTTCTTTCTTCCTTTCCTCCTCCCTCCCTCCATCCCTCCCTCCCTTCCTTCTTTCCTTCCTTCCTTTCTCCCTTCCTTCTTCTTTTCTTCTTTCTTCCTTTCCTCCTCCCTCCCCCCCTCCCTTTCCTTCCTTCCTTCCTTCCTTCCTTCCTTCCTTCCTTCCTTCCTTCCTTCCTTCCTTCCCTCCTTCCCTTTATTGAGCACCTGTATGTGCCAGGCACAGTTGCAAGCAGTGGGAATAGAGCACAGGACAGACAGACTCCTCGCTTTCATGGAGATTACAGTAGTAGGGGGTTGCTACTAAACGAAGTAAACATGAAAAAGTTCTTTTAGATGGTGAAAAGCACTACAAAGGAAATAAAACAGGTAAGGTGAATAAGAGCAAGTCAGTCCTACAGTGATGAAGAAAACAGCATTTCGGGCAGAGGGAATAGCCAGTGCAAAGGCCCTGAGGTTAGAATGAATTTGGCATTGGGGGCCAAAGAATATGAGCGTTTTGGAGGAGAGAGTGTCAGAGAGAGTGGACAAAGTGAGGATAGAGGGGAAGGTTGGAAAACCACGGATTTTATTCCAATTGCAGTGTAGAGCTGTTGGTGGGTGTTGGCAGGAGATGTCAAAAGTCACTCTGCAGTGGTGTGCTTTTCTGTTTATGATCATGGACCTCGTGGGAACAGGGACTGTGTCTCATTCCCTCACAAGAGATTCTCATGGTCTGTTCGAGATCCTGGCACATTCCCCATTAGTTGGAGATGAGTGAATGAATGAAAGGAGGAAAGTCGGCCAGAGCTCAAATGGTTGCATCTCTGCCCTTAGCATGCCGGTGGTGGTGCTTTGATTGGGGCTTTGGATGAGTGAATGAATGAAAGGAGGAAAGTCGGCCAGAGCTCAAACGGTTGCATCTCTGCCCTTAGCATGCCGGTGGTGCTGCTTTGATTTGGGCTTTGGGGGACTTCCTGACTGTTTAGTTTAGTTTTTGCATTTGCTATGTTTGACATGCCTCTAAATTTGATATTCTTTTCTCTTCATATTTTATGCCACATTTCCTTACCTTGGGAACTCTGGCTTTTTTCATCTGAGAAAAAAAATGCATGTTTTGATGCTCTAAAATAAAATTTACGAAGAAGTAAAGAGGTTTTTTGCTCATTATTCATTTGTCTATTCAATTTTGCATTTTTAAAATTAATTTTTATTGATTTTTTTCAGCATTTTAAATCAGAATCAGTCTGCATTCCAGGGATCCTTGGAGTCAGAATGCAGTAATAAGTTGTTTCCAAAGGCGAGTGAAGCTTGCCCGGTAGAAGCTTCCCCAGCATTTAGTGATGCACACGAGGATTCTCAAAAAATTCTCAAAAAAGTGAAATCCACTTATATAGCTGTCCGGGGAGTCCTCTATGGCTTGTCATTTCTTGACCTCAAAGTGACTGCATTCACCTTGTGAGGATATAGTTACTGCATCTGTTAAATAATGCAATCATTTTTATTAATTCTCAATCCATCTACGTAGGTGAAAGTATCATCGGAATGGCCATATGGTTGACTATTTAATGAATGCAAAATACCTGCGTGTCATAGAAGGGATTCTGGATGGGCACACAAATTAGACATCATGATTTCCTGTTAAATACCAAACCCTGATAAAATCCTCTCCTAGGAGACCTTTACTGTGTGGTTGTATATTTAAAAAAGGAAACGGTTCAGAGAGAAAGCGCAAAGCAGCAATGCATACTTAATAGCTTGTTCCAAGGAGTAAATTAAACCTGGAACTGTCGAGGTATTAAACCTAGCAGAGCGGGTCCTGAGTATTAAAGAGAGAAATTTCAGAGTGAGAGAGTTCATTCTTTTCCATTGACTCAATAGTAAAATAAAGTGAACTCTGACAATATGATTTAGCAACGACTCTAAAACATAACATGTTGGAATGACTGTGTATCAAAAGTTATTTTGCTGTTCTATTACCTTTAATGAATAGCTGAGATCACTGAATCTATTCACTGAGCTATGGCTCAGTGCATTTTTGATAAGGAGATAAAAAGTGCTATGGATTTTGGTGTAATTTTATTTATGACAACATTGCTCGTTCTGTATTCACACATGGAATATCCATGTTTGTTAACACACATGCTCCCATGAATATTTTACCTGTAGGCCTTCTATTGAGCTAGGATATGTTCAGTAATAAAGAATTTTATTGTATTTTTTAGATCTTAAAGAAATAGAAATTTAGAAAATCCTTTATTGGAAATTCACTGAAGGGAGACGTGTTATCAAATTAGTACCCATACGCCCAGCTGGTGATGCACAATGATGACTCTCTTTCCAGTTACTCACTGCTCTGTGAAAAGGGTTCAAATAATTCAGCCCATAATCTAGGAAGCACTAAATGTCTCCCATTCCACAGTTTCAAGCAGAGTTCAAACCAACACATCCCTTATTTTCCGAGTTAAAATAGAAAGTTTCAGTGAGCCCTCTGGATGAAGTCTCTTTTTGCAAAGTGCTGTCATTTGGGTGCGGGGAGGGAAAGCCAGTCTTGGCTTCTCCACAGCCTCAGTCAGCTGATGGGACCCCCACCTGTCCCACGTAGCACCTCATCTGTCCCCAGGATCCTTCATGCTCTGCATGAAACTGTGACTATGAAGTCTCTCCATGACGTGGTGTGGAAGCCCTCAGCAGGTTTCTGCCCGGGTTTGGGATTACACGCCTCAGCTGGAACCAAAGCTTTGCCAACCTCATTCTCATTGGAGAGCAAGGTGCTCTGAGACCCGCCTTCCTCTCACCTTGCTGGCCGTTTCTCAGATTGCTTACGACTCAGTGCTTTTTCTCATGCTTTGTGCTCTGTCTAGAACACCCGAGCTTACCTGAAAGAATCCAAATCTCGTCAACTTGTCTATATCCCGCTATCTTCTGAGTCTACACACATCCATTCACTCAACAAGTTTTTACTGATATTCTCCAGGTGTGAGGCACTGTCCTAAGTGCCAGGTATAGATGATGTTCTGAAGGAGACCAATGAGATCCCAGCACAAACAGAGCTTCCCCCACCAAGGGGACAGTATGTAATTATTGGGTTGGTGAAATACTTTAAATGGCCAAAACTGCAATTACTTTTACACCAACCTAATAACATTATGTGACATCATTCAGTTATTCCTTCTCTGCTTGGGATGAGCCATGTGCTGCACAGGCTCAGAGGCCCTCATTCAAGCTTCCACAATACTTCTATCACAGCACACACTGCATCATATGAACCAAGATATTTCCACTAAAGTGTAGGCTCTCAAGGATGGGGACATGCTGTTTTGATCTTTTCATTCACGTCATGGTGCCTGCGAGGTGGTTTCCAGAAAGTAAATCCAGTAATTCATTCCACAGATGTTTACTGAACTCTTGCCATGTGGCTTGCCTTGTTCTCACCACTGGCTGTCAAGTGGGGACAAGACAGGTGAGGTCCCTGCCCTCCTGGACTTACCTGGATGTGTCAGGGCAGGGGAGAATGCCCAATAAACAAGGAAGACAACAGCTAAGATAAGTGTGGCTTGCAACTGGGCCCTGAAGACAATAATCGGTGCATGCTTCCTGGACTTCAGTGAGCTTAGGAGTCACGGGGGCCCACCTCAGAGTTTCTGATTCAGCAAGTCTTGTGTAGGGCCTAAGAATCTGCATGGGACAAGCTCTGAGGTGATGCTGTTGCTGCTGAACTGAACGTGCTGAGATTTTTCACTGAGACCTGGGGAAGAGAAAGAGGCAGAAAGTTTCAGACAGAGGTTCAGCAGGGGCCAAGTCCCTGAGGCCAGGGTCACCCAGTCAAGGAACACAAGTGGCCCACGAGCCTGGGGTAGAATGAGTGAGGAGGAAGGTCATAGAGAGCTGCAGCTGGAGTCAGGTGGGTCCAGTTCACACGGGGAGCAGTAGGTCACAGGGAGGCGCTTGGATTTTCAACTGAAAGCAATTAAGAAGTGTTGGGCCATTTTAAGAGTTGAGTGACTTCACCTGGTGTATGAATTGCCTATTGATTTTCTAACACATTACCATCAACACAGTGCTTTGAAACAATATAAATGTATTCTCTTTCAACTCTGAAAGTCAGAAGTCCTACAAGATCCCATAGGGATAAAGTCATGGTGGCAGCAGGACTGAATTTCTTTCAGATGATGTAGGGGAAAATCAGTTTCTGCCTTTCCCAGCTTCTAGTGGCCCCTGCACTACTTGGCTTATGTCCTTTCCTCCACCTTCAAAGCCAGCAATGGTGGGCCAAGTCCTTCTCTCCCTCCCTTCTTTCTGGTTCCATCTTCCACTATTAGGGATCCTTGTGGGTACGTTGGAGCCCATTGGATAATCTAGGATACTCTCCCTATTTTAAAGCCAGCTGATCAGCAATCTGAATTCTATCTCAACCTCAATACCTCTTTGCCATGGGACCTAATATAGTCACAGGTTCCAGGGAGCAGGACGTGGACATCTTTGCAGGGGAAATTGATCTGTCTGCCAATCTGATATGTTTAAAATGAACATGGCAATACTGTCCAGAGAGTGGCAGGACCAGGGAGGGACTAAGGACACCCACGTCAAGGTCCTGTTTGTTGAAGGTGTGAAGCAGCCTGGTTTGAACTATGGTAGGGGTTGTGGAAGGGAAGAGACCCCAGTGGCTTGGAGAGACAACTAGGTGAGAGCTGAGGAATACATGGAGGGACTGCCCACTTTTTGGTTTGAGCCACAGGACTCGTGCTGATGCCTTTAATTTGAGAGGGAGGAGGAAGACAAGAGTCGGGAGTGAGGTTGATGTTGGTTTAACTGAACTGATTTACCGATTACACACTGGGCTTTGGAACAACACTAATTTTCTTTAGTTTTTGAACAAGAGAGTAAAGCTAGGGCTGTAGGTATCTTAAGGAAGCTGTCATTCTGTGGGCTGGCACTTACTGACTTTACAGGGCCAAAGGAATATATATCAATTCTAGAATGTTCCATAAAGGAAAGCAAGATGTTTGGAGAGCACGCTAAAAGTCAGTGTGGACTTCTGCCAGGAGTACAGGCTGATCTGCGGTCCTGCGTTTGTATTCCAGCTGGATATGTGCTAGTTGGCTTATCCAAAGCACTTGCTTAACTTCTCTGAGTCTCTTTTGTCATCTGTGAAATGGGCCTGAGAAATCCACTTTGTGGGGTTGTAGGAAAGATTGGCTATGCCGTGTGCAAATACTGCTCCTAAGAGCTCATTCCTGTAGCCTTGTGGTCTCTGTTGAGTTATAATGGGTTCAAATTGTTCTATTATGAATGCTTTAAGGCAATGACTTTTCAGGCTGCTGTTGAATTAGCGACCCAATTAATATGGCCCCATGTAAAGGCCCTTCCACGCAGCCAAGAATTGTGAAAACAAAAGTTTGTTTTTGTTTTTAATTTCAGCATCATTAAAAATTATTTTTATTATTCACCCTTCTGGATGGGCCAGCAGACATTTAGAAAAGTTGTTCTAATTAAGTATTGGAAAATCTCTGTAAAAGTTAAGCCGTTGTCTCTGAGAGGTAGAAAACATTAAATATTAAAACAGTATGTTATCTGAACTGAAAACCTCTCCTCTCCTCCACGAACATTCTCCATTGTCTCTGCACATTACCATCTGGGTACACAAACAAAAACTTTGTAGAAAAATCAAAGTCATATTAGTATGTTTGCTTTTTCAAATCGTTGGCAGTGTGTAATTAATTAGCAGGTCTGATTTTGGTTTTAAATTCAGTTCTGCTTCCTCATTAGCCAAGCATGAGAGGCTTCACAACCTGAAGACATTTGGAATTTATTTTCCCATTTGTATTCATGACACCCGTGATCTGAAATGACCCCTCTAATGTCCCCCTAGCCTTCTTTGAAACAAATTAGTGGAGTCAATGGCTTCTGGCCTGAGGTCTCATTCAATGAGCCAAATGTAGCCAGGAAGCCAAGTTCCAGTCCAGCAAGGGGCTTTATATACCCTGGACATAAAGAGACCCTGACAGGCCTTGTCCCAGCCTGGCAAGAGGCCAGCACGAAGCAGCTGCCCTGCTCTCATCCTGAGATACTACGTCCAGGGGACGGAAACAGCTGCACAGGGTCCCCCACACGGGAAGGAGCGACAAGAGAGGGCACAGCTCCACAGGTGCTCGAGTGCAACACAGGGCGACTTCTAAGATTGTCATTATTATTTACTGGCAAAAAATTCCAAACTTTCACTATCACTTTGATTATTCCTGCAGAGTATAAGATTGTTGTATGTGGATTTTTATGTTTGACCACTATTTAATATAGGAATGATACAGTGGATTTTGGGGACTTAGGGGGAAGAGTGGGAGGGGGCTGAGGGATAAAAGACAACATATATGGTGCGGTGTATACTGCTCGGGTGATGGGTGCACCAGGATCTCACAAGTCACCACTAAAGAACTTACTCATGTAACCAAATACCACCCGTACCCCAATAACTTATGGAAAAATAAAATAAAAAATAATATCTTAAAAGTAAATGACACATATATGATTTGTACAAGGTAGATTAGAGAACATAGAAGGAATACAGAATATAGAGGTAGATACACATATATGGCATTTACAAATTTTCCATACTACTACTTATCTTCTGATGTATTACATAATTTAGTCATTTATGTTAATTGTCTTTTCCACCAGAGTGAAAGCTCCTACTAGAATTTTGTTCTGTTTGCTTGTTTGTGGGAGATTGTGTTTATTTTCTGATGCATCTCTATGATCCTGAGGAGTTTCTGGCACCTGGCAGGTACTAAATCAATCTGTACCATGTCACTGAATGAATTAATAAAAGCGGGTGTCCATTAGTGAGTGGAGGATAGAGTTCCAGAAGGAGAAGAGACACATGGATGGTATTTGTGAGCAGGGCATGGGATGAGATCCCCCAGGAGGGATGAAGTAGAGAGAGAGCAAAGAATAAAACGCAGTGGCTGAGAAGGTCGGAGGAACCCTAGGTGAGCAGGGTATCAGGGGAGCCCAGTAAAGAAAGTGTAAGATTGATCCACGGGGTGAGGTTCAGGGCTGACTGTGAGATTTATTGACATGGAGATTCATTGTGATCTTTCTAGAGCAGCTGATACAGGGCTGAGGGTAGGAGCATCCAACTGAGAGAAGGTATAAGAGAGAACAGGAGGAGCAGAAATGAAGACATCAAGTACAGCCACCCTTCTGGGATGTGTTTCCATACAGGGAGAAGGGAAATTGGCAGCTTGAGGAAGATATGAGCTCAAGCTCATTAAGACGAGAGGAATCTCAGCATACTGTCCATAGAGGGGGATGATTCTACAGAGGGGAGAAAGCTGATGATCCAGAAACAAAGGTGACAATTGCCGAATGACACTCTTGCACTGGTGACAGGGGCTGGGGTCCTTCCTGTATGTGCAGACACTCCAGGCTTGGGAAAGAGTGTGGGGTGTCCAGTTATAGTAATAAGAGGGCTATGAGAGAGATGTGGAGCCAGGTCAAGGTGAGAGAAGGGCTGGTGAGGACGTGTAATTCTCTCCTGATTTCTTCTGCTTTTTCTCTGTGAACTAGGAAGTAAGGCCATGAGCTGAGAGCAAAGACAGGGCATGGAGAGTTGGCGTTTGGAGGGAGGAAAGTGTGAGTGAGTTATCTCAGAGAGTGGGTGGCAGTGGTCTGGAGAAATGCTGTAGCGTGTCCAGGGGGCCATGCCCGGGGCTCCTGCAAGGGCACTGGAACTGAACCTACAGTGAGACCAGGGAACCTGCCTGCATGATTTTCTGGAGAATGGTACTGTTGTACTCAGATGATGAAGGTGGTGTGTTTTTATTGGCAATGACAGGACCTAGAGGAAGACCAGGTGTGTGAGTGGGAGCTGAGATAGGGAAAAGGTCCAAATTATTGGAAAAAAGGTAAGCGAATCATGAAGGTGGGGTGTAAACACCGTCTACATAAATGCTGGGATTTTGAGAATGTTGGAGGGACAGGTGGCCAGTTAGTGCTGAGGCTTCCAATCCCAGGAGTTGATTTTTGTGGGGATTTGGGGACCTAGCTGAAGAAGCTGGAGGCATAATTGTGTGCCCTGGTATTGGAGATTAAAGGAGGCTAAAATGAGGGTTACAGAGAGATGATAATAATGCAAATAACAGTTGTGCTATTCATTCAAACATGTTTTGCTCTCACTGTGATTTAAATGCATTGGTCTGGTGTGTTCTTCGTGACACCCTGATGAAGAAGCTACGGTCTTATGCACTTTTTGCAAGAGAGGAAGCTCTGGCACAGAGAAGTTAAATAACTTGCCCAAGCTCAAACAATCAGACATGGAATGAGTTCCCCAACCCAGATGATCGGGTTTTGAGACCAGTGCTCTCATGTCCTGGCTCTTCCTGAAGCTCACCTGCTGGACTCGATTTTTTCACCCCTCCGACAGTAGATGCCATCCAGGGGCTGTGGAAATGAGTTTCTGAATTGGTGTGATGCTCTCAGAGCCTGGGCAGCACTCAAGAGCACAGAGAAGCCGTCCTCCCCATGCCCCAGACTGCAGTGCGTCTCTGGTGAGCAGAAGGCTCAGGGTGACCCTCAGCATGGCCAATGGTGTCTGACAGAGCAGGGTCCAGCACTGTGCCATGAACTTGGTATCCACTCAGTACTACTTCATTTCCCTTCGATATTTATTAGAAACAAATTCAAACATACAGAAAATTGACAGAATTTATGAGGAATACCTTTACACACCACCCAGATTCTTCTATGACCATTTTAAAGAGTCTTGTTTTTTTTGTTTTTTTTTTTGTTTTTTTTTTCTTTTTTATTATACTTTAGGGTTTTAGGGTACATGTGCACAATGTGACAATGTGCAGGTTTGTTACATATGTATCCATGTGCCATGTTGATTTCCTGCACCCATTAACTCGTCCTTTAGCATTAGGTGTATCTCCTAATGCTGTCCCTCCCCCCTCCCCCCACCCCACAACAGTCCCCGGAGTGTGATGTTCCCCTTCCTGTGTCCATGAGTTCTCATTGTTCAATTCCCACCTATGAGTGAGAACATGCGGTGTTTGGTTTTTTGTCCTTGCGATAGTTTACTGAGAATGATGTTTTCCAGTTTCATCCATGTCCCTACAAAGGACACGAACTCATCATTTTTTATGGCTGCATAGTATTCCATGGTGTATATGTGCCACATTTTCTTAATCCAGTCTATCGTTGTTGGACATTTGGGTTGGTTCCAACTCTTTGCTATTGTGAATAGTGCCGCAATAAACATACGTGTGCATGTGTCTTTATAGCAGCATGATTTATAGTCCTTTGGGTATATACCCAGTAATGGGATGGCTGGGTCAAATGGTATTTCTAGTTCGAGATCCCTGAGGAATCGCCACACTGACTTCCACAATGGTTGAACTAGTTTACAGTCCCACCAACAGTGTAAAAGTGTTCCTATTTCTCCACATCCTCTCCAGCACCTGTTGTTTGTTTTTTTCTTGTAAATTTGTTTGAGTTCATTGTAGATTCTGGATATTAGCCCTTTGTCAGATGAGTAGGTTGCAAAAATTTTCTCCCATTCTGTAGGTTGCCTGTTCACTCTGATGATAGTTTCTTTTGCTGTGCAGAAGCTCTTTAGTTTAATGAGATCCCATTTGTCGATTTTGGCTTTTGTTGCCATTGCTTTTGGTGTTTTAGACATGAAGTCCTTGCCCACGCCTATGTCCTGAATGGTATTGCCTAGGTTTTCTTGTAGGATTTTAATGGTTTTAGGTCTAACATATAAGTCTTTAATCCATCTTGAATTAATTTTTGTATAAGGTGTAAGGAAGGGATCCAGTTTCAGCTTTCTACATATGGCTAGCCAGTTTTCCCAGCACCATTTATTAAATAGGGAATCCTTTCCCCATTTCTTGTTTTTGTCAGGTTTGTCAAAGATCAGATAGTTGTAGATATGCGGCATTATTTCTGAGGGCTCTGTTCTGTTCCATTGATCTATGTCTCTGTTGTGGTACCAGTACCATGCTGTTTTGGTTACTGTAGCCTTGTAGTATAGTTTGAAGTCAGGTAGCGTGATGCCTCCAGCTTTGTTCTTTTGGCTTAGGATTGACTTGGCGATGCGGGCTCTTTTTTGGTTCCATATGAACTTTAAAGTAGTTTTTTCCAATTCTGTGAAGAAAATCATTGGTAGCTTGATGGGGATGGTATTGAATCTATAAATTACCTTGGGCAGTATGGCCATTTTCACGATATTGATTCTTCCAACCCATGAGCATGGAATGTTCTTCCATTTGTTTGTATCCTCTTTTATTTCATTGAGCAGTAGTTTGTAGTTCTCCTTGAAGAGGTCCTTCACATCCCTTGTAAGTTGGATTCCTAGGTATTTTATTCTCTTTGAAGCAATTGTGAATGGGAGTTCGCTCATGATTTGGCTCTCTGTTTGTCTGTTATTGGTGTACAAGAATGCTTGTGATTTTTGTACATTAATTTTGTATCCTGAGACTTTGCTGAAGTTGCTAATCAGCTTAAGGAGATTTCGGGCTGAGACAATGGGGTTTTCTAGATATACAATCATGTCATCTGCAAACAGGGACAATTTGACTTCCTCTTTTCCTAATTGAATACCTTTTATTTCCTTCTCCTGCCTGATTGCTCTGGCCAGAACTTCCAGCACTATGTTGAAAAGGAGCGGTGAGAGAGGGCATCCCTGTCTTGTGCCAGTTTTCAGAGGGAATGCTTCCAGTTTTTGCCCATTCAGTATGATATTGGCTGTGGGTTTGTCATAGATAGCTCTTATTATTTTGAGATACGTCCCATCAATACCTAATTTATTGAGAGTTTTTAGCATGAAGAGATGTTGAATTTTGTCAAAGGCCTTTTCTGCATCTATTGAGATAATCATGTGGTTTTTGTCTTTGGTCCTGTTTATATGCTGGATTACATTTATTGATTTGCGTATGTTGAACCAGCCTTGCATCCCAGGGATGAAGCCCACTTGATCATGGTGGATAAGCTTTTTGATGTGCTGCTGGATTCGGTTTGCCAGTATTTTATTGAGGATTTTTGCATCAATGTTCATCAAGGATATTGGTCTGAAATTCTCTTTTTTGGTTATGTCTCTGCCAGGTTTTGGTATCAGGATGATGCTGGCTTCATAAAATGTGTTAGGGAGGATTCCCTCTTTTTCTATTGATTGGAATACTTTCAGAAGGAATGGTACCAGTTCCTCCTTGTACCTCTGGTAGAATTCAGCTGTGAATCCATCAGGTCCTGGACTCTTTTTGGTTGGTAAGCTATTGATTATTGCCACAATTTCAGAAGCTGTTATTGGTCTATTCAGAGATTCAACTTCTTCCTGGTTTAGTCTTGGGAGGGTGTATTTGTCGAGGAATTTATCCATTTCTTCTAGATTTTCTAGCTTATTTGCATAGAGGTGTTTGTAGTATTCTCTGATGGTAGATTGTATTTCTGTGGGATCGGTGGTGATATCCCCTTTTTCGTTTTTTATTGCAGCTATTTGATTCTTCTCTCTTTTCTTCTTTATTAGTCTTGCTGGTGGTCCATCAATTTTGTTGATCTTTTCAAAAAACCAGCTCCTGGATTCATTAATTTTTTGAAGGGTTTTTTGTGTCTCTATTTCCTTCAGTTCTGCTCTGATTTTAGTTATTTCTAGCCTTCTGCTAGCTTTTGAATGTGTTTGCTCTTGCTTTTCTAGTTCTTTTAATTGTGATGTTAGGGTGTCAATTTTGGATCTTTCCTGCTTTCTCTTGTGGGCATTTAGTGCTATAAATTTCCCTCTACACACTGCTTTGAATGTGTCCCAGAGATTCTGGTATGTTGTGTCTTTGTTCTCGTTGGTTTCAAAGAACATCTTTATTTCTGCCTTCATTTCATTATGTACCCAATAGTCATTCAGGAGCAGGTTGTTCAGTTTCCATGTAGTTGAGCGGTTTTGAGTGAGTTTCTTAATCCTGAGTTCTAGTTTGATTGCACTGTGGTCTGAGAGACAGTTTGTTATAATTTCTGTTGTTTTACATTTGCTGAGGAGAGCTTTACTTCCAACTATGTGGTCAATTTTGGAATAGGTGTGGTGTGGTGCTGAAAAAAATGTATATTCTGTTGACTTGGGGTGGAGAGTTCTGTAGATGTCTATTAGGTCTGCTTGGTGCAGAGCTGAGTTCAATTCCTGGATATCCTTGTTAACTTTCTGTCTCGTTGATCTGTCTAATGCTGACAGTGGGGTGTTAAAATCTCCCATTATTATTGTGTGGGAGTTTAAGTCCCTTTGTAGGTCACTGAGGACTTGCTTTATGAATCTGGGTGCTCCTGTGTTGGGTGCATATATATTTAGGATATTTAGCTCTTCTTGTTGAATTGATCCCTTTACCATTATGTAATGGCCTTCTTTGTCTCTTATGATCTTTGTTGGTTTAAAGTCTATTTTATCAGAGACTAGGATTGCAACCCCTGCCTTTTTTTGTTTTCCATTTGCTTGATAGATCTTCCTCCATCCCTTTATTTTGAGTCTATGTGTGTCTCTGCACGTGAGATGGGTTTCCTGAATACAGCACACTGATGGGTCCTGACTCCTTATCCAGTTTGCCAGTCTGTGTCTTTTGATTGGAGCATTTAGCCCATTTACATTTAACGTTAATATTGTTATGTGTGAATCTGATCCTGTCATTATGATGTTAGTTGGTTATTTTGCTCGTTAGTTGCTATAGTTTCTTCCTAGCCTCGATGGTCTTTACAATTTGGCATGTTTTTGCAGTGGCTGGAACCGGTTTTTCCTTTCCATGTTTAGTGCTTCCTTCAGGAGCTCTTTTAGGGCAGGCCTGGTGGTGACAAAATCACTCAGCGTTTGCTTGTCTGTAAAGTATTTTATTTCTCCTTCACTTATGAAGCTTAGTTTGGCGGGATAGCAAATTCTGGGTTGAAAATTCTTTTCTTTAAGAATGTTGAATATCGGCCCCCACTCTCTTCTGGCTTGTAGAGTTTCTGCTGAGAGATCAGCTGTTAGTCTGATGGGCTTCCCTTTGTGGGTAACCCGACCTTTCTCTCTGGCTGCCCTTAACATTTTTTCCTTCATTTCAACTTTGGTGAATCTGACAATTATGTGTCTTGGAGTTGCCCTTCTCGAGGAGTATCTTTGTGGCGTTCTCTGTATTTCCTGAATCTGAATGCTGGCCTGCCTTGCTAGATTGGGGAAGTTCTCCTGGATAATATCTTGCAGAGTGTTTTCCAACTTGGTTCCATTCTCCCCATCATTTTCAGGTACACCAATCAGACGTAGGTTTGGTCTTTTCACATAGACCCAAATTTCTTGGAGGCTTTGTTCATTTCTTTTTATTCTTTTTTCTCTAAACTTCCCTTCTCTCTTCATTTCATTCATTTCATCTTCCATCAGTGATACCCTTTCTTCCAGTTGATCGCATCTGCTACTGAGGCTTCTGCAATCTTCGCGTAGTTCTCGAAACTTGGCTTTCAGCTCCATCAGCTCCTTTAAGCCCTTCTCTCCATTGGTTATTCTAGTTATCCATCCTTCTAATTTTTTTTCAAAGTTTTTAACTTCTTTGCTATTGTTTTGAATTTCCTCTCGTAGCTCAGAGTAGTTTGATCGTCTGAAGCCTTCTTCTCTCAACTCATCAAAGTCATCCTCCATCCAGCTTTGTTCCGTTGCTGGTGAGGAACTGCGTTCCTTTGGAGGAGGAGAGGTGCTCTGTTGTTTAGAGTTTCCAGTTTTTCTGCTCTGTTTTTTCCCCATCTTTGTGGTTTTATCTACTTTTTGTCTTTGGTGATGGTGATGTACAGATGGGTTTTTGGTGTTGAAGTCCTTTCTGTTTGTTAGTTTTCCTTCTACCAGACAGGACCCTCAGCTGCAGGTCTGTTGGAGTTTACTAGAGGTCCACTCCAGACCCTGTTTGGCTGGGTGTCAGCAGCGGTGGCTGCAGAACAGCGGATTTTCGTGAGACCACAAATTCAGCTGTCTGATAGTTCCTCTGAAAGTTTTGTCTCAGAGGAGTACCCGGTTGAATGAGGTGTCAGTCTGACCCTACTGGGGGGGTGCCTCCCAGTTAGGCTGCTCAGGGGTGAGGGACCCACTTTAGGAGGCAGTCTGTCTGTTCTCAGATCTCCAGCTGCGTGCTGGGAGAACCACTACTCTCTTCAAAGCTGTCAGTCAGACAGGGGCATTTAAGTCTGTGGAGGTTCTTTGCTGAGTTTTTGTTTGTCTGTGCCCTGCCCCCAGAGGTGGAGCCTACAGAGGCAGGCAGGCCTCCTTGAGCTATGGTGGGCTCCACCCAGTTCGAGCTTCCTGGCTGCTTTGTTTACCTAAGCAAGCCTGGGCAATGGCGGGCGCCCCTCCCCCAGCCTCGCTGCCGCCTTGCAGCTTGATCTCAGACTGCTGTGCTAGCAATCAGCGAGACTCCGTGGGCATAGGACCCTCCGAGCCAGGTGCGGGACACAATCTCCTAGTGTGCCGTTTTCCAGGCCCGTTGGAGAAGCGCAGTATTAGGATGGGACTGACCCGATATTCCAGGTGCCGTCTGTTTCCCCTTTCTTTGACTAGGAAAGGGAACTCCCTGACCCCTTGCACTTCCCGAGTGAGGCAATGCCTCGCCCTGCTTCGGCTCGCGCACAGTGCGCTTCACCGTCTGTCCTGCACCCACTGTTAGGCACTCCCTAGTGAGATGAAACCGGTACCTCAAGCAGAAATGCAGAAATCACCAGTCTTCTGTGTCGCTGGGGCTGGGAGCTGGAGACCGGAGCTGTTCCTATTCGGCCATCTTGGCTCCACCCTCTTTTTTGTTTTTTTTTGAGATGGAGTCTCACTTTGCCACCCAGGCCGGAGTGCAGTGGCAAGATCTCTGCTCACTGCAACCTCTGCCTACCGAGTTTAAGCAATTCTCCTGGCTTAGCCTCCCGGGTAGCTAGGATTACAGGTGCCTACCACCATGCCCAGCTCACTTTTGTATTTTTAGTAGACACGGAGTTTCACCATGTTGGCCAGGCTGGTCTTGAACTCCTGACCTCAGGTGATCCACCCACCTCGGCCTCCCAAAGTGCTGGGATTACAGGCGTGAGCCACTGTGCCTGGCCTAAAGAGTCTTGTTTTATGGCATGTTCATCCACCCATCCTCCCCTGTCTCCAAGCATCAATCCATCATGTTTTTTATGTACATTTAAAAGTAAGTTACAGGCAGTCGTGCCCCTTTTCCTAAACACTTCAACATGTAGGTCATAAACTCACGTTCAATATTTATTTAGAGATTTTTTCCTTTATGATAATGTTTGCATAAGATTAAATGCACAAATTTTAGGCATATCATTTTATGAATTCTGACAAATGCCTGCATGTATGTAATGGAAAGCCCTGTCATGATACCAACCATTTCCATCCCCACAGAAAATTTCCCCAGCCTCTTCCCTATTACCCACTCTCCACCCAATCCCAAGAGGCAATCCCTTTCTGATTATTTCTTACCGTACACTATTTTTCCCTTTTCTAGAATGCATATCAATGAACCCATACACTGTGTTCTTCTGTGTAAGCTTCCTTGACATAGCATCATGATTTTGAGATTCACTTATGTGTGCACCATAGACTGGTTCATTTCAATTGCTAAGTACATTATTGTATAGACATACCACAGGGTGTTTATCCACTCTCCTGTTGATTGCTATCAGGAATTTTTCCCCACTTTTTTGGCTATTGCAAATAAAGCTGCTAGGAACAATTATGTACTATATAAGTCTTTTGTTGGCACATGCTTTTATTTTTCTTGGGAAAATAACTAGGAGTAGAATTGTTAGGTCACGGTGTAGGTCTGTGTTTAGCTTTATTAGAAACTCATACCAACCGTGTGTGAGAGTTCCAGTTCCTCCACATACTTACCAACATTTAATGTTGTCAGTCTTCTTAATTTTAGTCATTTTCATGGGGTCTGGTTATTTCTTACTGGAGTTTTAATTAGCCTTTTCAATATATCTAATGGTGTTGTGCTTATTGAACAGCCATGTATCTTTGTTTGCAAAGTCTTTTCATATGTGTTGACCAGCTAGTAAATTATGTTGACTGTCTTTTCATTATTGAGTTTCAAGAATTCCGGGCTCTCTATTCTGTCCATTGGTCTATGTGTCACTCTGGTATCACACGGTTTTGATCATCGGAACTTTATCATAAGTCTTCAGGTCAGGTGTAAGTCCTCCAGCGTTTTTCTGATCTTTCAAATCTGCATATAAATTTCTTTCATAGAAGTCTTTTTAGACTTTCTGCTCCTTCTTAGGTCAGTTTTAGTAAAAACAGTATTTTTCAAGAAATTTGTCCATCGAATCTAAATTTTCAAATTTTCTTCATATAAAGTTACTCTAAGTATTTCTTTGTTTTCTACTTAAACTATGTAGAATATAGGTTGAGATCTGTCTTTCATTCTTGATACTGGAAATTCTCTCTTTCTCTAATCTTTCTTTCCTTTCCTGATTATTATTATTTTTTCCTTGATCAGTTTAGATAGAGCTATGTTAATTCAGCTTTGTTAAATTTCCCAGTCACGTATCTGTTTTCTGTTTCATTAATTTCTATTGCTTTCCTCATTATTTTAATTCTTCTACTTACTCAGCTCTTTGATAGTTTTTACAGGTGGAACTTTCAGTCATTGATTTGGACCTTTCTTCTTGTGTAATATAGACATTGAGGATACAAATTTCCCTCAAGTACTCCCTTAGTTGATAGGTTGCATTTTTGTTTCTATTTACGTTGAAATGCTGTCTAATTTCTTCTTTTACCCATAGATTAATTAGGAGTGTGCTGTTTAATTTCCAAATAATTGTTTTTTCCTAGATATCTTATTGTGATTGATTTTTAATTTAATTACACTATAGTCAGGTAATGTACTCTGTATAATTTCAATACCTTTAAATTAATTAATATTTTCTGGCTCAGTGTACAGTCTATCTTGTTAAATTGATCACGTGCACTTGGAAAGAATGCGTAAGATTAAACGCATTCTGCAGTTATCAGGTATGGTGCTCTATAGTATCAGTTAGGTCAAGATAGTTGCTAGTGCTGTTCATACTATTCCATGTCTTTCTTTCTTTCTATGGTTCTGCAATTCCCTAAGGGTGCTCTGAGGCTCCCTGGGGTCCTGCAATGAACTCACAGGGGCGTCTGGGATATTTAAACTCAGTGGCCTCTGTTCCACACTGTGTGAACTACTACTATCAAGTCTTTGGCAGATCTTTCAAATGTTGATATATTCCATTCTACTATATAAAATAACCATATTCATTAATATCACCACTGATTTCATCAGAAAAATTGTGAAGTACTGGGAATCTGTAAAGTTCATGGTGGAAAATAGAAACTTTTCAAATTCTAATACCAGTTCCAAATACCTAAGTCTAAAAAAACCATAGTTTGTCTGTCATTTTTTTTTTTTCAAATAAGGACAATGTTCCATGAATAAAGTGCTAGATAAGTTAGCAATTCTAACAACTGCAAAAATACATTTTCTTGACACAGACACCATTGTTTATTGTGTAGTAAAAGTGCTTTATGAGAAGTTTTCATTTAATTACACAGAATATTAAAAAGATGTGTAACCAAATTTTGAGATTTAATGCAATTAATATATTTAATAATTAATAATTTTTACCACTGTATCAATAACATTTTTAAGTGAGATTGGCTGTTGTGCTTTTGTGTTGCTGTTCAGCTGCGAGCAAGTGGCAGTGGGGAATGCAGTGACTGCTCGCAGTTAGTTGCTGGTGCCTTGATCCATGCTCACGGCTCCAGAAGGTTTACCCACCATGGCTGTTCCTCCATCAGTGCAAATGACAGTACAGGAAAAAAAAAAGGCAATGAAAAGAGCTTTGCCTTTTCAGATTACCTTGAGGACTCTACTAGGGGGAGAAGTCTGTGGACCAGAATGTGAGAACCATTGAATAAAGAGATTATTTCAATAATCCAGTCTCCAGAAATTCAACATTTCTGTTACATTGAACCCTGACTCTGCTCCAAATTACTCTCAACTGATTCTTACGTAGTTTCAAAAATCATCTTAACAGAGTACAGTGCAGCAAGTGTGAAGAAATCAAATTTGTTAGACCAATCTAAGCAGAGAGAAGAATCTAATTTTTCAGTCTTTAAGTATGCATATATTCTCTAAATACTAGGTAATTGGCAGCAAGGGGGCAACGAATTTGCCACATGGTGAAGACAAGCTGGGAGTTTGCACACGGCCTGAGAGAGCAGGTCCTTATGCCTCACTAGCTCCAACCACCCAGGTGCTCAGCAGTTAAGAGCAGGCGGAAGAGCTGCATCAGTCTGAGTCTGTTAGGGTCAAACTACCCCAAATCACTCCTTGATATCAAACCCCCACAAGCAGGAAAAGTCCAAATATAGAAGGCAGAGTGGTGGAGTTAAGAGCTCTGAGCCCAAGGCAAGGAGTTGAGATTTGAATCCTGGCCTTGCTGGTTAGAACTTGTGTCACTCTGGGTAGAATATTTCTTCCCTCAAAGCCTCAGCTTCCTCATTTGTAATACAGGGCTGTAAGTACTCACCTTGAACAACATTTGTGAATGTTAAAAGTGATAAAGTATGCCAAATATCCAGCATAACCTCTGATTCATATTAAACACTCAAGAAATGATTGTTGTTCTTGCTGGTTTTCATATTAGCAGAGTAGTCAGGAGCCTTGACGTGGGATCCAGACAGTCAGGGGTTGGATCAAAACCCCTTTATTTACCAAGTATGTGACTTTTTTTTTTTTTTTTGAGACAGAGTCTCGCTCTGTCGCCCAGGCTGGAGTGCAGTGGCGCAATCTCGGCTCACTGCAAGCTCCACCTCCCGGGTTCACGCCATTCTCCTGCCTCAGCCTCTCCGAGTAGCTGGGACTACAGGCGCCCGCCACCACGCCCGGCTAATTTTTTGTATTTTTAGTAGAGACGGGGTTTCACCATGGTCTCGATCTCCTGACCTCGTGATCCGCCCGCCTCGGCCTCCCAAAGTGCTGGGATTACAAGCGTGAGCCACCACGCCCAGCCGCAAGTATGTGACTTAATTTACCTGAACCACACAACTCATTGGAAAATGAGGACAATAATACCTATGGCATGTCCTTAGGGTGGAAGAGGCAGGGTTTGTGAATGCTGAGAACAGGGCTGGCCCATAACAAGTGTCATGCACATGTGAGCTATTGCTGTTTGTAATAATGCTATCATAACCTTCATCATACTATCATTATGATCTTTATCATCACCATATAGGGTGACCAACAGTCCTGGTTTGCTCTAAACTCTCCTGGTTTTAGCACCAAGTCTCGGATCCTGGGAAACTCCTAAGTTCTGGAAAAAACACACAACAGTTGAGCCCTCGCTTGGACTATGAGTCAACAGTCTGCCAGCATTGGCGTGAACAGCCCGCTCTCATAAGCCAGTCTAGGTCATTACAGTCATCACAGAGTTCATGCGACCAGGCCAGCACCCATTCCACCCCCCAACACATTGGAAGGTGAAGTTTTCATTCCTTTCTCGATAATTTCCAGGGAACTGTTCATTCTAAGCAACTGGAAGAAAAACATTGCTACAAAAAAGAAGCATCTGAGCGTGAAAAACCTTTTGAGTCCCAGTTTCCGCTCTGCCTTGGAAGCACCGTGATTTGGAGGGGGCCCAACAGCTGTGAGTTTCACTCTCACAAACCAATCATTTCTAAATAGAGCAATACCACAATCTTAATTTTCCACTCAATGGTGAAAGCAGTCACATTATTCAAAATTATTCATCAGCACTTAGTAATTCACATTCTAGAGCAATCTCAGAGTGCTTTAATGTATATATTACAGGCGAGATTTATTGTGGGAATTACAGTATGGCAAATCATTCTTTAAAATGGTGCTTAAATCACACAACTTTCAAATACTAATTATGTAAAATATATTCTGAATTTTTAATTTCTACCTTTGTTTAACAATACTCTCATTACCAACTTCAGAAATGGGACAGCTATATCTCCAGAAACACTCACTCTGAATCCATCCATAATAGGAACAACCCAGTGTTTTTACAATGTCGCTTTCTCCCCAATGCCCCCATTACAAAAAAAAAAGTGAATAATGATCATCTAAAAGTCACGATCATCGCAAGATAATGAAGCATGAAATTTCGTTCTGAGACAAAATCCATCTCTACGAAGAGCTTGAGAAGCTTTTGATGGCCATGAAATAACTATTTAAGTTAAAAGATAAAATTTAAGAAATATTTCTGCTAATGATGTAGCTTGGAAAAAAGATACATTATCACCATTTGGTTCCTCCCGTGTACCCACTGACACAGAGACTGGGGGAAGATTTTGCAGCCACATCGATTTTTTTGTTGTTTTTACCCATTTGAAAAAACTCGATTGACCTCTTAGAACCCAGGGAGATTGGTCACTGTTTCTTTACTGGAGTCTGGCCAGAGGCCATGAAGAGTGGGGAGATGCCCCATTTACACACGCTTGGTTCCAGAGAGCCACTCTCAGGATACATTGAATCCCAGACTTTGTTTTAAGGTGGTTTAAAGTAGCTCTCCCTGGTTGGCCATGGTGGCTCATGCCTGTAATCCCAGCACTTTGGGAGGCTGAGGTGGGTGGATCACCTGAGGTCAGGAGTTCAAGACCAGCTGGGCCAACATAGTGAAACCCTGTCTCTACTAAAAATACAAAAATTTTAGCCAGGAGTGGTGGCGGGCACTTGTAATCCCAGCTACTCAAGAAGCTGAGGCAGAGAATAACTTGAACCTGGGAAGCGGGGGTTGCATTGAACTGAGGTTGCACCTTTGCCCTCCAGCCTGGGCAACAAACGGAGACTCCATCTCAAAAAAAAAAAAAAAAAAAATCTCCCCATAACCCCACACCAGGTGCAGCTCTCCTGTCCTGCATAGAAGCCCACATCTGTGGGCGGTCCATCTCAATGTAATCTTCCCAAAGTGCTGGGATTACAGTCATGAGCCATCACACCTGGCCTAATAGTATTTTAGACCCTGCTGCCATATGCTTAAAAATGAGCCAAAGCCCCTGATGTGCCTAGAACATTGTTCCCTTCTAGTTCTGAGGCACCCTTTCCACTAGGGGAAGCGTGGTCCACAATGGTTCTTGGGTGGCTGGCCTGGCATTTAAAGTGTTTAACTGTTTTTATTTATTCCCCTCCTGCCCCCAGTCTGATCTCCATGTTTTTACCTTAACTTCTTCCCTGGGGCAGTCTGCCATTTTCCAGTTCAACCTTTCTTTCAGATTGTGATCATATGGGAACCTTTGGAAGGCAAGGTGCAGGTAGGGGTGTGCACAGGCACACATGCCACAGCCACAGCCACTGTATCCGGCACTGCGGGTGGGCATGCTGACCCTGTTTTTTTCAGGAGTAGCTGATTCAGATTAATCAGTTAGCAGCTGGTACTTCCTGCTGACTCTAGGAAGAGTTCTGTACATACAGGTTTGGATTGGAGAAGGGGGAGGGAGAAGGGCTAAGTGGCAGAGGAGAAGGGAGGGAAGAGAAAGCTACTTCAAAAATTACTGTTGTTTCTCCCAGGCAGATGTCACTTCTTAAAATCTCCGATGGTACTCAATTCTGCACACTGAAGATTTTCCTATGATGTGTCTACACCTGGACTTGACATCCTCCCTCGTGTGGAGGGCAGCAATGAGAGGGTCCCTGATGACCCCTACCTCCTGGTATTCACACCTGTGTTTAATTGCCAAGCCTTGAGTGTGGACAAAACCCAGTGACTTGCCTCTAGCCAAAAAAATATGGCAAAAGCAATGAGACGCCACTTCTAAGATGAGGTTACAGAATGATATGGGCTTTCTTCTTATTCACTGTCTGTTGCTCTTTCCAGCTCTCTCTGCCTCTCTGTTTTCGTCTCTGCCTGTCTGTCTCTGACAACCAGCTGCTATGTCTTGAGGACATTCAGGCATTTATGGGGGTTCCCAGATGGTGAGAAACTGATGTGAGTAATCTTGGAGGTGAATTTCCTGAGACCCACCAATAGACTCTGAAATGACCACAGCCCTGGCTGACAACATAGCTGCATTGTCGTGAAAGACTCTGCATCAAGACCCCCAGCTAAATGATGTTCAGATGCCTAGACCACAGAAGCTGAGATAATAAATATCTGTTGTTTTGGGGCCACTCAATGTTGGGGTAGTTTGTTACACAGCAGGAGGTAACTGGTGCATCCTCCAGCCTGCTGCTATCTTTTCATGAGCTTCTCTGCCAGCATCAGTTACCCAAGCCATCCAGCCCTTTCTGGCTTCTGCCTCATGTCTACTGCGTATATCAGTGTGGTCATTTTGAGAATGTTATAGAAACTGAATCATCTAGTAAGTGACCTGTTGAGACTGGCTTTTTTCCCCCACTCGTATTATGCTCTTGAGATCCATCCAAATTGTTGTGTATATTCATAGGTTGTTCCTTTCTATGGCTGCATAGTGTTCTGTGCTATAAACACGCCACGGTTAGTTTAATTATTTGCATCTTCAAGGAGCCAGGTATCAACAAAAAGTCTAGTCAACTCCATTCCTTAATCGGTACCGTGTTTTCCCCTCAGCTGTTACAATGAGTCAGGCCCTCATGGCCTCTCCGTGCAGCACTACAGCAGGGTCCTGGCTGGTCAGCAACTAGAGGCCCCAGATGCATGGATTTTAAATGAATATTGCAGCATTTTCTAGGTAAAAAAAAAAAAAAAAAGAGAGAAAAAACCACACTTGTTTATAAATAAATGATGACTATTTTGAAAAAATAAAGAGAGCTGGCTGAGCGCAGTGGCTCATACCTGTAATCCCAGCACTTTGAGAGGCCAAGGTGGGTGGATTGTGAGGTCAGGAGTTCAAGACCAGCCTGGCCAAGATGGTGAAACCCCATTTCTACTAAAAATACAAAAATTAGCTGGGCATGGTGGCAGGTGCCTGTAAACCCAGCTACTCAGGAGGCTGAGGTAGGACAGAGAATTGCTTGAACCAGGGAGGCAGAGGTTGCAGTGAGCCGAGATCGCGCCACTGCACTCCAGCCTGGGAGACAGAGCAAGACTCCCTCTCAAAAAAAAAAAAAAAAAAAAAGAGCTACGTAATTTAAAGTTAAATATTATTACACAGTGTCAATTGTGGCAACATAGCTCCCTGACCCAGCCCTGAGCCCTCTGATCACTCATCCCCACAGCAGCCAGAGTGACATGCCTTAGTGTCCTTCCTGCCATCAAATCTCCCCAAGGCCAGTCCGTTGTCCCTCGGCTGTTTCACGTGGCAAACTGAGGCCTCCCTGACTGGGCCTCTGCCTGCTTGCTCAGTTCTCGGCTTCCCCTCTCACCAGTCTCCACACTCCCCATGCAAGCCTGGGCCTGCTCACACTCATGAGGTCCCAGGTCCTCTTCTCTGGACCTAAGAACCAAGCCATTCCCTCAGGCAGTGACACTGCTGCCTGCCTCTCAAGGGTTAGTACAGGCACCACCTCCTCTGGGAAGTCTCCTCTGCTTGTCTGCTCTTCAGAGTTAAGTGCTCCTTCTTTAGCTCTTCTAGAAGCCTGTGTGCCTTCTACCATAGCAACCCTTATGGTTTATTTATTTCAATAAGTCGATGCTCAGACGGCACTCAGTAATTGCCAACCACCATTATTTCTACTACCATGGTGAAGATGATGATGATGATGACAGCGATCCTCAAAAGCCCCAGATCCCCCTGAAAACAAGGACTCCCTTGTCACCACCATGTCCTCAGTGCTCCCCAGTGCCCAGGCAGTGCCTATGGCAAGTGCCCTGTGCATATGTGTAGCATGAAAAGGTCAGCATCTTGCTGCCTGGAAGCGGTCATGAAAACATTCATTTTATCAGATGTTTAGACTGGAAGTTTAAGGAGCCTAAAGTTGATATGAGCTCAGGTGCAGATTCCAGAAGCAAGGGGACAGGAAGAAAGTGGCAGCAACAGCTAGCTGCCCACTGTGTGTGCAAACGATGGAGTGAGAGGCCACGCACCGCGTTCTCACAGCCTCTGAGCGCTGTCGCTCCTCGAGAAGGGAAGGCCCATTCTACTCTGTTTCTTTCTGCGCAGAATTAGATGTGCCAGTGAATTGCTTTGAGGAGTAGATGAGTGTGGATTCCTTGGGTCAGTGCAGAAGGGCTTGTGCAACAGAAGAAGGGATAAATAGCCAGCTCCCCACCCTGTCTTTGGGAATGCACTTTCAGAACTCTCAAGTCAGAAGCCCATTTCCTAGGGAAACCAAACTCACCACAGACAGTTAATGCTCAACCAGTTTTCATAAATGCTATTGTTTCTCATACTCTGGAGGCTCCAGTGTTTTTAAGCTGGAGGGCTTCCCCATGCATGGACTGCACGCTGAGAGCTGTGCTTCACACCAATTGCTCCATAAGCGTCTTGGGGAGCAAATCTCCATAGCTTGTGAGAGACAACCTGGAGCCGAACATCAATGCAATCCCAGTGTGGATGAGATAGGACATCAGTCGATGAGGCTGAGTCACCCAAGGTCCTCTGGATGCTGGAGCACACAATGGGAGACTTTTTGAGGTTGGCAAAGCTGGAGGACCCAGCTGGAGGCTCCCAAATGGGACCCTTGCCCCCAGGAAAAGGTGTTCTTCAGAGCATGGAAGCCGTGAGTTAGCAACAACGTGAATCAGATGGGGACACAGAGAGCAGAGCCACTGCACTGCGTGTTTTTAAATCTCAGTGAGATGGGCCTAATTCACCACATTCAATTTTGCAGGAAATCAGCTCATTTGACAGAAGAACAAAGCATGCATTGTTCAAGTATAAGAAGCCTGGGCTGCAGGGAACCTGTCCAGACAAGGGGATAATCATCCTAGCTCTGAGGGAATGAACATCACACCTTTTGTTCCAGTCAGATATGCACAAGCATTCCAGGCATAGTAAACCCGTGACATCTAGTATGGCTGGATGTTATTATTGTGGTGAGTTTCTCTGATTATTGCCAAAATCTATTCATTGTGCCTAAGGTCAGAGTGGATCATTTACTTGTTCCATGAAGCCTTCATTTGGTGATTTAAAAAATATGCTTCTTTTTAAAAAGTGCCCGAAATGGATAAAGAAGTGGCGTTCTGATTGAAACTGAATTTGATTAAGTTAAGATGAATCTCTGTGTGGCTCCGCAACCCCCTCAGGTGGCCGGAATCTTATTCCCTCTTGACCTTACTTGTGTGTCTCATGTTCCTTGGACTTGGGATAGAAGCTGAGTTCAGAAGCCCACCGGCCCCCATGGCACTACTTCCTCATTCACTTTGTTGATGAAATTCCTGGCACCTGTGAAACGGCGCGGGCATCTTCTGTTAAGGGATGTCTCTGAGACATGATACTGATGGCTTTTTTCTTCTGGTTTGGTATTTTTGCAGTGAACAAAATAGACCAAAAATAGGTGTGTGAGAGAGATGGGTGTGGGGAGAATACACCATGTATATGTGTGCATATATGTAATATGGATACATGTGTATACTCTATACATATCGGCTTGTAGAGAGGCTGCAGTCGTAACATCACAGTGGCTGTGTGTTTACCCTGGGCCAGGCATTGTTTCAGAGCTCTACGCGCATGAATTCTACGAATCTCATTAGCAACCTCTGAGGGAGGGACACCTATCATTTCCCTTTACTGGAGAAGAAACTGAAAAAGAGTTTTATTAACTTGCCTAATGTCTTGTAGCCAGTAAGTGGTGATGTGTGTGTGCGCACATGCGTGCGTGTGCATGTGAACTATGGACTGAAACACAGCACACATGCACAAAGGCACGTGGAGCTTAAGTGCACAGCTCAGTGAATATTCACTCTGAACACAGCCACAGAACCACCTCAAATCAAGAAAAAACTTACCCCAGAATGACCCCTTGAGTCCCAGGCTTTACCTCCTGCTCAGAAGAACCCTCTGTATGAGTCTGTTCGGGGTCTTCAATAAAATATCACAGGCTGAGCAAGTTAAACCGCAGAAGTTTATTTCTCACAGTTCTGGAGGCTGGAAGGCCACTATCAAGGGGCCAGAGGAGTGGATTCTGGTGAAGGCCTTCTTCCCGTCTTGAAGATGGCCATCTCTCTGCATCCACACATGGCAGGAAAAAAAGAGAGAGAGAATGGGCACTCTCTGATCTTTCCTTATAAGGATGCTAATCCCATCACAATGACCTCACCTTCATGGCCTTATCTAAACCTATTTACCTCCCAACAGCCCCATCTCCAAATACCACCCACCTTGGGAGGTAGGACTTTGACACACGAATTTGGAGGGTACACTACCCAGCCCATAGCACCCTCTTTTGTTTTACTTCTAAACCATAGATCAGCTCTGCCTGCTTGTAAATGTGCTTAAATAAAATCCACACCTAGCAAAGCAAACATGGGTTTGTGTCTGCCTTCTTTTGCTCAACATTCCTGTGAGAGTCCAGCAGGTTATTGCACAGGGAAATTGAGCATTTGGAGTACTCTGTAGTACTGGTGTGTGATGGACCTTGGGTTTGTTCTCAGTTTGGGGCTCTTTCACGTAGTGCTGCTGTGAAGCACTTTTTCTATAGATTTTGATAAATGCAGCCCTGCCTTTCCACTGGGAATATACCCAGGTGTGGACTAACTTGGTCATTGGGTATGTGTAGGTCACTTTGGAAAATACCGTTAGTTTTCCACAGGGCTGTTCCAATTTGCATTTCAGCCCACAGTGTATGAGCGTTTCCATAGATCCACACCCTCAGCAATACTCAGAATTGTCACTCTTTTTCACTTCAGCTCATCAGATGGGTGTACGGTGGTATTGTGTGGTTACAGTGCATTTTCTGGAGGTAAAATGAAGGGAAACACCCTCCCATGTTTACGGGGCCATTTAGAAATCCAAAAGGCGCTGAGTCAAGCCTTCCTGTTGCATTGTCTGCCTTCTGCATTGGATCAGTCCGTGTTTGTTTACCGCTGGTGCTCTTGGTGTTCCATTTAGAAAATCACTGATGATCTCAATGTCAGGAAGACATTCTCTTATATTTTCCTCTATGAGTTTCGTGATTTTTCCCTTTCACAGTTAGATCTACAGTACACTGGAATGGAGTTTTGCATATCGTCTGAGGGAAGAGTGCAGGTCCAGTTTGTGCCCACATAGAAATTCTATTGACCTAGCACATTAATTTAGAAGAAGGACTAACCCCATTGTACCACAGGATTACTTTTGCCATGAATCAGGTGGTTTCCATGTGTATCTGTTTCTGGACATGAGCTACACCCTTCACCACCACCAAATGGGCCTAAGCATTGCAGAGTGCTGCAGAGAGAGGGTTACTGCTCTGACAGAATCATGGAGATGGAGCACAGTCTCCAGGTCTCAGCTGAAATGCTCCCTCCTCTAGGAAGCCTGTGATTTGGGGCACCCTGTGCAGTGGGTGGTCCTGCCTTTAAGCATCTTATTTATAGTTGTGGAGTTCTATGTAGCCTGGAAGAGTTAAGCTGCAACCAGGGTATTTAATGGCTGTACCCATGCTTATCAAGGGCTTTCTATCATTTATTTTAACTATTATATATTCTTCCCTTCGCAATGGTGTGAAAACAGGATTTGGGTAAGTTACTCCAGATGGTGACTCTGGAGCCCACGTAGACAAATGTAAGGTTCATCATCTTTTGCAAAATGCCAAGTTTTCTGATTTTTTCTGCACTAGTCTAGTTACCTACTTTTTTGTAAACATACACACATGCACACAAACAAACATGCACATACACAGAATACACACATAAACATGAACACACATATTTGAAGGCACATGCCCACACATGCCCACGCAAGTACACATGCACACACACAATCTTCTCTAATATTTGTACTGTTAAATATTTAGAAGTATAATCCCCTCTTAGAATATTCAGCAGATTATTCACACTAAAAACCCTGCAGCTTTTTAAAAGATGTATTTCATTTTTTTCCTGTGTGTCAGACAGAATTAATCAAGGCTCTAATGATTGTTCTGCAGGTGTTATTTCAAAAACAACCAATACTCCCCAAATCATTAAATTTACAGGGAGACTTTTGATTACAGAAGCTGATGACTATTATTTCTAAAATAGAAGAGATGCAGAGTGACAAAAATCAATGACATGGCCGTTAGGTTAGAGCTAAATTTATCCAAGTTTTACGTTGCTGAGGTCTCACCCCACTTTCTCTGCAAATACTCACTTTATAGTGACTCTCCAGTATAGATACCTAGATATTTATAATTGTTATTCTGATGATTTTGTATTTATTTATTTTTTTGCTTTTCTTTATTTTGTTTTATGTAATTATTTTTATTTCAATGGCTTTACGGGAACACGTGGTTTTTTGTTACTCAGATGAACTGTACGTTGGTGAAGTCTGGGATTTTAGTGCACCTGTTGCCCAAGTAGTGTACATTGTACCCAACAGGCAGGTTTTTTGTTTTTGTTTTTGTTTCTGTTTTTGTTTTTTTGAGATGGAGTCTTGCTCTGTTGCCCAGGCTGGAGTGCAGTGGGGCGATCTCAGCTCACTGCAAACTCCGTCTCCCGGGTTCAAGCGATTCTCCTGCCTCAGCCTCCCAAGTAGCTGGGATTACAGGCACGTGCCACCATGCCTGGCTAATTTTTGTATTTTTAGTAGAGATGGGGTTTCACCATGTTGGTCAGGCTGGTCTCAAACTCCTGACCGCGTGATCTGCCCGCCTCAGCCTCCCAAAGTGCTGGGATTACAGGCGTGAGCCACTCCGCCTGGCCAACAGGCAGTTTTTAATCCCTCACTCCCCCTCCACCTTTCCGATTCTCAAGTGTGCATTATACCACTCTGTATGCCTTTGCATACTCATAGCTTAGTTCCCACTTATAAGTGAGAACATGTGGTTTTTGGTTTTTGATCCCTGAGTTACTTCACTTAAAATAACAGCCTCCCGTTCCATCTGAATTACTACACATTATTTTATTCCTTTTTACTGCTGAGTAGTATTCCATGGTGTGTGTATAATATTTTCTTTATCCACTCATCAGTTGATGGGCACTTCAGTTGGTTCCATATCTTTGCAATTGTGAATTGTGCTGTGATAATCATTCACACACTGGTGTCTTTTTGATATAGTGACTTTTCCTTTGGGTAGATACCCAGTAGTGGGATTGCTGGATCAAATTTCTGAGCATTGGCCATAGTAAAGGCCTGGTTGTGTGGCAGTGAGGGTAGTTTGAGATAATTCCATCTGTGTTGAGGCCCAGTGATGGGACAGTCCATGAGTGTAGAACATCTTCTAACGACACTAATATGCGAATCAGGATTTCTGTTGGGACAGCTGCTCAGTTGTCAACTTCGAGGAGTCGTAGTTCTTTTGGTTTCAGGTCTGTCATAGGGGCTATATAAGAATCGAAGCCTAGGTCTTCATAATCTGTATATTCATAGCTTCAGTATCATTGGTGGCCAGTTGTTTTGACAGTGAGAGAGAGGTTGTTAATTTCAACTGTTATGTACAGGATACGTAGGGTTGGGAGGGCAATTAAAATTAGCATTATAGTGGGCAAGAGAGTCCACACAGTTTCTGCTTCTTAGGGATCTCTACTGCTAGTATGTGTTAATGCTGTTGTCAATATGAGGGAAACAATATATCAATATGAGGGAAATAAACCTTCTTTGAGTTCTTCGTGACATCTCCATACTGTTTTCCATAGAGACTGTACTAACATTCCCACCCACAGTGTCTAAGCCCTTCCCTTTTTACCGCTTTCGTGAGAGTATCTATTGTTTATTGACTTTGTAATAATGGCTACTCTGGCTGGGGAAAGGTGGTATCTCACTGCGGTTTTAATTTGCGTTTCCCTGTTGATTAGTGATGTCGAGAATTTTCTCATGTGTTTGTTGGCCATTTGTATATCTTCTTTTAAGAAATGTCTATTATGTTATTTGTCCACTTTTTAATGGGGTTGTTTATCTTTTTCTTGCTGATTTGTTTGAGTTCCTTGTAGATTCTGGATATTAGTCCTTTGTCAGATGAATAATTTGCAAATTTTTTTCTCACTCTGTAGGTTCTCTCTTTACTTTGATGACTCTTTCTTTTGCATAAAGAAGCTTTTTAGTTTATTTAGGTCCCATTTATGTATTTTTGTTTTGTCGCATTTGCTTTTGGGGTCTTAGTCATAAATTCTTTGCCTAGGCCAATGTTTAGAAGAATTTTTCCTAGGTTTTCCTCTAGAATTTTTATGGTTTCAGATCTTATATTTAAGTCTTTAATTCTCCTTGAGTTAATTTTTGTATATGGTGAGAGATAGGGATCCAGTTTCATTCTTCTGCATGTGACTATCCAATATTCCTAGCACCATTTATTAAATAAGGTGTCCTTTCCCCCACTTTATATTTTTGTATGTTTTGTCAAAGATCCGTTGGTTGTAATTATTGGGCTTTATTTCTGGGTTCTCTGTTCTGTTCCATTGGTCTATGTATCTACTTTTATACCAGTACTATGCTGTTTTGGTTATGATAGCCTTTTAGTACAGTTTGAAATCAGTTAATGTGATGCCTCCAGATCTGTTCCTTTTGTTTAGGATTGCCTTGGCTACTCAGGCTCTTTCTTGGTTCCATATGAATTTCAGGATTGTTTTTTCTAATTCTGTGGAAAATGATGTTGGTGTTTCAATAGGAGTTGCAATGAATCTGTAAGTTTCTCTGGGCACTACGGTCATGTTCACAATATTGATTCTTTCAATCCATAGGTATGGGATGTATTTCCATTTGTTTGTGTCATCTATGATTTCTTTCAGCAGTATTTTGTATTCTCCTGGTAGAAATCTTTTATTAATACCTCCCTGGTTAAGTATATTCTTAGTTATTTTATTTTACTTATGTAGCTATTTTTAAAGGGATTGAGCCCTTGATTTGTTTCTCAGTTTGGACATTGTTGGTGTATGGCAGTGCTACTAATTTGTGTACATTGATTTTGTAACCTGAGACTTTACTGAATTCATTTATCAGATTTGTAAGTCTTTTGGAGTAGTCTTCAGGGCTTTCTAGGTATAAGATCATATTATTGGCAAAGAGAGATAGTTTGACTTCCTCTTTTCCAACTTGGATGGCCTTTACTTTTTTTTTCTCTTGCCTGATTGCTCTGGCTAAAACCACCAGTAAAATGTTGAATAGGAGTGGTGAAACTGGGCATCCTTGTCTGGTTCCAGTTCTTAGGAGGAATGCTTTCAATTTTTGTCCATTCCGTATGATGTTAGTTGTGGATCTGTCATATATGGCTTTTATTATTTAGAGGTATGTTCCACCTATGCCTAGTTTGTTGAGGGTTTTTATCATAAAGGGATGCTGGACTGAATTGAATGCTTTTTCTGCCTCTATTGAAATTATCAGATGGTTTAGTTTTCATTCTGTTTTTGTGATGAATCACATTTATTGACTTCATATGTCAAACCATTCCTGCATCCCTGGGATAAAATCCACTTGATTATGGTGAAATAGTTTTTTCATAAGCTGTTAGATTTGGCTTGCTAATATTTTGTTCAGGATTTTTCCATCTATATTCGTCAGGGAATATTGGTCTGTAGTTTTCTTGTTTTCTTTTGTTATGTCCTTTCCTGGCTTTGGTATCAGAGTGATACTGGCTTGGTAGGATGAGTTACAGAGGATTCCCTCCTCAGCTTTTTGGAATAGTTTCAGTAGAATTAGTACCAATTATCTGAATGCCTGCTAGAAATTGGCTGTGAATCTGTCTGGCCTTGGCCTTTTTTGTTGGTAGTTTTTATTATTATTATTATTACTGATTCAATCTCACTGCTCATCATTGATCTATTCAGGATTTCTATTTCTTTTTCTCTGACTCAAGCTAAGGGCATTGTATGTTTCCAGGAATTTATCCATTTCATCTCGATTTTCTAGTTTGGGTACATAGCTGTGTTCATAAAAGTCTTGAATGATTTTTAGTATTTCTGGGGTGTCAGTTGTAATGTCGCCATTTTAATTTCTAGTTAAGCTTATTTGAATCTTCTTTCTCCTTTTCCTTTTTTTTTTTTTTTTTTTTTTTGAGACGGAGTCTCGCTCTGTCACCCAGGCACCCAGGCTGGAGTGCAGTGGTGCGATCTCGGCTCACTGCAAGCTCCGCCTCCCGGGTTCACGCCATTCTCCTGCCTCAGCCTCCCAAGTAGCTGGGACTACAGGCACCCGCCACCACGCCCGGCTAATTTTTTGTATTTTCAGTAGAGACAGGGTTTCACCGTGGTCTCGATCTCCTGACCTCGTGATCCACCCGCCTCAGCCTCCAAAAGTGCTGGGATTACAAGCGTGAGCCACCGCGCCCGGCTTCTTTCTCCTTTTCTTAGTTAATCTAGGTAGTGGTGCCTCTGCTGAAAGAAACTTCCCACAGGCAGGAAGTTCAGGGACCCAAGGCCTGCAGTCTGGTTACTTTTGTCCCAGGGAGTGCTCCCTTAATGTCCTTCACTCCCTCTAGCCCTGGAAGTAGCAGTCCCTGAGGGCCATACCGCTGTGAACCCTGCTGTCCCTGGGTCTAGCCACCCAGTGGGGCTGCCACCCTCCAGGCTGGTGCTGGAAATGTCTCCAAGGGATCCGGTGATGAGAACTGTCCTCTAGTCTCCCAGCAGTGGGGACCAGCACCAGTTCTAATGGGGTGGGAGGGCAATGGCATTGACTTTATGAGACTTTCCTGGTTATAAATAGACTTGGTGTGTTAGCTTTCTCAGATTCCAGCTGTAGTCCTAATGTACTGGGCACCTAGACAGACTCCAGATCTCCCAGTTAGCCAGGGTAATGCAGATGATGGCGGTAGCTGAGATTGTGCAAAAGATTTATCCTTTCTGAGCACTGTGTTATTTTTTTGCCTGGTTCACACTGTAGGCTGCTGCCCATCGCTTCTGTCAAAGGGTGTGTGGTTTCTTCCAGGTTTTCTGTTAAGTTCTTGTGTTGGTTCTGAAAGGTCTAGTATTTTTCCTGTAGCTTTAGACATCCAACCTGATATTACCAAGATGACTGGGAGTTTGTGGCTAATGCCTACAGAAGAAGAGATGCATCCCTTCCCAGACATCTTATCTGTTGCCCTGGGTAATGAAGACATTCAATTTTTAATTTTTTTAAATTATTATTTTTTTTGAGATGGAGTCTTGCTCTGTCGCCTATACCAGAGTACAGTGGTGCAGTTTTGGCTCACTGTAACCTCTATCCCCTGGGTTCAACCGATTCTCCTGCCTCAGCCTCCCAAGTAGCTGGGACCACAGGTGAGTGCCACCATGCCTGGCTAATTTTTATAATTTTTAGTAGAGATGGGGTTTCACCATGTTGGCCAGGCTGGTCTCAAACTCCTGACCTCTAGTGATCTGCCCACCTCGGCCACCCAAAATGCTCGGATTACAGGCATGAGCCACTGCATCTGACTTCAATTTTTTATTTTTTCAAACATTTTTATTTTTAATTATTATGGATACATAATAGTTGTACATTACCCTGATAATTTTTGAAATATTTTGTAAGGATTAATACACAAAAATTTATTCAACAATATTTATTGTGGTGCTAACAAATGCTGGGACCCAGATTAGACCTGGGGTATGTGAAGATGAATCAGACAGACCTGTTCTTGCCTTCATGAACTTTTTATTTTCCAGAAGAGATGGACATTAAACTCATAACCATTTGCAGGCATGATTCATGAAAAATGCACGTGAGTACTTCTGTGTGGACATCTTATGGGAAGAAGCCCCAGGGAAGACTTTGTTAAGCTGAATTCTTGAAAGCATGGAGGACTCCCTAGGAAATTGGTTCTAGATATAGAAAAATAATGTTTCCTTTTTATAGCTCTCTTTACCCAAAATCATGTTTCTTCACTTCAACATTCAGTAAGTTGTGGAAAGCTCAAATTTTGAGTTAAAATTTGCACCATCATAAGCTCAAAACAGCTGTATCAAGAAGCATAAGCAGGGACCATTTTGCAGAACACCCTAGAGGCTTGTTTCTGCTTACATCTCCTTTGTCTCCCGCAGGTGGGTAGGATTTTTGCATCCATTTCCCTCCCCTCTGTCAGGGGACTTAGGCAATGTCTGGAAACATTTTTGGTTGTCACAATTGGAGGTGAAAGCATCTAATGAATAGAGACCAGGAATGCGGCTAAAAATCGTACAATTCCCAGGATAGTAACCCCACCCTCCAGCTCCCCACAGAGAATCACCAGGCCAGAAGTGCCAGTAACTCTGCCTCCTCTGGTGTCCTTCTCTGGACTGCAGGCTCCTCGGTGTCAGTACAGGGCGGCAGCTAACCCTGCTGTGCATACATGTGCTCCGTCCTGCATGTCCTGGCGGGGTGAGTCCTTGTCCTGCCAGCTACCAGCTCCGCAGCTGGGAGGTCTCTTAAGTTCCTTAAGCTTTAGTTTTCTCCTCTCGAAAACAGCAATGCCTTCCTCACACACTCATTTAAAGCCCTTATCAACCCTGGAGGAAGTTCAGAGTTTCTAAAATTTATATCCTAATTTATGTTATTTTTCCTTTTAAAAGTTCAAACAAAAGGAATACATCCCCAAATTACAGCTTAAGTGATGACGTAAAAGGAGAGCGTATTGGCCTTTGAAATGGCCCTGGCACTGAACAATGGTACAGGTTACATTATCAAGCCTTCACTGTCTCCAGCCTGAGACCGGGGCCATACCTCCATCCTATGCCTGCATCTATCACTTCTATAGCCTGCCTCCCACTTCTTTTTTTTCTTTTCTTTTCTTTTTTAGACGGAGTTTCGCTCTGTCACCAGGCTGGATTGCAGTGCGCGATCTCGGCTCACTGCAACTTCCGCCTCCTGGGTTCAAGTGATTCTCCTGCCTTAGCCTCCCAAGTAGCTGGGACTACAGGCACATGCCACCACACCCAGCTAATTTGTCTATTTTTAGTAGAGACGGGGTTTCACCATGTTGGCCAGGCTGGTCTCGATCTCTTGACCTCATGATTGCCTGCCTCAGCCTCCGGAAGTGCTGGGATTACAGGTGTGAGCCACTGCTCCCGGCCACATCCCACTTTTTAATGCATGGCAAATTGGCCTGTGATTTAGATTGTTTTCACTTGCTTTACCATGAGCCAGCACTAAGATGGTACCATTGTTAATGACAGGGTGCCCTTCTGCTCTGCCCTATTCTTAGATTCCAGAGAGCTGTGGGCCCCCCACCCAGGCACAAGAGCAGCCTCTCCCTCCAAGCCTCAGCTACTGAGAGAGAAGTTCCAAGGGTGCTCGTGACAGAACTCCTGTCTTCCCCTGATGCCATATGTCATGTGTGGTCATGTCAAGGCCCTGGCACTCAACAATGACCCTCCAGGATGTTCCAGAATATACGCCTGATCACCTGCCCCATCTTCAGCTCACCCTGGGCCTGGCCTTGTAGTTATGAACCAGGTGAACCTCATTCCTACCTTTGCAGTGTGTAACGTCCAGTGAGGGCTTTTTTATTTATTTATTTTTTTTTGAGACGGAGTCTTGGCTCTGTCGCTAGGCTGGAGTGCAGTGAGTGCAGTGGCGTGATCTCAGCTTACTGCAGCCTCCGATTTCCTGGTTCAAGTGATTCTCCTGCCTCAGCCTCCTGAGTAGCTGGGATAACAGGCACACGCCAGCATGCCCAGTTAATTTTTGTATTTTTAGTAGAGATGGGGTTCCACTATGTTGGCCAGGATGGTCTGAATCTCCTGAACTTGTGATCTGCCCACCTTGGCCTCCTAAAGTGCTGGGATTACAGGCATGAGCCACCACAGCTGGCCAAGGCTTTTTTTTTTTTTTTAACACAGGGTTGCCCAGGCTGATCTGAAACTCCTAGGCTCAAGCAATCCTCCTGTCTTGGCCTTCCAAAGTGCTGGGATTACAGGTATAAGCCAAAGTGCCTGGCCGAAGGGCATTAATTTAAAAATACACCTATAACAGTAAAATTAAACTGAGAAAAGAGCTGCAGAGAGGAAGAAAGGGCAGGTGCTACCACTGCAAATAAGTCAGGGTCTGGTGCAGCCAGGAGGCCACTGAAAGCTCAGTTGAGGCTGTGACAGTGAAGACGAGCCTGCCACGAAGGATGAAGGACTTCTCCAGGAGCTGTGGAGAGCAGGGTGGGAGAGGCCAAAGCTTGCAGGCTGGGGGTGGAAGAAGATGACTCTGTGCTGGAGGGTAGGCCTAGGAGGACAGTGCCATGACAGGAAATCATGCATTTCACTCTAAGCATCCCAAGTGGGTCAGGGCCAAAAAGGCTGGGAGGTGGGACCTTATCTCTCCTTCCTAACTTAATTCCCTAATTGCCAGCAGTAGAGATCCCCCACCCATGATAGGAGTAAGCAAGTTTTCCCCATCACAGCAGCACTCTCTACAGAGCCTCCTGCCACCTATGTTGCATTACTCAAGCCTCTCACCCCCCCACCCCCAGGATATCCTGGCAGCATCTCAGATCTCACAAGCAAAGAGAGACAGGAAAGTTTCTGCAGGAGAAGGACATAGTCAGGTACATGAATGGAAAACCTCTTGGCTCCTGCCAGGACAGTGGATTGGAGTAGGCAGGGACCAGTCTGAATTCTGTTGGGAAGGGAATGATGGTGGCAGTGGCAAGGGGAGGGGTGGATATATTCCCGTGACACCTCAGAGCTAGGATGCAAAAGTCTTGGAGTTGTAATTTGGGGGCTGAATAAGAAGGAGCTGGCCGATGTGACTCCTGTGCTTCTGGCTATGCACTTGCATGGACAGTGGCTACTCATGTGCAGAAGGGTTTGCTGAGAAAATCCCCTAGAACGGTGCCATGTTAGGGCAAGTGATGGAGGTGTTGTGCGGACATGTGCCCTTGTCTCATCCTGAACACCTGTTTCCTAAATGTGGCTCATGCTCCCCAGCGTAGACCTCCACTTGCCATCTCCCTCCTCTCTTGGCCATCCCCATGCCCCAAACCTTTACTCTTCCTTTAGTGTTTGGCTAAGTTGATTTGCCCTCCAAAAATGCATCTTCAGCATCCTCAGCCAGGCACAGTCAGAATTTCACTTATTTAAACAGAACCTTGGAGTTTGAAAGGAACTCAAAGTCACCAGTTGCCATAAGCAATGGCAGTGTTTCAATCCTGAGTCCGTGACAAGGAGCCTTAGTGGAGTCTTTATAGTGTTCCCCTTTCCCATGAGGTACCTCAAGTCTTCTCTGCCCAGTGCTCTCACACCTTTCTTCCATAGCTCTGAATGCCAGAAACATCTGTCCATCAGGCTGCTGTAGCTGGCAGCTGGGTGTTCTGCCTTGGATGATTGGGGTGAAAAGCAACTTCCACCTGATGTGTTTCCCTTTAGGATGTAATACATGAGGAGTTGGTTTCTGTGTGGCAGGACCCACCTTTCCCTGTCCAGTGTTGATGACTAGTCTTCACCAGAGTTGTCCATCAGCTCCTATGCAGAAAACATTCTCTTTGTGTCTAGTGTTTGCTTCTGGGCTGTCCTTTGCCCATTGCTCCTGAGAAAGGGGGATAACCATGCACTGCTTCCTCTAGAGATATAAACCCTCTAGGCCCACAGGGGTCACCTGAGACATCCGTCTCATGACTGGTGATGATTGTTGCACTATCTCCACCCTTCAATACCACCTGGAGAACAGGGGTCTTGTTGTAGTGAAGCAACTAGCACAGTTGCTGGCACAGAGGAGGTCCTCAGTCAACGTTTGCTGAGCCCATGTCTTATGAGGAAGGAGATTCCAGGAGACAGAAGGAAGCAGTGGAGCATCCCCTGGTGCCTTCCCTGTTGTTGGACAGCGGACGCTCGGAGGATGCCCTCCTGGAGCTCCTGAGTAATTCAAACTTCTGACTTCTCACATTTGAAATAGTGTTTCAGTTTCCAGTCCTTATTGGAAAGGAAGGGAGGGTAGGGGAGAGGGAGGCCAGGGGAGGGCAGTGAGTCCAGTGCAGTGATGAAGAGCACACCCCCCACAGCAGGGCTGCCGGGGTCTGGTCATGGCTCTGCCACTCACTGAGCTATTTAAATTCTCTGTGCCTTGGTTTCCACATCTGAAAATGCAAATAATAACTCCCATTTCCTAAGCTGTTAGGAGCATGCACTGAGTTAATATATGTGAGGACTTAAAATAGTGCCCATTGATGTGCTAGCTGTCATTATGCTATAAGCACTTGTTGAAAAAATAAAAGATCTTAGAATTTTCAAAAATGCATCAAGGCGAGTCTTATAAAAAAATCAGAGCTCTTTGTTGGAGGTTTTATACTTTATAGTTTATTAGACGGATTTAATTTGAATTATAAATCAGGTAGGGACACCATAGTCTTCTCTGTCCTTAGAGCCTCTGAAAACCTTAATGCAATGTTGATGGGGAAGACGGGGAAAGGAAGAGTCCTTGACAGAGAGAATGGGGGGGAGTGGCGACAGGGCGTGGGAAGACTTCCCCTGAGAGAGGAGCAGCGCTTGGTTTCACCCCTCCTTCCCTCCTGCTCCTCACTACCTCCCCAGGATTAGCACAGCATGGCTGAAAGGAGGTATCCAGGGTCCATTCCTTGCAGGCACACCTCACCGATGCAATGAGCTTTTACCCAGGAGACCTGGTGCTGACTGTCACCTGCCTACCAGAGCACGGCTCTTGAACTCAGCTACATCCGTTCATCTTGAGTGCTCCTTGCTACTGGATTCTGTTTGCATCTAATTGCACTTATTACCTTGCTAACAAACCTAGCTCTCATGTGGGTTTAATTTCAAGAGTAGGAAAACCCTTGGCTGGAGAAGGTCGTGTAGTGCCAGCTCTGTTTCCACCACTTATCTGTGCCATGAATCCATTCTGACAGGCATGTTGATGCCTCCTGTCTTATTTGGGCACTGAAGATGAAGTGACGTGCAAGGCAGATCCAGTCTCTGCTCTCCTGTGGGCAAATAAGCCAACTGCAACCATCAAGCAAAGAAATCGAACCCTTGAGATTTTTGGTAACAGTCATGAGCTTGCAGTCAGCCTCAGGGATGGGGAGCTATGATATTTGGGTGTGTTTCTTGGCATCACCTAGACTTGGTTTTCTCATCCTAAGATGGGTCTACCTTTGCCTACATGGTAGTGTTGTCATGAAAAGAAACATTTCATACAATACTTGGTGCAGGGTCTAGCAGGAGTAAATGCTCAGTAAGAGTACGATTCTCGCTCCAAGAGAGGGACTTCCTTTTTTTATTTTTATTTTATATATTTTTTTTACTGTATAAAGCATAAAGAACCCTGCAATTGCGATGCTTAATCATTTATACTCTAGGGCTAAGGAAGGGAAGGATTAGTCCCTCTGTTTTTTTATTACTATTTTTCCTATGGTCTTTCTGCTTTGCTAAACAGTTAGATTTCGGGAGATTATTTGCATGTCAGAGAGGGACATTCAAGAGTGAACATTCTATTGCTGTGTAAAAAAAATCACTGTAGGACTCGGTTATTTTAAAGAACCAACATTTAGTATCTGTCAATTACTGTGGCTCAAACATTTGGGAGTGGCTTAGCTGGTGATTCAGGCCCAGGGCCTCTTGGGAGACTGCAGGCAGGATGTCAGCTGGGGCTGTAGCCCTCTGGAGGCTTGATGCCACCATGAGTCCCTCCCATGGCCGTAGGCTCGGGCCTCAGCTCCTCAGCATGGTCAACTTCTCCACAGAGCTACTTGAGTGTCTTTACAATATGGTGGCTGGCAACTTGCCCAAGAGAGAACAGGGAGGGGAGAGGGAGAGATACAAGAGATAGAGTAGCCACAATGCCCCGTAGGGAGAGATATAAGATATAGAGTAGCCACAATGCCCCTTATGTTCTAATCTTGGACATCACACATGTCACTTTTACTACATTCTATTTGTTAGAAGCAAAGCACTAAGTATATCTCATACTTGAGGTGGGAGGAATTAGCCTCCAACTTTTAAAGTGAGAATTATCCAAGAACTTGTGGACATCATAACGAGAACAAAAGATCCAGACATGGAAGGCCTTCCTAGTATGTTTGTGTCTTGGTCTTCTGTCTTCTCTAGACTCTGAGCTCTCATGTAAGTAAAAAAAAAACCTTCTCATCTTTCCAGTTGTGAATTATGAAAATTAAGCCTTCCCATCCTTTTCAGTCTGCCTGGTGGAGCTGAACTGTGAACTTTCCCTTTACTGACCATTTGCACTGTGAGACCATTCCATCCATCAGTCAGTGTGGGTGCACACTCCTCACCTACGTGGAGCTTAGTCGCTGAAATTTAGACAGCCATGTCCAGGGACTTCAGCTCTGACATTAAGGTGTGTGTTTTAGCCTCGCCAGAGGGGAGCAAGAGGATTTCTCCATCAAACAAAGAGGTCAGCTCTCCAAAGCATCTATAAAACCAAAGTCAAGCTTGCTATTTTGCTGGTCTGTTTAACCAAGGCCTGTATGTTCTCTCAGTTCCCACCAGAAAACACTGTTTCTGGGAAAATGCACCGTGGATTCTGTTGACTGCTGCAGTTTTTCTGCCTTGGTAATGTCCTGAAGGAATACATTCTTCACCACAGATCCACAAAAGGAGTTCAGATGCTTTCTGAAATTTTATGCAAAGTCAGTGGCCATAACGTGGTTTTTTGAGAGAGAGTCTAATTTTTTTCAGACTCTCCCTCAAGGTATTCAATGACAGTCCCTCTGCCTCCCACTGAAGTACAGGTATGTCAACAAAAATATTAAAACCCACAAGCTTTACTCCCTAGAGCAAAGGGTGTGGTTTTCTTCTGATGCTTGTGACTCTGGTATACCTGGTGAGTGGAAGGACAGATGCTTTGACTGTGTGATGGTGGCTGCATCTGCCCTCTCATCCCCCTGCAATTAAACTGTGAACATCAAGGTGTGAAGGGCCATGCCACCCTCTTTCATCGGTGATCAGGCCTTTCTTAACAAATGGTTGTTGAATTGAGCTTTTGTATGCTTGCTAGAGCTTGGTTAAGGGGCCATTTCTGGGCAACAGTTCCTGTTGCTATGTGCAGGTCTTGCCCAGAATAGAACTGAGTTTCAGCTAAATGGCCATGAGTTTGTCATGTGCAAAATAAGCCAGGTAAGTTCACAGGCAGGTCCAAACAGAATTGCAGAAATAAATGCAATGCCACTGACCCTGCCGCTTTTTGACTCCCTAGAGCCCTGGCCTTCTTCCTGTCTCCCTCCCTTAGCAAAGCTTTAACCCAGATTCACCACCTGGCCGTCACTGTGCTGAAGGCCAGGAAATTGAGATGAACGGGATGCACTTGCTACCTTGGAGCTCCATGTCTAGAAAGGCTGGCGTTTAATAATCAAACACACTCAGAACACACTGACATCATGGATCGGGAACAAGACCCCTCCCAACCCACCCCTACAGTCTGTTCTCAACACAGCAGCCTGAGTGGTACTTTACAACATAGATGGGATTCACCACCTTCCTCCTCTGCTCCAAAATCCTTCACCACCTGCCCGTTACACTCCGAGTAGAATCCCACTCTCACAGCGGCTTGCAGGACCCCATGTGATCTCCTCACCCGATATATCTCCCCTCCACACTCTTCCCTCCTGCTGCTCTCATTCCTACACAGCCTCACTCCTCTCCAGCCACGTGTGCCTTCATCCAATTCTGGAAGCAAACATCATTGTGGGGCTTCTTCTTACCACAGGGCCTTTGCACTTGCTGTTGTCTCTTCCTGGAATGCTTTTCTCAGAAGGTCTCGTGGGTGGCTTCTCCTAGTGGTTCTGGTCTCGCTTCAATAGTCGCCTCTCATGGAATCTTTCCTTGTTTACTCTTTTCCAAATGGCTCTCTCGCCCCATCACTCTACACCCGTCGACTTTCACCACGTCCTTTTTGCAGGTGTCCAGCCTTTTTGCCTTTGCACGTGTCCATCACTAGAAGGCCATGCAGTGGGGAGGGGCCAGCTCACCTCTGGGCTCCTCAGTGCCCACCACACAATGGCACTGAGCTAGCACCAGCTAGTATTTGTTGGACAAACAAAGCCCAGGTCTTTTTGATTCCAAACCCTGTGTTCTTCCCACTACCCAGCCCGCCCTGCCAGGATCTTACCCCACCTGCTATTCATCCCCATAAGAGAGGAGCCTCACTTTTGCATAGGTCTAATTTCCATGTATAATGGCATTGCACTGATAATATCAGCGTCCAGAACAGTAGTAGTTGCTCAGTATACATGTGTAATTTGAATAAATGAATGAGTAAAGGGATGAATGAATGAATGAACAAATGGAGTTTAACCAGAGGTGGTAACTCTGGCTAGGAGGGTCGGGGGCCTTCCCAAAGGAGGCAGATGTGAGCTTTTTCTGAGGACAACTGGAATCAGCCCAGGGAAGCAGGGCAGGGCATAGGTGGGCAAGAGTGTCCCCTCCTCCATGTTCCCTGGCCCCTTCCATGCCCCAGTCTCCTGCTTCCTCTCCACTCTGTGCTTGAATAGGTTCAGGTGTCCCCTAGCTTGAAAAACACCCAATTCACCTGCCCCAGCTGTGCCTTTTAGCTCGCATCTCCTTTCTTTTCCTTTCATGCCAACCTTCTCAAATGAGAGTTCCCTATTTCTTTCCCCCTTTCTTCTCCACCTGCTCCCTCCTGAAACTTTTATGGCATTTCTCATGCGGAGCTATTATTCTTCTTTGGAAATGGAACTCTATTGAGTAAAGGGGGGCAAGACAGCTTAAGATCAAGAAGTTCTGTGAAAAAAGGAGAGTGATTTTTGAAGACATTACAGCAGTGGTGGAGGATGAGACGGAGAGGAAGAATGCCACCGCCCTTCAGGAAGGTGGAAATGGGCCCTGTGAGCGCTGGGAGGCAGCCACATCCCCATTCCTGAGAGATCATGCCATTCTTACTGTGCTGTGATCATGGGCACCTCAGTGTTAGGACCTGTGAGAAAAATAAAATAAATTGTATATATATTAGTGTATTTATGGATGCATACATACATATATGCATGTATAAACATGCAAACAAAACATAAATGTGTGCATCAAACTAGTGGTTCAGTGTTGTAGATTTTGGCTACTATTGCTTCGTTTAGAGCTGTGTGCACAATTAGACCCAGAAATTCTGCTTCTAGTCATTTATCTTAAGGAGATGCTCACAGATGTATGCAAAGATGCATATTTCACAATATTCATTGCAGCGTGGTCTGTAATAGCCTTCTGCATGTCCACGGATAGGAGACAGGGTAAATCAATTCAGGTAGAATGAGGTGAGTGCATATAAATAAACAAGCACCGTGAAACAAGATAAATCTACCCTTGCCGATATGGGAAGATCACCAAGACTCATTGCTTTGTGAAAAATGTAAGGGGCTTTGTATTTTGAAAAAGATGCTAGGGGTATGCCTATATGTATACGTGTAAGTGCACGTCCTTTTGTTATTTAAATTCTCAGTGTGTTTCATTTTCATGATAATGTAAGAATGTCTGGTTTCATTCAATAATTTAAAATTGCTTCTTTAATGGCAAAGATAGTGGAGATGGCTGTGTCTGAGGCTCAAATTCTCAGGGGTTTAAACTGATGCAACTTATGTTGGTATGTTTTGCAAGCAGGAGGTGCACAGGCTTTGGAAGTGAAGTGAAATGAACTCTTTCCTGTCTGGGGAAGCGGCTCTCCTTTGAGACCCCTTCACGACACATCCCAACCTTTGAGTCTGACAGTCATTTGGCACCCCCATGCCAGTGACTCTTTCAGACCAGGTGACAACATGGCCCATTGTCTCCCAATGCTTCTATCTGCTGGGTATTTATTCAATATGTGTGTTTTTCAGCACTTACCAGTAACAAAATAAAAAAGCACTGGGCTAGGAATATCAGGTGAGCAAAATTAGATGTGGCTCTGCCCTCCTGGAGGCCACAGTCCAGAGGGAAAGATGGATTTTCATTAAAGGACCTCACAAATCAAATGTCAATTGACAAGTGTGGTAATTGCTGCAAACGGGAAAGCCCAGGGCACTGTGGAGATGTGTCATGGGGCTGCCCGCGTGGTTGTGCAGTCTATTCATTGACTAGGGGCTCCCTGTGTTTGTGGGGTGCAGTGAGAGGGACTTGCAATCTAGCCTACACTTCACTGACCAAACTGCACTCGAGTGGAGAACTGTGTCTGCCTGGCAGGGGGCACTCCCTTCCCCTCCCTAGGATGCAAGCCTTCAGCACTGTGTTGGCCCAGGGCAATGCCCTTCCTAATTTTCCATGCAGACAGGGAGCCACAGATGAATTCTCGAAGGATTGCCTGTAGGTTGGATGTGTCCTTGGCTATGGCCTTACAGGGATATTACAGAGGGCTTCCCGGAGGAAGTGACACATGAACTCTGAGGGGTGTCAGTTAGGCATGGAGAGGAGGGAAGAGTTCTCAAGCCCCCAAAACAGCAAAGGCCCAGGGTGGAGAAAGTGTGGTAAGTGTGGGATGGTGGTGATGGAAGAGATGCCAGGATGATGCAGGGAGCATCTTTGCCTGTTACCTTTTGCGCACAGGTGTGAACATTCTGTATGATAAATAAGAGTTTGACTTGCTGGGTCAGGGCTTGAACATTTAACATTTTGTCAATCTAACAGAGAGACTCTCTCTAAAAGACAATGGTATTTATTCGAGAATAGGGTACTGCAACAGAAATATGCTCACCTTAGTAAACTATGTGTGTATTCAGGGAGGTCAAAGAAAACAGGCTTTTTAAAGGAAAGATGAAAAGGATTACGTAGTTGTTTTCAGATACTTATCCTTGGCTGCAAGGATAAATAACAAGGGTGATGCCAGTCCGAGGTTGGACAGGAAGTTGCTGGGCAGGTGTCCTTGCAGAAATATTTTTTGTGTGTGTAAAGTTACAAGGGCCTCTGGGCAAGATCGCGAGTTTTGCAGAGTCTTTTGTGATAGTTCCTGTCATTAGACATTTATGCACAAGAACCCTTTTGTTTATGGCCTTCCACGGCTCTATTTTTCAGATTTTTTTAAAACACAAGTGACTCTATTTTGAGTCTGAGTACTTTCACATTTTTGATGAGACACAAGCAAGAGGGGCCTCACTGGGCCACAAAGGAAGACTTCTCATCCTCCCCTCTTCTGGCCAGAGCCAAGCTAACCTTACTGCTTGCATAGAAAGGTCACCTTCGTGTCCTTACTGGACTTCCAGCCAACTCCTTTCTTCCTTAAGGACCTTCTGAGTATGGCTTGCGGGTATCACTGGAAAGAAAGAAGTCTCTTGTTTACCCTCAGTTAGTGATATGGTTAGGCTTTGTGTCCCACCCAAATCTCACCTTGAATTATAATCCCCGTAATCCCCACGTGTTAAGGGAGAGACCAGGTGGAGGTAATTGAATCATGGGGGCAGTTTCCCCAAAGCTGTTCTCGTGATAGTGAGTTCTCACGAGATCTGATGGTTTTATAAGGAAGGATCTCTTGCCCCCGTGCTCTGTCTCTTGATGCCTTGTGAAGAAATGCCTTGCTTCCCCTTCGCCTTCCACCATGAGGCCTCCCCAGCCATGTGAACTGTAAGTCAATTAAACCTCTTTCCTTTCCTTTAGAAATTACTCAGTTTGGGGTAGTTCTTTATAGCAGTGTGAGGATAGACTAATACGGTGAGGTAGCCACAGATGCCAACAACAGCTGGCTGCGGATGTCAGCCTGGTCTTGCCTCGGGCTGGATGTACGTGGCCATGTGAGGTGGACTGGAGGTGGGTGTTCTCATTTCACAAGTGGAAGAAAATGCGTAGTGACAATGCCACAAGGACTTTAGAGCTATCAAGCCAGCGACTCTCTAAGGGCCCTAGAGCCTGCAAAAATGCTTCCAACGAACATGGGAAGGGGGAGGAAAAGATGGAACCAGGGCTTGCCATTTCTGCTTAATCAGAGCTGCTCTCAATTTATTTTTTCTCCATAATGGGGTCCCCCGGGCTGTCATGTTTTTAAGTCTCACAGTATAGACAACTTTGTAATGGGTTGAAAATTGCTGAAGAGATCGAACACTATGATTTTATGTAGGTAAGAAAACTGAGGGACAGAAAACTCTCAGCTATACAGGAAATGGTGGCAGATCCTAGACTGGGATATGGAGCTTTTTGTTCCCAACCCTTGCTCTTGCCTCCTCTGGCCTGGGAGTTTTTTAATACAGCTGGGTTGTGAGCCCTGGCTGCAGATTAGAATCACCTGAGAAAACATTTTAAAATTACCACACCTGAGCCCACCCCATCCATGTTATCAGAATCTGTAGTGGTGAGACCCAGATAGCTGTAGTGTTTTTTTTTTTTTTTTTTTTTT
>NW_026652309.1:1020530-1087042 GCF_009828535.3 Hylobates moloch | reverse complement strand
GCCGGGCTAATTTTTTTTTTTTTGTATTTTTAGTAGAGACGGGGTTTCATCGTGTTAGCCAGGATGGTCTCGATCTCCTGAACTCGTGATCCGCCCGCCTCGGCCTCCCAAAGTGCTGGGATTACAGGCGTGAGCCACTGCGCCCGGCCGATAGCTGTAGTTTTGAAAGCTTCCCAGGTGATCTGAATGTGCAGAAAGTTCTGAGAACGCTGCTGAGTAGAAACCTTTAAGGGAGTCATCAAAGTTGCCTTGGATGGAAAAATAAAACTGCAATCGTTGTGTTGGACATAAACTTTTCCATGTTGCTCTTCAATATTGTTATGGTTGTAGAAAACAAACCAGATTCAAAGGCAACCACACTTTCACGTATGGTGCAACATTGCCCCAAAACATGAGTCTACGGGGTTTCAAAGGGGCTCATGATCTCAATGTCGACCTTATGCATATATAATGACATGCATATAATCAAACACTTAAGATCTGTGCATTTCACTGTATGTACATTTTACTTTGGAAGAAAGTAAGCAGGTACTATTTTTACCTCCCCAGAGTGATCTGGTACTAATGTCATTCTCTCCAAGTGGATTCTAGGGCACTTGAACCTGTTTCTGAAATTTGGTGTTGACCCTGTGGCCATAAATCCAGGGATTGCTGACTGTGGACTGACTCTCCTCTGACATCTTCCTTTGGGCTACTGGCCAATTGAAAGCAGCTCCAGGGGGAACTTGTGTGAAGGAGATGTGTGCAGAGGGATACATTCAGATGCCTGTGATGTTGCAGAGGAGTTTGTTTCATATCCTAATTACGTGAAGCTTGTTAAGCTGAAAGTGTTCAGATGTGCCTGGTTATGTCGGTTAAGTGTCATTGGGGCATCACACAGAGCAGGGATACAAAATGTGGAATCTCAATCTCAGGATGTGGAGAGTCCCCTGGGGGCATAACCTCCTGTCTGCAAGGGGCTAGGTGTCTTGGTATTCCAATGCCCTGTTTATATCTACTGAGTACAACTCCTTAGCAAGATGCCTGAAGCTAAGGAGCCCTTTGTTGGAGCTAAGGCGCTTGTGTACTTGGTCCTTTGCAAGAAATGCAATCATCGAGAAGAGACAAGGTCTTTCTACCCCCACTCTCCCGTGGAAGCCTATTTATCTCCGTGATTGACAGTTTACTCTTCATTCACTTGTCTAATCTATCTCCCAGCAAACTAATCTTCTCACTGAAAAATGTCGAGCTGTTACAGTTTCAAAACTCTGAATGTCTCACATATTTGCTGAAATTTTTCAATATCCCAGGGGCCTGGACAAGTCTCTAAGCCTTTGTTTTGTATCCTAGTACTTGATACTATTAATAATAGCAAGAGCTACAATGTATTCATAGAGCTGATACAATGCATCAGGTATGTTGGGTGTGTTGCCTTCACTATATGCTATTTTTATAAAACTGAAGATTTACATACAGTGAAATTTATCTTAAATGTGTAATTATATGAGCTTTGACAAATGTATAACAACCAAATTAAGATATGGAACTCATTCATCACCCTAGATAAACAACAGCAAGAGCATTCAGGTTTTGTTTCTTCTTTTTTCCCAGTTCCTTTAAAATAAGCTTTATATTTTTAATCAACAAATAACAATTGTGTATATTCTGGGGATGATTCAATGCATGTACATATTGTGGAAATATCAAATCAGGCTAATTAGTGTATCCATCATTTCAAATATTTAACATCTTTGTGGTAAGATTTTCTCTTTTCTCACATCAATTTTGGTTTGTGTTTTCCATTTCATCTAAGTTGTCGAGTTAATTGGCATAGCTGTTTATAGTAGTTTCTTAATATCTTTTTAATGTTTGTGGGATCTGTCAGGATATTATTTTATTCTTTTTGGTAATTTATCTTTTCTCTCTTTAACTTGTTTATTATTATTAAGGGTCTAAACATTTTATTACTCTTTCCAAAGACATAACTTTTGATTTGTTAATTTTTTTCCTACTTTTGTCTGTTTCCGATTTCACTAATTACTGCTCTTATAATTTCCGTAAGGTAATAAAATTAATTTCCTTGGTCACTTCCTGTTCCTCCCACCTCCCAGTACCTGACAACTGCTGGCCTATCTACTTTATATTTCTATGAATTTGATTATTCTGGACATTTTATTTTATAGTCACAGAATCTGTGGCCTTTTCTTTCCCTCAACATGTTTTCAGAGTTCATTTACATTGTAGCATATACTAGTACTTCCTTTCTTTTTATTGCCAAATTATATTCCATTTTATGAATAGACCACACTTTATCTTTCGAGTCATCGATTGATGGACATTTGGGTGGTTTGTACTAGGAATACTACGTATAGGTTTTAAGAGTAGAATTGCTGAGTCATAAGAACCTATCTTGAGACAATGTCAATAGGTTTTCCAAAACAGCTGCATCACTTTATAATCACAGCAGCCAAGTAAATGGTTTCAACTTCTCCACATCCGTGCCAACACTTGTTACATTCTTTTTTATTTTAGCTGTCTTAGTGTGAAGTGGTATCTTATTAAAAATAATTTATTTCCTTTGTGATTTCTGCCCCAACCTATGGCTTAAATAGAAGTGCACTCTTTAATTTCCAAATCTTCAGGGTTTCTCTAGGGTTTCTTTGATGTTAATTAACATTACTTTCTAATTTAGTTCCATTGTGATTAGAGAACATTGTAAGATCTAATTCTTTTGAAACTTACATATTTTGAAAAATTTTGTATCAGTGGAATAATTTAGTATGTAGTGTTTTGAAACTGGTTTCTTTCACTTAACATAATGCATTTTAAATTCTTCCATGTTTTGTATATATCAGTAGTTCCTTTGTATTGCTGAATAGTTTTCCATCATGTAAATATACTGGAATTCATTTCTCCATTTGGGTTACTTTTAGTTTTTGACTATTAATCATTTGTGTACAAAACTTTGTGGAGTGAAATAGCTGTGTCATTCATTGAGTATATGTTTGACTTTATAGAATTTCCAAGGAATTTTCCAAACATTTCCAAGGAATTTTTTAAAGTGGCTGAAACATTTTCTATCTCACTGGCAACGTATAAGAGTTTTATTTGTTCCAATCCCATCCAAAACTGATATTCTCAATGTTTGTTTTATTTTAAGCTATGTGTCAGTTGCACAAAGGTGTCAATTGTTTTAATTTGTATTCCCCTGATGACTAATTATATTTAACACTCTTTTATGTGCTGTTTGGGTAACATATATCTTTGGTGAAGTGCCTGATTGTGTCTTTTCTTTTTTAACATCTTCTTAGTATTGAGTTTTAAGGATTCTTTATATATTCTGGATACAAGCCTTGTGTTAGATGTATGTTTTGGAAATACTTATCTCAATCTGTGGCTTGCCTTTTTATTTTCCTAATAATAATGTCTTATAAAGAACAAATGTTCTTAACTTTGAAGTCCAATATATCTATATTTTTTCTTTTTAAAATTAAACTTTATGTTTTCAGATAAATGTAGATCCATATGCAGTTGTAGGGAATAACACAGGACTCCATGTACCCATTACTGTTTCCTTCAATGGTAACATTTTGCAAAATTTCAATATTACCACCAGTATATGATATTGATAAAACCAAATACAGAATATTTCCATCACCACAGGAGTCCTCATGTTGTCCTTTATAGCCACACCTACTTTCCTCCTGCTCCTATCACCCCCTTAGACCTTGGAAGCCACAAATTTTTTTTCTCTATTTCTATAATTTTATTTCAAGAATATTATATAAATTGAATCATACAGTATGTAACCTTCAAAGACTGGCTTTTTTCACTCAGCATAAATCCCGTGAGGTTAATCCAAATTATTGCATGTATCATTAGTTTGTTCCTTTTTTTATTTCTGAGTAGTATTCCCACAGCATGAATGTGCCACAGTTAACTCCACCATTTGCCCACTCAAGGACATTTTGGTAGTTTTCAGCTTTTGGCTGTCACAGGCTGTGAGATTCATGTACAAGTTTCTGCATAAACATAAGTTTCATTCTCTAGTATAATAGCCCGAGAGTATGATTGCTGGGTCTTTGGTAATTCCGTTATTAGTTTTAAAAGAAACTTTCAAACTATTCAGAATAACTATACCATTTTACATTTCATGAGCAATCTGGGAGCAATTTAGTTTCTCTGCAGCTTCACAGAATTTGGCGTAATCATTATTTTTAAAGATTTCTGCCCTGTTGAGAGGTGTGCAGTGAATTCTGGGTGTGTTTTTAATTTCCATAGCCTAATGGCTAATGATGTTGAACATCTTTCCAGATGCTTATTTGACATCCATGTCTCCTCTTCAGTGAAATGTCTGTTCATGCCTTTTGCCCAATTTTTAATTGGATTTTTCTTAATGTTGAGTTTTACAGATCCTTTATACATTTAAAAAATGAGGCTTTTTTTGAAAATATAATTTGCAAAAATGTTTCCTGTTCTCCAATTTGTCTTTTTATTTTCTTGACAGGCTCTTTTACATAGCAAAATGATTCATTTCAATGAAGTTCAGCAAGTGCTTTCAGTGTAAAGTGGAAAAACTCTTTGCCTCAGCCTAGATCTCCAAGATTTTCACGTATGTATATATGTATATATTTTTTAGTTTATAGTTTCATGTTTCACATTTGTGTCCATTCATTTCAGGTTTTTAAAAAATTGTTTAACTTAGGTTGAGGTTCAGATTTTTGATTATGGGTGTCCAATTTTTCCACCACCATTTTTTTGAAAATACTACAATGCCTTCATTGAACAGCTTTCACACCTTTGCCAAAAATAAATTGGGCATAATTGTGTTGGTCTGTTTCTGGATTCTCAGTTCTGTTGATGTGTTTGTCTGCTCCTACACCAATGTTACACTGGATTTATCACTGCAGCTATACGGGAAGACTTACCACAGGGCAGAGTGGCACCTCCCCCTTGACTCTTCTTTTTCAATTTTGTTTTAGCTGTTCTAGAGCCTTTCTCTTTCTATGTGAAGTTTCTAATAAGCTTGTCTATTATGACCACCACCTTGCTTGAATTTTGACAGGAATTATATTAAACCTGAATACCAATGTGGAAAGAATTCATACCTTTATGACATTGACTTTTCCAACCCATGAACACAGATGTCTAATTATTTAGTTCTTTGATGTCTTGTATTATATTTTGTAATTTTCAGCACCTAGATCATGGGTGTGTTTTGCTAGAATTATACCTAAGTATTTTACTTGAAGCATTTGTAAATAGTGTTGTGTTTTTTATTTAGGAAATTTGTTTGTCCTTAGTATGCATATAGAAATGAAATTGATTTTTGTTGTTTTTGTATCCTGCAATCCTGCTGAACTTAGGCAGTAGTTCCAGGGGAGTTTTGTAGATTCCTTGCAATTTTCTACATGATATAACAATAGTAAGAGCACATACTTGCCTTTTTCCTAATCTTAACAGGGACACATTCATTTTTTCACCATTAGATACGATGTTAGCTATAAGATTTCAATGATCCCTTGTATCAATTAGAAAATCGTTTCACCAGGCACGGTGGCTCATGCCTGTAATCCGAGAACTTTGGGAGGCCAAGGTGGGCAGATCATGAGGTCAGGAGTTTGAGACCAGTCTGGCCAACATGGCGAAACCTCGTCTGTACTAAAAATACACAAAATTACCTGGGCATGGTAGCACGTGCCTGTAATCCCAGCTACTAGGGAGGCTGAGGCAGAAGAATTGCTTGAACCCGACAGGTGGAGGTTGCAGTGAGCCGAGATCATGCCATTGCACTCTGGCCTGGGCACCAAGAGTGAAACTCCGTCTCAAAAAAAAAAAAAAAAAAATTGGTTCTATTGCTAATTTGCTTAGACTGTTTATCATGAATGGATGTTAGATTTTGTCAAATGTTGCTTCACCTATTGAAGATCATATGGATTTCATTTTTAGACTGTTAATGTGACATTTGTTTATTCTTAAATATTAAATCTTTCTTGATTTCTTGGGATAAAACTGACTTAGTCGTGACGTATTATTTTTGTATGTAATGCTGCATTTGATTTCCTAAAATAAAAATGATTTCTGCTGGTATATTTATGAGAGATAATGGTTTGTAGTTTTATTATGTGTTTGGGTTTGTTATGAGAGTAATGTTGCTTTCAGAGAATGGGTCGGAAAGTATTTCCCTCTTCTAGGATTTTCTGGATTATTTTGTGTAGATTTGATTAAGTGTTTTTTTTGCTGGTCACTAGTGAAGCCTTGGGACCTAGAATTTTTTTGTTGGAAGGTTTTAAAATACACATTCAATTTCTTGAAAAGATATGTGGCTATATAGGTTACTCGTTTCCTCTTGATTGAGCTTTTATAGTTTCTTTTTTAAATTGCTTGTTTCACCTAATTTGTTCAAATTTACTGACAAAGTTATCCATAGTATTTTCTTATTGTATGTAGTGTCTCTGGTGAAAACACTGCTTTCAATTTAGATATTGGTAATGTGTGTCTTTACTCTTTTCTTCTTGTTCAGTTTGGCTATGGTTTTTATCATTTTATTGATTGATCTTCTCAAAGAATCAGGTTTTGGTTTCATTGTTTTCTGTTTTTCTAATTCTTAAAATTCATTCCATTCTGATTTTTTTTCCTGTTTATTTTGGATTTAAATAATTCTTTTTACAGTTTCTTAGAGTGTTGCTACAGTCATTGATTTGGAACATTTATCTTCTCTAATGGAGGCATTCAGTACTATAAATTTGCCCCTAAATACTGCTTCAGCAGCATCCTAACAATTTTGTAATGTTATTTTAATTTTCATTCAGTTCAAAGTGCTTTATGATTACCCTTTTGTGTTTTTGAAGTCGTTACTAGAAGTATTTCATTTCCAAATATGTGAAGACACTCTAGATCTCTTTCTGTAATTGATTTGTAGTTTAATTTTATTGTGGTCAAAGAACATATCTTGTATTATTTGAATCCTTTTAAATATATACAGGCATGTTTTTTTCCTCAATTACAGTCTAACTTGGTGAATCTTTGTGCGTTTAAGAAGAACATGTGTTCTGTTGTAGTTGGGCGAAATGTTCTATAAATGCCAATTGGGTAGTATTTGTTGATAGTATTGTTCCTTTTTCTATAACCTTACTGATATTCTGTGAACTTTATCAATTATTGAGGGAGAGGTACTGAAATCTCTGAATATAATTGTGGAGTTTTCTATTTTTTCCTAGATACTACTTTTAGTTTTTGCTTTAGTTATTCTGAGAGTTTGTTATTTAAATGTACAAAACTTTAGAATTTTTATTTTTAGTGAATTGAACCCTTTGTCATTATTAAATGAACTTCTTTGTCCTTAGTAATATTCTTTGCTTGAAAATCTATTTGGTTTGACATGAATATAGATACTCCAACTTTCTTTTGATTATGTTAGCATGATATATCTTTTCCATTATTTACATTAAACTTAGTTCTGTCTGTAGATTAAAGTACATCTTTTCTTCTAGGCAACATATATTGGATATTACTTTTTAAATCAAATGTGACTTCTCTGCCTTTTATTTTATATATAGAACATTTATATCAATTGTGATTATTGATAAGGTGAAGCTTAAATTTACCTTCCTCTATTCTGTATTTGCTTCATCTTTTGTCTCATTCTTTTTCTTCCTGCTCCTTCTTCTTTTGCATTGAATGTGTTTTCATGATACAATTCACTTCCTTTAAAGGCTTATTACCTGTAACTCTTTTGTTACATTAATGGTTGCCTTTTGCATTTATAGTATATAAAATTGATTTATCACAATCTACCTTTAAGCAATATGATGCCACTTCACAGAGAGCACATTATAGTAGGATATTTTCATTTCTCTTCTATTGGCCTTTGTGCTAATGTTGTCCTACGTTTTCTTTAACATATATTGTAAACACCATTCCACATTGCTGTTACATTCTACATTGTTGATAATTATCTTTTGAAAATATTTAAATAATAAGGAAATATTGTATATTTGCTCATGTATTTACCACTTCAGGTGCTCTTCATTCCTTTGTGAAAATCCATATTTCCATCCATTGTCATTTTTCTTCTGCCTAAGTACCTTCTTTAACATTTCTTGTACTAAGTCTTCTCACGATGAATTCTTTCAGCTTCTTTATGTATAAAAGAGTCTTTATTTTATCTTCATTGGTGAACTATATTTTGGATCTGAATAGAATTCTCGGTTGACACGTTGGTGGTTGGTTGTTTTCCCTCAGTGGAGTTTTTTTTTCCACTGTCTTCTCACCTGTCTTTTGGTGAGAAAACTGCTATCATCTTACCTTCATTTCCCTATATGTAATATTTCTTTGGAACTAAATATTTTAAGTCACTTTCACATTTGAGTGCTGGTAGGTGGAAAAATAAGATCTTTGGACTGTGAAATCTGCCTCTTCATCTCTAGACTCAGTCTAAATCCTGTGTATGAGGCACTATGCTGAGCACAAGAGATATGCAGATACATAACATGTAGGTCCTAGGGCCTATTTTCAGGAAACTCATAGTCTAATGAAGGAAACTCAGGTCACTTCCCACTGCTGGAAGGTGGCCTCCTTTCTGTCTTCCTCTCTATCCTTCCAAATACACCTTTGACTTTGAAAGCTGATACACCTTCTTAATAAGCCAGTCAATTGATTCCTCTAAGAATAGAAAAGGGCTTCAAGAATAGAATAGGGCTTCAGTAACAAAGCTGGTGAAAGTATCACTGTTTCTAAATGGAAGTGCCTTCCTCCCTACCACAGTAACTTTGATCGTCTGGGTTGCAATGGTGTTAGACTTGTTCTTTTCATACCTGATATGGTTAGGCTTTGTGTCCCCATCCAAATCTCATCTTGAATTACAGTTCCCATAATCCCCACATGTCGTGGGAGGCAATTTAATCCTTGGGGCAGTTACCCTCATGTGAAAAAGATAGATTTGAATATCACATGATAGTGAGTTCTCACAAGATCTGATGGCTTTATAAGAGGCTTTTCCCCCTTTTGCTCAGTGCTTCTCCTTGCTGCAGCCATGTGAAGAAGGACGTGTTTTTTTTTTTGTTGTTGTTGTTGTTGTTGTTTTTTGGCCTGGGTTCACGCCATTCTCCTGCCTCAGCCTCCCGAGTAGCTGGGACTATAGGCGCCCGCCACCATGCCCTGCTAATTTTTTTTGTATTTTTAGTAGAGATGGGGTTTCACCGTGTTAGCCAGGATGGTCTCGATCTCCTGACCTTATGATCCGCCCGCCTCAGCCTTCCAAAGTGCTGGGATTACAGGCGTGAGCTGCCACGCCCGGCCAGAAGGACGTGTTTGTTTCCCCTTCTATTGTGATTATAAGTTTTCTGAGGCTTCTCCAGCCCTGCAGAACTGAGTCAATTAAACCTCTTTCAGTTATAAATTACCCAGTCTCAGGTATGTCTTCATAGCAGCATGAGGATGGACTAATATAACACCCAAGGTACTGATTTGCAGAAAGGTAGGAGTTAGGCAGTAATATGAATCCACATAGAACTAAAAGTATGTTTTTGTTGCACTTAGTAATGAGGGGTCATGATCACTAAGCCATTTTTCTTCTTGTGTTGGTCATCAAGGATCAGAGAGTTCATAGTCCTAGCTGGGATTGTGGGCTCACCCCTTGAGTCGGGTTTACTCTGCACACTGATGGATAATCCTATCAATAATACCACAACAGTGCATGTGGTTCCCAGTGGGAGATAGAAGTGCTGTTATACAAAGGAGAAGGAACGGATGTCCACCAGGTGAAAACAGAGAAGCCCATTGCATTTACAAGTATTATGACCAGTAAGATGGTGCAACGTGAAGAGACTCTTCCCTGTCCCTACTAAGCACCGAAGTATTGATAACACACATATCTCAGCTCAACTTATGTCAAAGTTGCTGGTTTTCCCACAACTTCTCATCTCAATAATTGTAAAGAGTTGTTTAGAAGTATAAAGCAATGCTGATATTCATAATATTTCTACTTTTCATGGCTTTATCTAGTTAATTTCTTCTTAAAAATAGAATCAACCTTGAAACGTTGATTAATTTTTCTTTTTTTTTTTTTTTTTTTTTTCAGAAAATGTTAGATGCAAGGCACACAATATTACCAGTGCTTGGAAAAATTAGATTTGAATATCAAAAGCATATGTAGCAAAGTGGCTCTATGCCTTGGGAAGTGTATGCTGATGTATTTACTATGAAATGTGAAGCCCCTATTCTATTCTATAGTCTGCTGCAAAGCACTCCAGTTCTTGTGAATGTTCTGTACAGTACGTAATTTGAACTGTAATAAGACAATTATTTTTATGGGATTTGCAAATATTTTCATTTAAAGTTGTCTTTGTGACATTCTAACATCACCACATGTGAAGGTCACTAAAACAATGTACCTAAAAATGCATATTAATATTAATAAATATTCCTAAGTAATATAGACCATGTTCACCTCTGGGCTCATAGAACATTTGGTCTTTGTTTTATTTAGTTTTAGATTTCAATTACTATGACATGACTGGACATAAACCATACAGAATAGTAAAATTCTATTCTGGAGCCTAGGATTTGCAGCCTAAGGCATTCTCACCGGGAGTCTGCCCCCATCTTCTTTGTCTGCTCCACCCTTTCCTCCACTGCAGACAAGATAATAAGTATAACTCTTTGTTTTTGACTCTTTGTTTTAAAGTCAGAGAAAACGTAGAGGAGTTGTTTTTTCCCCCAATGCATTTCTTTTATATAAAGGACATTGTTTCAATTTAAGCTCTGTGAGGGCAAGAATTCTCTTCCGCGCTCTGTCCTAGCATCTAAAACAGTACCTCACATAGATGCTCTTGGATGTTGTTTAAAAGTGCGTGCTTATGGCAACCAATGCACAACGTCTTACCCAAAACCAATTATCTTAAAATCCTAGAATGGGAGCCTTGTCATGGTCCTGAGCCATGTCTGTCAGCCTTATTATAATAATGACTAATGAGCAATCTGCACAAGGACTTGGGTTTGCTCGTTATGTCTGAGGTTGCACAATGTGTTAATGATGGAGTGAGGAATTCAGTCTAGCTTGGATGATTCCAAGTCGATGAAAAGGATATGTTTTTATCATTCAGGAGAACCACCCTGGCAAACACACAACAATTCAAATTAAGACAACTAGAAACGATTATTTTCTTTGCAAAACAACAGAGGGACCTCCCTTTATCTGGTCCCAGCATTAACCACCAGATATGTAAAGGAGGAAGTCTTTGAGGTTACTGCAGCCGCAGACACTGTGCAAACTCATGAGGAGCCCCAAATGAGAACAGCCTGGCTGACCAGGCTGACATTAGAAGCAAGAGAGCTCATCATAACATTCAATTGTGGTTGTTTTACTTCACTGCATTTGTGGTTGTTGGTCACGCAACAAGAAGTAACTAGAACAGAACTGGTAATGGGCAGTGTGGGGTGCTGACACAGGGATGCCAAGTATGTGCAGCACTGGCTTCAGAGCCAGGGGCCAGGTGGGACCAGGGAGGGTGGTGAGCTCCCAGCAGAGGCTGGAGGACTTGAGGGTGCTGTGAGTGAGGGTTAAAGGGAAAATGCCTGAAGCTGGAGAAAGGAGACCCTTGATAGGAGGTGGCAGGAGGTTTGGCCTCACTGCTGCTCATAGAAAAATAAGTAATGATGAATGAGATGATTAACTGAGAAAATGTCCAGGCAGTGTGTCGAAGGTGCCACTTGGCCTTTTTCTAGTTGCCTATAACAAAATGAGAGAGGAAATAGATGAGCTAGAAGAGCCTATTAAATACAGAGGAGTAACTATCTGATGAGTCTAGAAATTAAACTATTTCTTATTCCCAGCTTGTTCAGAGAGCAATGATTCTCAAATCATGGAACTGCCTCCAGGCAAAGCCCTGATCCAGGGCTCTGTGGGTAAAGCATGGTTGAAGAAGAAAGCATGGATTTGACTTTACCCTTCTGAAAAATCTCAGAAAGGTTTAGGGCGGCACCTGAAGACCCTTTCAAAGAAACAGAGGTTGTCTAAGCCCTGTCAGGGCAGGACTGCAGGACCCTCTCTGTGAGTGAGTGGCGTCTCCAGCCATCTCTGGGATGTTGTTCCTCAGCAGCATCCTGGGAAGCCTGGCCTAGAGGAGACGTGTGGGTGTGGCTTTCATCAAATGGCATGAAGTCCACTAAGTTTTAGAAAATATTTGCAGAGTTGTGAAGGAATCCTGTTGACAGGAACACTGTCCACTGGGACTAAAAGGGACGGAGACGGCAAACAATGAAAGGAGGGTTTGGATTCTCAAATGTCTACACTTAAGAAGCAAGCAGAGAAAACAGCTCTGGTGCAGACAAGTGCCACATATTCTTGGTGAGGGAAGGACCATTCAGAGAGTGGATTCCAGAGCCCAGGGTGGAGCCAAGAGCCACGGGAAGCTTTTCCGAGCAGTTTGACTTAGCCCTGCACAAAGAACTGCCACACATGCCTGGCTGGACTTCAGGATCGCTGTGAACCAGTGACTCACAGGCTGCCTTTCCTTCTTTTGGGAAAGGAATGTCTCCAGTGGTGGTTTTATGCCTGTCCCGCCCCTGTGTTGAGTGTGTGGGTGGCAGGTGATGTGTTTATTTCCATTCGTGGGTCTTCAGATGGAGGGTAACAATGCTTCAAGAGCTGGACTCGAGTAACCCAGGAGCAGCCTCATCAGAACTTAAACTTGATTGAGAAGTTGACATCTCTTTTTCTCCAGCTTGAGCCAGGTGTGTAATACGCAGCCCTTCAGAGGTCTTGGAATGGGATGAATGGTTTATGCATGTGGGGGAAATATGAATGCTTTGTGGCCAGAGGTAACATTGAGGAGGATTGAGAACATGCTCCCGAGTTCTTTATGCTTCTTCCACCGAGCAGTAGAGTCTGATTCGGATCCCTTTCCCTTTAATAGGGACTAGCCTAGTGCCTTTCCTCTTGTGAATAAAATGTAGCCAAAGTGAACTTTGAGGCTAGGTTGGAAAAGGTAACATAGCTTTTCTGGCTCTCTAAAGATAGTTGCCCTTGGAAGCAAGTTGTTATCTTACAACCCCAGGCTAGTGCAGATCCCAAGTGCAGCGGCTCCAGCAAGGAGCCTTGGCTGGGGTTCCTGTTGAGGACACGTGTCCATCATCACCTGTAAGCCAGGAAGCTTCAGATTCCTCCAACCCCAGCCACTGTGTGACTGCAGCCATGTGAGGAACCCCAAGTGAGGAACACCTGGCTAGCTCCGACCAACCCCCAGGACTTGTGAGAAATAATAATTAATAACAATAGGCTGGGTGCGGTGGCTCATGCCTGTAATCCCAGCACTTTGGGAGGCCGAGGCAGGTGGATCATCTGAGGTGAGGAGTTCAAGACCAGCCTGGCCAACAGGGCGAAACACTGTCTCTAATAAAAATATGAAAATTAGCCGGGAATGGTGGGGGATGCCTGTAATCCCAGCTACTCGGGAGGCTGTCACAGGAGAATTGCTTGAACCCAGGAACCCAAGAGGGGGAGGTTGCAGTGAGCCAAGGTCATGCCACTGCACTCCAGCCTCGGTGACAGAGCAAGACTCTGTCTCAATAGTAATAACAAATGACTGGTATTATTTCATACTACTAAGCTAGGGTTGGCTTATTATGCAAACAACCAGCAACTCTGTACAATGAGCCAGGCACAGGAGACGTGAGAGGATAGTGGGGACTGTGGGAGACCACAGAAGGGGTGCTCTTCTGTTCATCAAAGGGTGTCACTGCCCCAAAGAAACTGGAAGCAATTACCTTATTTTGAAAACCCTGGGATGAGCCAAACACAATTTCTGTGAGCAGGACTCCACACATACACTGCCTGCACGCCACTCCTGGGGCAAGAGCTAGTTAGCGTGATTGATACTGGGATGCAGAGAACCCAAGCAACAAAAGGCATGCCCTCTTGCCAACCTGCTCTTCTCTGCTCTCACTGCTTCCCGTTCTGTTGATGACTTCAAAAAAGAACATTTCCATTCCACAGCTGTATGCAAAGCTATGAAGCCCAGCCAGGCTGACCTTCTGGTGGCACGGTTAGGAAGCAGTGTGTCTTATTTTCGGAAATTAGGAATTGCTGACCAGAAAGCCCAAACAAAGACCATAAATGCTAGAGACTACAATGCTCAGAGGTTTTCGGGGTCTGACTCTGAGCTGCAAAGGCAATGCTTATTTATTCATTCTGTTTAACACAGTTCAGTAACCTTTAGAAATATTTTGAAAGTTGAAATATGCAGTACAACTGGCGGCATCTAGATAACTTTATTTAGCAAGAGCTTGTAGCATTAATCAGTATCTGGAAATGAAGGGCTTTTATCTCCACTCAGTTTTTCAGGGGATTGTTGGAAAAATTAAACATTTTGGTGAAATAATTTTTTAAAGAAGCATTTTTGACTCATGCCATAGAATCCGAGCAAGTGTTTTTGTAGAAGAGTTTTATTGTCAGGAACAGGGCTTTGGAAACCCCTGACCGAGAAGGCTTTACTAGACCTTAGAAGGACCTCTTCATACCACTAGGCCCTGACCTGCCTGTTTTTCTAGAGCATCTACTATGGGGAGCTCATAATTGCAAGTTCTTTCTCTGCCCCATTGAGATGTAAATATTTTTAAAAGCCTCTTGCCAATTGGGCAGCTCAGGAATGCCTTTCCCAAGAACCCAGGAGCCATCCCTTGGAAAGGGAACCACGAAAGGAGATGGCATCCCTATCTCCCAGTTTCTGTGGGAGAGTAGGAGCTTAACTTCAGTGGGTTCCAATTAGCAAATACAGATGGCCCAGTCATAGAGAAAAACATGTGTACACTCAGGAATAAGTCAACGTGCTGGGCACATCTCATGGATCAACTCTTCCCCACACCATCTTTCCCCACCTTCTTTCCACCAGTGCAGCCCAGCGCCAAAAACCCTCCTGCCTTTTGTTTCAGCTGGGTTAAGCTCAGACTGAGTTCTGGCCTCTCCCCCATTGCGATAGCTTTGAATAAAGTCTTCCTTGCCTGTCAAACTCTATCTGGTACATGTTTTTTGCTTTGAATCACACCATTGTTTTTCAGTTATTTATATTTTGATTTATATAAGATTTTGTATACTTATATTCTGAACTTTATAGGAGAGCCTGTTCACTTCTTGCAGGAATTATGATGTTTGTGGGTTGTCACTGGTGTGAATTCCAAACCAAATGTTGCATTATGATTGAGCGAAAGGCAGACCACTGATCTTCCAGAACAGCCTCAAGTCCCACCGCTCAGTGTGCCCAGTGGGGAGGTTGGAAACAGAAAAGATACAAAAAAAAGTCCGTGGTTCAGAACCCAAGGGCTCCTCGAAAGGCTTGGCGTTATCTCTAATAAAGACTCGGCTTTTGCTCACGATCCCTTATGCTTGAAACCTAACAGTCTCCGACAGTGTGTTCTTGATTATTCCAGCCACAGAAGAAGGACAATGGGTGGCTAGGACCCAGGTGACTTCCTGTGGCACTGTGCTGGGCCTTCTCTGGGCAAGTCTAGACTTGTTAGCTTTTGCCAGAATTTGTGATCTGAGCCACAAGAGCCTTTCTCCTCACATAGTCTATTTGTCACTTCTGCTTCTCCAAAGAGAGTGAAATTCTGCAGGCAACAGCCACAGCTCCTGGTCCCTTTCTAACCTCACCCTGTAGTGCTGGGCACTGAGCAGATATTCAATGTATGTCTTTGTTGGCTTGGCTAGAAAGATATTTGTATCTGTTACTTACCACATTTCCCACAGGCTAGCAGTGCTGGCCTTTGAGAATCTGTGGGCTTAGGGGAAGTTTCCTTTGAAGCGTATCAGGTATAAGATCCCTTCCTTCGTTACCCCAGCTTTCCTTTTTCCTCCCTACGCACACATTGGCCACCGCTTATGCACCAATCACTGTGCCAGACACTGGGACAAAAATGTTAATTCAAGTCGCTAATCTGCACACTGAATTGAGAGTAGATTTCCTTCGTTAATAGATTTTGTCCACCTAAGAATTCATTTACTGAGTGAATATGAAATGTGATTTGATTCCTTCGAAGTCAGTTTACACGAGCAACTCAGGCACACATCTACTGTGAACAGCTGAATGCCCAGTTTACATCTGTGGAAGCAGAAATTAATTTATCATGAATGGGAGGGGAAGTAGAGATATTATCTCATGTATCCTGATTATGTGTTCGGCAGTCTGGCGATCTTTATATGTTTTCTTATTTAATTTTCACAACAGATCTTGGAGTTAGGTAGAATCATTACGCTTGTTGGATTGACAGTGATACGGAGCCTTTTAACAATTAAATATCTCCATTAAGTCCACACCATAGGGCACCTGATATCTGAACCCATTCTGTCTGACGTGGAACATGGAGTCCCATGAGGGGGGCAAGACTTCCACAGATTCTTGGGTCAGTATTCTTTCCATGAGGATACATTGCCTCTTCCTCATTGTTAAGAAAGTCGATTGCGGCTGGGCACGGTGGCTCATGCCTGTAATCCCAGCACTCTGGGAGGCCGAGGCAGGTGGATCACGAGGTCAGGAGATCGAGACCATCCTGGTGAACACGGTGAAACCCCATCTCTACTAAAAATACAAAAAATTAGCCGAGCGTGGTGGCAGGCACCTGTAGTCCCAGCTACTTGGGAGGCTGAGGCAGGAGAATGGCGTGAACCTGGGAGGCGGAGCTTGCAGTGAGCCGAGATCACGCCACTGCACTCCAGCCTGGGTGACAGAGCGAGACTCTGTCTCAGAAAAAAAAAGAAAAAAAAAAAAAAGCAGATTGCAGGGAATATTACTCAGCCATAAAAGGAATGAGGTACGGATGCATACTGCGGTGCAGATGAACCCCGGAAACATTATGCTAAGTAAAAGAAGCCAGCGTGAAAGGTCACATGTTGTGTCGTTCTGTTGGAACAAAATATCAACAACAGGCAAATCCATAGGAGCAGAAAGAAGATGAGTGGTGGCCCACTACAGGATGAAAGCGAAAGGGTGGGGGACAGCTAATGGATCTGAGGTTTCTTTTTAGGGTGATGAGAATGTTTTGGAACTATGTAGAGCTGAAGGACATGCAACATCCTAATTATTAAATGCTACTGAATTGTACTCTTTAAATGGTGGCTTTACGTTATGTGAAATTTACCTAAATTAAAAAGAAAAAAAAAAAAAACCAACAGAACTCCCCACTAATCGGGGGAGTCGGAAGAAAGAGCGGCTACTTTCTGCACTGGCAAGGCCTGGGCCATGTTCTAACCTGTGATGCCATGCTGTGGGATTTCAACAGGACCAGGTGGGCATCCCTGCAAATTTTGACTTGGGGTCTGAATTAGCACTTGTTGGTGGAAGTGGGTCCTCAGGGATGAGTACGAGGGATCCATGCCAAGGTTATCACCTCCAAGGGTAGCACAGCTGCAGAGAGCTCAGGCTCTGGCTGGGATCCAGCCCAGACCCCTCCCAGATGGGCAATTCTTCCTAGGCTCTTCCAAGCCTCAGTTTCCTCACCTGTGAGGCAATATTTTCCTCTTACTGATGTTGTGTGGGTTAGGAACCAAGGTATGTAAAGACCCAGCACTGTACCTGACACATTCCCAGTGAGCCCCCAGCCAGTGGGACCTCACAGGACAGTGCTCTGCCATGGCACAGAGACCCTGTTGGTACAGGTCAGGTTGTGCCGTGCCCCACATAGCTCCAGAGCATGCAGGTTACTCAGTAGGGCAGTAAGGTGTAAGCACGTGGTCTTGAGGGACCTTCCCAAACTCCCCCATCCATAATTTCCCTAGCAAATGCCCTCTGCTTTCCCGGGCCCTATGGCAGGTCTGATTTGATTCTACTGATTCCCCATGGGCCACATGCATCAGCTTCTGAAACACAGGAGCTGGTGTTCACACACACACACACACACACACACACACACACACACACACACACACTCCTTGGGGAGGCTCTCCCAGCCCACAGGCAGTGAGATTCACAGGTGCCTTGGAATTTACCAATCACACAGTGGCTTGTAGGAACCATGGCCATGACAGTCCCTTCTCTGAAGGACGAAAGTGCCTGGTGTGAGTTGCCTTGACCCAGAGAACAAAGCGCCCTTCTCAGAGTGCAGTGTGTTTACTTGCAATCTGGTGTTCATTTTCAGAATGTCTGAAGCATCATTTGGACCACAGGCTGCTGCATAATAGAGGCCCACAGCTCTTCCAGGGCTCCTTGACATTTGGGAGGCAATAGCTCTATTGTTCTCTGCCTCAAAGATATTAAGCACAAGCCCTTGAGGGTGCTTTCTGTATCTTTTTGCTTGAGGAAGAAGAAAAGCAAAACTTTGTCTTTTCCTCTTGAATGTGAACACTCAGGGGCTAAATCAAGAAACAACCAACACATAATCATATGCAGGAGGGTTGGTAGAATTTGCTGGTTGGCTTAGGGACAGCTGCAGTAAGCTTTGTCATGAGCAATTTGAAGCCGCAAGAAAAAGTCGTGCTCAAGCCCCCTGGCTTTATCCAGCTGAGCATGACTGAAGTCCCAGCTGTCCTCCTCTCCACTTGAAGCTCAGCCTTGCATACCTGCTTTTGTAGCCAGAGCATTGTGATGAGAGGGAGGACGCTGCTCCAGGCTGGATTCAGGGTGGGATCACGCTCACCTTAGATCCCAGATGGTCCAGCGTCTCCACCTCCCTGCCGACAGGCTGTGCTGCTGTGGTTCTGGGGGCTGTGCACTATGGGGAGGTCTGCAAGTGTCCACTCTGATCCATTCCTGACCTTGAGAGTGGCTGTCCTTGTGACTGGAGTGTAGCCTGAGGGGAACTTTTAGGGATGCCAGTCATGTTGTGTTGCTTGGTCTGGGTGCTGGTTATATGAGTTTGTGCAGTTTGAGAAAATTCATCACACATTTGTTATCTCAATAAATACACCTTTTAAAAGGTATCCCTGAACTGATCTGCAGTAGCTGTACTGATTCCCCATCCCTGTTCCTTTACACTGAATGATGAGTTGGACATGCCCAGGATAAGTCTCTGAGCTCATGAGGGCTTAAGGAAAGGTTGCACATGGGCATTGAAGACCTTTGAGATAATGAAGTTGAGGAAGAGTGCTCCAGATGGAGGGAACAGGCATGTTGCAACTCAGACCCCAGAGACGCATTAGAAATGCTGGAAGCCCCATGGGAGGGCAGTGTCTGCATGCTATTGACGTGAGCTGAGGAGTCCAAGGGGTTCTTGTAAAGTACACTGCCCCGTATCTGGACCTGACCATCTGACTTGGAGTCCCCTGTCCTTTCAATGTCTCCACCCGGCCTGCCTCAGGCCTCCCACCTACTTCTACTCCTGGAGGGACAGGCTCTTCACCCTGTGTTGTGTCCTGTCTGTGACTGAGCCCTAAGTCTCAGGCCACACCTTTGTTCTCATCTTTATTTCCTGATCCTGTCCCTGCCCACGTCCTGCACCCAGATCAGACCCCAAGCCTCCTCTGGTATTTTTGTCTTCGCCAATGTCCTGGTGCGGGACAGCTGGTCTACCTGGTGACAGCAAAGCCTGCCAAGCAACTATCTTGTCTCTATCAGCACTGCCTTTACCACAGCGGTCTTGTCCTGCTGCCCACCTAGCAGCAGAATGCGATATTTCAGAGAACTTTTTCCTCTTAAGAAGGAAGGCAGCCTGTAAAAACTATGCTCTTTTTTCCTGTTCCATTTTCAGTGAAACCGGAGGACAGATGGTCATCGTCCCCCACGTTAAGGAAGAAAAAAATCTCACTAACAATTAAAACTGAAATGACCAGCATGTAAAAATATCATCTCACCAGAATTCTAAAATACAAAATAAATAGCAACATTTCCTGATTGCAGTAAAGCTCAATGGTGGAGTTCTCTTTTTCAGAGTAGGCCAAATAATAATATAAGCTCATAAAACTTTAAAAGAACATAAATGGTTTCCTTTATTTCTTAACCAAGTATTGTGAGGCACTAATTTACATGACCTCTGTCTGTCTTCGCGGCAGGGGACTTTAGTGCAGTTGTGTTCAGAAGGGAGTCTCATGAGGACCGGGGCCACTTGGAGCCTCAGTGCTATTTTTGTGTCAGCAGACAAAAGTGGGAACAAAGCCGGCCTTCGTTTCAGATATGCAGGGGAGCTTGCTGCTGCACGAAGCTCTCAGAAATACTCGGAAGATGAACAATGGCTCCCAGAGAACATGAACAAGACACATTTCAATTTCAGAAACAAACGCACATGAAAGATCATCTTTTATTGGAGGACATACGTTAACTTAGCCTCTTTTCAAAAACAACCAGGCAACAGTGACCTTTCCGATGCCTTCATAAGCTGCAGTTTTAGGAGAACATAATAAATGCCACTAGACACCGCGGAGCAGAAAACACAAGGATTCAACAAATTAAACTTTGGAACACACACCAAAGATACCAGAGTGGACCTGTGTAAACAGTCACTGCTATTGTTTTATTTTTTCCATCAAAAAGTTGACATTCAGAATATTCAAGATATATGACTGCCCTTTCAGACTTCAAATTTGGATTTATTTCCTAGTGATACTGTGTTTATTTGGCCTTGTATTAATGTCATGCATCAGGAATGGGTTTCCATGAAACAAAATTTACTTGACTTTTTGCTATCCAAATTCAGCATGGATGCCATTAAAAGAGTGAGATGTTAGGTTAGGTTTGATGCACTTATAGCTCTTTATATGTAAAAGTGGAGTCACTGAAATCTTGTGTGATTTTCCTTCCATCATTTTGTTTATGAGAATGTATGAGTTAATACGCTACAAAGAGCTAGAAATTAAATTAGGTTTAAAATTCAGGGAAATAGAATAAAGAGAATAGGTATATATATATATACACACATATATATATACATATATACACATATATATACGTGAATATATATACGTATACGTATACGTGTGTATATATATACACGTGTATATATATACGTATATATATATACACACACACGTATATATATATATACGTGTGTATATATATATATATATTTTGGGAAAATGATCACATCTGGATGGTTTGGAGGGCCTCAGGAGAAAAGCCAGTTTCCTGTGCTGGAATTTATCCTCTTTCCTGCTTTTGTGGCTTGCACATAGGTTTGAATTGTCTTCCTGAGGTTTATTTATGAGCAAGGTTTCATCACCACCACCAGCTTATTTTCAAACCAAGTATGATTGTTGTTACTTACAAATTGTCTTGTCTTCTTTTTGTTCCCACACTCACTTTCTTAGGCTTTGCGACTATAGAAAGGACAAATGACAACTGCCACGTGAGCTCACCTCAGTGCTAAGATGCCTTATGGGGCTTCCTGTATACTGGGAGCAAAGCTAACCCTGCTTCCAAGTGACAGGGCTCTGCATGTCTCCTCAGACTTGACACTCGGAGGGTTTTTTTTTTTTTAAGCTCAAAATACCAAGTAAACCATTTACTCTTTCTTGGGAATGAACTGTTGTGTTGGCCAATAATGAACATGAAAATGATGCATCTGAAAGTAGAAGATGCTCATCTTGCAAATCTATTTTCTTTTCCTTAATGAGTACAAAGAGATTTTTTTTTTTTTTTTTAGTCTGTGGTCCTGCAGAAACCAAAAGATTATGGCATACAATTATCTTACTGTCAAAAATTACACTTTGGTTGAAAATGAAGTCTACTTTCTTGAATATTTAGCCTTTAATTTTTTTTTTTTTTTGAGACGGAGTTTTGCTCTTGTTGCCCAGGCTGGACTGCAATGGTGTGATCTCGGCTCACCGCAACCTCCACCTACCAGGTTCAAGCAATTCTCCTGCCTCAGCCTCCCGACTACAGCTGGGATTACAGGCATGCGCCACCATGCCCAGCTAATTTTTTTTTTTTTTTTTAGTAGATATGAGGTTTCACCGTGTTAGCCAGGCTGGTCTGGAACTCCTGACCTCAGGTGATCCTCCCACCTCAGCCTCCCAAAGTGCTGGGATTACCAGCATGAGCCACTGTGCCTGGCCTAATTAATCTCTCTTTTTCGTTTAAGCTCATTCTCCATTACAAGTTAAGATATGACACCCAAGCATTTACTGAGGGCTAATAATGCAGATGCCTGACCCCAATGGCAGCCACACCTGGAGAGGTGCCGAGCACTTGCAACTCTGGTCAGAGGCTTCCTCCAGGGGTTAGGGGTAGGAGCAAAGTCTTCCAGATGAGTGTTCATCTCTCTGGGAAGAAGAGGTCAGAGAGGGGTCTCGGGATAAAGTAGAACCAAAGACCTTTGAAGGTCAGGCAAGCTTCAGAGAGACTTAACACAGGTAGTTGCCCAAGGCAGGAAACTCTCCTCTGTCTCTTTCACCCCATCCCAATTTATCTGTTAACTTTTACCTCTCAAGCATCTCTTGACCACATCTACTTGTAAACTGCCCTCTTCCCACATCATAGCTCAGCTACCACCACTCCTTCCTTCCTGGATGGTTGAAGCAGCCTTCTCTCCAGGCTCTGTTCCTACACACTCGCTGTTCTCTAACCCATTCTCCATGTGGCAGTCAGAGATGCAAAACTCATCCTGCCCTTCTCCATTGCAAACCTTCAAGGACTTCCCATTGTCTCTAGGATTGAGCCTAAACATTTTAACCCTTATGTCCCAAGCCCTTCACAACCTGACTCCTACTTGCTACTAACCTCGTCTCATGATGTCCTGACTTGGTTCCCCCAGCACTCAAGCCTTAGTTGATTTGTTTAGCTCCTTAAAAACACCATGCTCGTCTCTGTCTCTTTCTGTCTCCCTCTGTTTCTCAGTCTCTTGTTTCCTCCTCCATCTCCTGGCCTTCTACATACTATCCCCTTTGCCTAGAATCCGGTTCTTCTCTTTCTTGCCTGGCTATCTCCTGTTTATCCACTCAGAATCAGATTAAATATCGCTTCCCCTGGGAAGCCTTCCTTGACCCTCGTGGAGACCATCAGAGTATTTTTCATACTTTATTATCTCTATTTGATCTTTTTAAAATTAGGCTATATATAGAAGTCCATAAATTATGGACTTCAGCCAAATCTATTTTTGTAAAGTCATATTCGCCACGCCCATTTATGTTTATATCGTCTATGGCTGCCTTTACACTGCAGTAGCAGAGTAGTTGTGACAGGAGGCATATGACCCACAAATCTCAATAGTTATTATCTGGCCACTGACAGAATAAGTTTGCTGATCTCTGCTAGAAACAATTAGCTCAGATATCCTGGCATTATTCCATCATTATGACCTGGGACGGTGCCCAGCAGTAGTCATTTATTAGATATTTGTTGAATGGGTAAATGGATGAATGATTGTTGCACACACAGGCAGAGGAACACAGCACTAAGGCCAGACAGTGGACACAACTGGATTACCTCTGCAGAAGGTTTGCTATGTAGAAAAATACTAGGCACTGAGGTTCTTACTGCTGCTATTGCTGATACTATTTCTACCAGTTATGTATTGACTGTTTCCCACATGCCACACACAGAGGGAACTGGCTTACCTGGCTTTTCTCATTTAATCCTCTCCACAATCTAATATGGCTGGTTCTATTGTGATACTTATTTTACAAAGAAATCAACTGAGTCTGAGAAAATTCAAGTGACTGGCCATCGTTCTACAGCTAGGAAGTGGGCCATGGGGAGCCCACCATTTTAATCTCTATGCTTCCAAATGTATTATCTCTCCTGTCTATTTGAGGATCGTGTCTTTAGTTTCATTTTGCTTTGATGGAAAACATCTTTTTTTTGAGCAATTGTCTAAGTAGCGAGGTGACTGGGTTTTTGTTTGTTTGTTTTTTGTAGAAAATTAGCCTTCTGTATTGGAATTGGATTTCTCACAAATTTTATTGCAGCCAAAGGTATAAAATACATTTTCAAAATAGTTATATTTGAGCTGAAAAAAATGCCCTAGTATTGGGCTACTAAGAAAATTATAAAGTTATAAAATCAGAAACTGCATGAGAGGGACTGGTAAGAACCACCATAACCAAACAATTTCAATTACAAACAGCAGCAGCATTGCTAAGAGGTGTTTTAATAGTTAAGGAATATGAATTTTCTCCTGTGTGTTAAGATCTGATGAATGGTGGTGATTGGTTCAAGATGCCAAGGACATATCAGCTTTGCACTGGATTATAAATAGCACAGGTATTTCAGCACAGTGTCTGTGGCACTCAGTAGAATAAACAGTTATATCCTATACTGACAGAATGGAGTCATGTTTAGAGTTTGACTTTGGCCTTCTTTTTGCTCCTAACTTCTCAAAGTTGGAATCACATTTTTATTCATTTATCTTCAATCCATGACATTATATGTGATTCATATTTGTCTTTCTTTTTTCTTGCTTAGTGAGTTATTTACTCTAAAATAGGTCCATAGAATGAAGAAGAATTGAGTGCAAAATAAAAAGCCAGAGAAAACTTATATTTCCAAAATTTGATGAACTAGTTGGAAAAGGCAATATTCATGACTGATAAGGAAGCTTAGTTGGTTGAAGGATGAGGTTGTCCATCCAAAGGGAAAAATAATTTGAGCTTAGAGTCATGGCCAAAGTTAGAAGTGATGGAATTGAACGTTTGAAGTACAATCTTCAGTTTCTCTTATGATACAGTCCTTTAAAAAGTTTAACTATTTGAATTTATTAAATAAAAACCTCCACAGAAAAGCCCAGGACCAGATGGTCCTACTAGTGAATTCTACAAAACTTTCAAAGAATCATCAATACCAATTCTTCTAAAACTCTTCCAAAAAACAGAATATATGAGAGCATTCTTAGCTTATTCTATGAGGCCAGAACTACCTTGATACAAAAGTCAGGGAAAAGACATCACAAGAAAAAAAGACCAGTTTACTCCATGAATATAGACGCAAAATACCAACAAACCCAAGCTAGCAGCATATTGAAAGGGCTATGCACATAACCAAGTGGGAATCATTTCAGAAACACAAGGGGTGTTTCAACATATCCAACTCAACCAATGTAAGGTACCACATTAGAAGAAGAAGGAGGGAGAAAAGATCATCTCAATAGATGCCAAAAAAAAAAAAAAAAAAAGACATTTGATGAAACTCAACACCCTGTCAAGGAAAAATAAAAATGAAAACAAAAACAAACTTGAACTAGAAAGGAACTCTCTCAACTTGATAAAGGCCATTTATGAAAAACCAAAGCTCATTCATACTCAATGGTGAAAGACTGACAGCTTTCCCCTAAGATTATGAACAAAACAAGGGTGCCCACTTTTCACCATCTTTCCTGCATTGTTCTGGAATTCTGTCCAGAGAAGTTAGGCAAGAAAAAGAATTAAAAGACACCCAAATTAGAGAGGAAAAATAAAACTATCTCAAATTACAGATGATATAATCTTACATAAAAACTCTAAGGAACCCACACACACAAACTATTAGAACCACTTAATGACTTTATTAAGATCAACACAAAAATAAATGAATGGCGACGAATCATCTGAAAGGAAATTAAGAAAAATTATTCTACTTATAATAGTGGAATTTCAATAGAATGAAATACTTTAGAATCAATTTAACCAAGGAGGTGTAAGACATTACATTGAAAACTGTAAGATATTGTGGAAAGAAATTAAAGAAAATCTACATTAATAGACATTCCATGTACATGGGTGGGAATATTAATATTAAGACAGTGACATGGTGTGGATGTTTGTCCCCTCTGAATCTCATGTTTAAATGTAATTCCCAAAGTTGGAGTTGGGACCTGGTAGGAGGTGTTTGTGTCACAGAGGTGAATTCCTCATGAAGTGCTCTTCCCAAGGTAATGAGCTCTCATTCTGTTAGTTCACAAGAGTTGGTCCTCTAAAAGAGCCTGGCATCTCTCCTGCTCCCTCTCACCATGTGATACAACAGCTCTCCCTTTGCCTTCCACCATGATTGGAAGTTTCCTGAGGCCTTTGCCAGCAGCAGATGACAGCACCATGCTTCCTGTAGAGTCTGCAGAACTATGAGCCAAAATAAACCTCGTTTTCTGTATAAATTAGCCGGCCTCAGGTATTTCTTTATAGCAACCCCAAAATGGACTAACACAAATGGCAATATTCTCCAAATCAATCTATAGATTAATTATAATCCGTATCAAAATCCTGATGGCTTTCTATAAAGATAGAAAAACTGAACCTACAATTCTTATAAAAATTCAAGGGACTCAGAATAGCCAAATCTGTCTTGAAATGGAATAACAAAGTTGGAAGACTTATACTTCCTGACTTGAAAGTGACTACAATTCTACACTAACCAGGACGTATAACACTAGCATAAGTATAGCCAGAGATCAACAGAATAGAATTGAGAATAGAGAGGAAAAAAGCATAATATATGGTCAATTGATTTGCAACAAGGGTTTCAACATAATTCAATGGGATGGAATAATCTTTTCAACAAATGGTGCAGAGGCAACTGGATATCGCATGCAAAAGAATGAAATTTGACCTGTCTCATGTCACATACAAAAACTAAGTTAAATTCTATCAGAAACAGAAATTAAGTGCTAAAACACTGCTGAATGAAAGCAAAGATCTAAATAAATCAAAAGACATACTGTGTCCATGGGTTGAAAGATTTAATATCGTTAAGACAAATTGTTAAGCTCTTAGAAAAAAAAAATGGGGTAAATTTTTATGACCTTAGATTTGGCAATGGTTTCTCAGATGTGACATCAAAAGTATAAACAACAAAAACATAAAATAGATAATTTAGACTTATCAATTTTAAAATCTTTTCTGTATGAAAGGACACAGAATCACTGTGTCACAGATACACAGTATCACTCTGTATCAAGAGTAAAAAGATAATCCACAGAATGAGCAAACATTCTTAAATCATATATCTGATAAGTGCCTAGCACCCAGAATACAAATAATTATTATAATTCAACAACAAAGACTAACCTGATTAAAAATGAGCAAAAGCCTTGAGTAGACATTTCTACAAAGATGTACAAATCATCAACAGGCATATGAACAAATGCTCACCATCAATACCATTTGGGAAATTCAAATCAAAATTACAGTAAGATAATACCACTGTATACCCACTAAGATGGCAACAATAATGGTAAGCAAAACATAGCAAGTGTTGGTGAGAATGAGAAGCAACTGGAACTCTTCCACCTTGCTGGTGGAAAAGTAAAGCAATGCAGCCACTGTGTAAAACAGTCTAGCAGTTTCTCAGTTAAACACAGAATTACCATAGGAACCAGCAAAATCACTCCCAGGTATAAATCCAAAAGAATTGAAAACAGGTGTTTGAACAAAAATTTGTACATAAATATATATAGTTGTGCAATTCACCATAGCTAAAGGTAGAAACCCCAAATGTCCAATTGATGAATAAGTAAAATGTGGTATATCCCCAAAATGGAATGGTATTCTGCCACAAAAAGGAATGAATTACTTACACATGCAAAAACATTGATGAACCTTCAATCCTTTACACTATATGAAAGATGCCAGACACGGAGGTCACATATTGCATGATTTCATTTACATGAAATGTCCAGAATAGGCAAATCAATAGACAAAGTAGATGAGTGGTTACTACAAACTATGGATAGAGAATGATGGTAAGTGACAACTTCATAGGTACAGATTTCCTTTAGGACAATAAAGCGTTCTAGAACTAGAGAGTGATAATGGTAATGGTCCACATGTGAATATACTTAATACCACTGAACTGTATGTTTTTCTGTTTACAAAAGTACTGCGTTCCCTACTAAAGGTTTCAGACACACAAAAGCAGTAAGAGAAAAATGAAACGTACCTGTATTCCTAAAAGTTAACTACAGTGATTTTTTAAAATGTTGATCCTTTCAGTCTGTCATGTGCATACGGGTGTGTGCACACAGTATTTATTTTCATTTCGAACAGAACTGTTATTATACAGTTACATAATGCTTTATAATCTGTTTTCCCCCTTCTCATATCATGAACATTTTCCCATTGTCATTTTGTATTCTCCCACATCACATTAAATGCCTAGATAATATTCCATCTTATGGATGTAACATAATTTATTTAGCCAATCTCTATTGTTGGATGGATTCTAACATTTTAGAGTTGGAATACACTACAGACATTATCGCATCCAACTTATTTCTTTCCCGAGGTTTATAGCTGTAAGCCTTAAACACATAGCACACAAAGACCATTCACATTTTGAAAACAGAGTTAATTTTCTACTTTCCAGCTGGATTTGGGTGTTGTGTGGGCTTTGGATTCACCATTCAGGAACCTGAAAGATGGAAATGGTGGTGGGGGGGCGGTGGCTAGGAGAGGGAACGAGCCAGGTGTGAAATAGTGCCCAAACATCAAAATTCTATCCTGAATGGTTCATGTTTTCCTGAAAAATAGATATGGAAGACCACAAAATAGGTTGCATTGAATCTATTGATGACAGTTCCATCATGCAAAATAGATAATGCCTCAGAGAGAAGCAAATAAGTAGCAGAGCCCATGGCAATGAATGCCTCCTGTATTGAAGCAGTACTTTGCCTTACCCACAGTCCACAGAATGAGAACATCCCGTCAATTGGTCACGCTGTGCTGAGCTTCCCTTTGTGTTTCCAGAGGTGTGTGAGCCAGGCATGAGAAGCAATTCTTTACTTTTTCATTTTCATTGAAGGTCAGAATCAGGGAAATCAGGATATTATCCAACAATGTCTTCAGATCCAGGTGACTCATATCAGGGTGGAAGTAAATATGTTCATTCTTTGAGGTATATAAGAAACACCACACATATTTTGGATGCTTGAAAATCAGTGAAGCAGATATGTATGTTTCCTAAGACGTTTCTCATGATAGGTAAGGTTTTCTAGCTAGAGCCATTAGACCTTGTCACCAGGTCATTTCTCTTGTAGGTGACTTCTTACTGACTCCTTCTGTTGGTTTAGTTGGGTGTAGGAGGGTGCAGATGAGGCCTCATTAAATTGGCTAGATTTAAGCTTAGGCATTAATCCAAGTTGGATTGGTTTTTTTTTTTAATTATACTTTAAGTTTTAGGGTACATGTGCACAATGTGCAGGTTTGTTACGTATGTATCCATGTGCCATGCTGGTGTGCTGCACCCATTAACTCGTCATTTAGCATTAGGTGTATCTCCTAATGCTATCCCTCCCCTCCCCCTACCCCACAACAGTCCCCGGAGTGTGATGTTCCCCTTCCTGTGTCCATGTGTTCTCATTGTTCAATTCCCACCTATGAGTGAGAACATGCGGTGGTTGGTTTTTTGTCCTTGCGATAGTTTACTGAGAATGATGTTTTCCAGTTTCATCCATGTCCCTACAAAGGACATGAACTCATCATTTTTTATGGCTGCATAGTATTCCATGGTGTATATGTGCCACATTTTCTTAATCCAGTCTATTGTTGTTGGACATTTGGGTTGGTTCCAAGTCTTTGCTATTGTGAATTGTGCCACAATAAACATATGTGTACATATGTCTTTATAGCAGCATGATTTATAGTCCTTTGGGTATATATACCCAGTAATGGGATGGCTGGGTCAAATGGTATTTCTAGTTCTAAATCCCTGAGGAATCGCCACATTGACTTCCACAATGGTTGAACTAGTTTACAGTCCCACCCACAGTGTAAAAGTGTTCCTATTTCTCCACATCCTCTCCATCACCTGTTGTTTCTTGACTTTTTAATGATGGCCATTCTAACTGGTGTGAGATAGTATCTCATTGTGGTTTTGATTTGCATTAAGAAGGATCATTTCTTGACCTTTCTTCCTATTACATTGAGTGGATTTTTCTTACTGAGTTATAAGAGGAGGGCATATAACTCAGGCACCAATTATTTTCCTGTTTACATATATATATATGTATATATATATATATATATGTATATATATGTATATATATATACACACACACAACACACACACACACACACACACATGTAAACAGGAAAATAGATAAATATTTATTTGTGTTTAATGACTTGTGCCAGTTACAGAAGGATTTCTATATGGCCCCAGTATGTCTTGACTAACATGATGAGCTTTACAGAATAAATATCTATTTATGTTTAGTTGCAAGCAAAAGACATAGAAATAATATGTAACATATACATAACATATAAATATATATTACATATTATATGTTTATATATATATATTATTATTCCTATGTCTTTTGCTTCCCATTAGACTGTATTCATGGTACACAGAAATTTTGAAAGGTTGTTCAACTGAATGAAAGATGAAATATTTATTTCCATTATGGTTTCTAGCCTTTATGTTTTAATTATTAAGGCCTTCCATCTTCAACATTACTGTTTGTTTTTAATATTTCTTTGTATTTTATTTCTACATGTATATAGAGAGTGCCCCCTCTCCTACTTAGCTCTCTTAGCCACCCAGGATTTAGTTATTCTTTTTTTAATATGGTGTGAGGCAGGGAGATGAGGAATACTATTTCAAGACCACCAGCTATAAAACCTTGTTTTCCAATAACAGATGACTACTCAGAATGCATTTTCTCTCCTTGGAAATAAAACATAAAAGAAGTCCTGCTTGTTGACAGTGGTAGAAACTTCATTTTATATGAACTCCTAGTCACTGAACTCCCAACAGTCTTATTCCTAATCAAAGCTAACACAAAGCTTAGACATGTGTTTCTATAGCCCCTTGGTCACCCTTCTAAGGGAAGACATTGTAAAGTCATTCACAGGTTTATAAAATGCTTTCTCATAACTAGTGCTAGTTACAGACAAATTTCCATATGGCCCCAGTATGTCTTGACTAACTTGTTGAACCTTACGGAATAAATAGATAAGTATAGGAGATAAGGTCAAAACCCCTAAGTCCAGAAAATTCTCCTAAGAAAGACTTCTCCTTTGTGCATGGTCCAGGGAATTTGATTTATATGCAACTGACCATGGGGAAAAATAAGAGAACCACTGATGGGACGAAGGTTCCCAAGGGGTAGGACTTACAAGCAAGTCATGGTGCTCAAAGGTTTGCAGGGAGGTTTGTGACCTAGAACCCCAGAGATCCTGGCTTCAGCCTTCTACTCTTTTGATAATTTCTGTATGGTTTGGCTGTGTCCCCACCCAAATCTCATCCTGAATTTTAGCTCTCATAATTCCCACATATCGTGGGAGGTAACTGAATCATGAGGGTGGGTTTTTCCCATGCTGTTTTCATGATAGTTAATAAGTCTCACAAGACCTGATGGTTCTAAATAGCAGTTCCCCTGCACATGCTCTCTTGTCTGCCGCCATGTAACACGTGACCTTGCTCCTCCTTTGGCTTCTGCCATGATTGTGAGGCCTCCCCAGCCATGTGGAACTGAGTCCATTAAGCCTCTTTCTTTTATAAATTACCTAGTCTCAGGTATTTCTTCATAGCAGTATAAAAATGAACTAATACAATTTCCTTGATGAAATAGGATTTTTCCTTTGCCAGCAAAGGGAACACAGTTCAAACCAGCATCTGTCAGCTGAGATACCTTGTTCCTTCTTTGTTTACCAGACTATAGACAAGTGCAAAGAGCCTCTTCTAAATGCAGTGGAGCTAGGTAAGTTAACCAGAAGGAAGGAAAAACACACTGAGTGATCCGGGGCACAATGACCACTGAGTTATTCCAAAAGAACAAAATGTCCTCATCGATTGAATTACTTAGTCATTTCCTGCCCATGAATTTCTCCCACTAGTGCATGTTGACCTTCTGGCAGAAGCATTGCCGCCCACAGAAACTTTCTGCCCTTGTTTACAGAGCCTTTCTTCCTAGCGTAGTAGCTTCATCTTCCTAGCGTAGTAGCACTCGTAGTGTTAGCAAAAGACTAGAAGTGACTCAGTAAGGAGGGGTGGACCATCCCGCCCCACATCACATGCTGAACTGAGAAAACAGCAAAGGCCAGAGGACATTGCTGAGTGGAGGCTGGGATGCTGTATTCGCATTGATCTCTGATGCAATTAACAAATTCATAATGAACGTATTCCACAAACCTCCCTCTGGAAACTTTTGGGAGCCATGCATGTTTTCTAGGAACCAGGCAAATTCAGGGAGGACTAAAGGTTTCCAGAGCCCAATCCCCTCCTGGAGTTCACCTTGGCTTTCTCTTCTTACCCTCTTGAAATTTGTTCCTATTTAGTTCTTCAAGAACATGAGTCATGAGCCTGCCACGCTGGTACCTGCTGGGAGATGAGAGGGGAGACTTGTTTCAGTTAGAGTCTCTCCCTTATTCTTTTGTCAGTGTCTGGCCAGATGGAAATTGTCAAATTCTGTCATAGCAGGAAGCTCTGTGACTATCCAGGGTCTGAATTATGTTTTTTTTCCAAGCTAGAGATTGAACCATTCTCAGGTCTAGAGGTTCCTTATAGGGATGAAATTCCAGGATTTCAGGGGCTCTTCTTGTCTTACAAAAAGAAAATATTGCTCACGCACCAGTTCACTCATGTGTTTGTGTGTGCTGGCAAAGTAAAGATGGTTTCTTGGAATTGGGTTCAGTATCTTACACTTACTGGCACCTGAATGCCCATTTAATTGTTGTTAAACCCAGCCATAGATCTTTCTCTTTTCCAAGTTTTTGATCTCCCAGAAGTCCAAATATACCATTATGTGTCAAGGAACACCACACCTGCTTACAGCTCTGTGGTCATCACAAAGAAAGTTAGTGGGAAAAGGGTCTGGAGCTGGCTGAAGGTTCATGCTGGCTTGAGGCTGACACCTCTACCCTTGGGATGTTGGCATCTGACCTTGTACTTGGGAACCTCGCCACAGAGAAGCAGATGGACCTGGGGCTGGAGCAGCCAAGAGACTCTGCTTCTGCATCCAGAGTGTTTGTGGTCGAATGAGTCTCCAATTCACAATGTCAAATGAGCTTGCCTTCCACAGCCTCAACTCCCTTGGTGAAGGACAGGGGCTCTGTGCCGGATATGCTTCAGAATGTGCAAAGTGGAGCCTCTGTCTGAGCCCCTTCCTGAGAGCTGAGTGGATGCTCTACAAGGTGTGTCGACAACTGGCTGCACAGAAGACCTCTGCCGGGACCCTTGAGAAGTCCCTTTGGCTGAAGTGGCAGGAGGTGGCTCTGGGAGACAGTGACATGTCCCCTGACAAGCCTAAGTGACAGAGAGTTGCTCGTTGCCTGGGCTTCAAACCAAGCTATGCTGTTTAGCAGACTGGAAGCAAAAACTAATATCAAGGGGGAGAAAAATCCGTGGAAGAGGTATTGGGTGCCAGCATGCCTTTAGCACTTCCTGTCTACCAGCCTGTGAGCTAGGGCGGCCATCACAGGCTTATTGTTATGGTGCCCTTTTGATAGCTGAGACTGAAGGTTAGAGAGGTCATGACACTTGCCCCAAGTTACAATGTGAAGCCAGGGAGACAAGACCCCAGCCAAGACTATCTGAAATGAGACAAGACCCCTACTAAGGCTGTCCGACTCAGCCATATCAGGTGAATCCTTCAGACCTATGCTGTGAGTAGAGATGGTATTTAACACAATCCTCCCAAAATCAACTTAAAGATAGTGAGGAAAAAAAACGAAGTCTCCCCTCCCACCTTGACTCTTGCAACTTGAACTCTCCTCCTCCTCCCACCAGCAGCCTTGACCATGTGACAGCAAAACCAAGTTTGCTTTAGCAGATTCTGTCTCCTGACCTGCTGCAAAGATCTGGGGAGGAAGCTACTTTCTTTTATGCCCTGTAACTGGTTTTGGTATAAAGCCTTAGAAGATGAAGCCTATCCTGATTCATCTATTCCCCAAATATCTGTTTTTCTTCTCTCCCGGGGTCTGACCTTCTCCTCTTCTTTCTGCACAGTGTCGGCTGTCACAGATCGCAAATCTAAACGAGTCCTATAATTTCCCCAACAATGTCCAATTGGTGAATGTGGCAGCTGAATAGGCACTGTGTACGTATTGAAAACCCAGAGGCAAGCAAAAATGACAGCCGCTTCTTTACGAATATGACTGAAACTTGCCAACTCCTCCACCCTTCCAACCTCACTGGGGGTCTTATTATCTTCACAATTACTAGTTAGAAAGCAGGTGTGTATGTGTGTGTGCACGTGTGTGTGTGAAGAAGCTTCCTGGTTGCTCAGATACAAAGGGAGAACACGTTCTGTTTGTTGTTTTAAAATCTTAAAAAAATATTAGCTTTCTTGCATTTACTCTCCAGCTTACAGCCTACAGGTGCAGGAAAACCCCAACTGTGGTCCCTACTCAGCCCTTTGTGCAAAGGGTGCAGACATTTCCTTCAAAAAGGTTAGGTGCTGATTTGCATGGGGCTTACATGTACTTAGCATATTGATTGCTCATTTCCAGCCCAAGGCTGAGCACCCAACCTCCGGCGCTGCCCCTCCCCTTCTGCCACCCACCTCATGCCTATCTGCTGCAGGTGGATTTTTAACTACAAATCCAACACGTATTTGGGAAGCTCCACCTTGAGGTGAGAAGCTCCTTCAGAGTGATGGTGAGTACCTAGACCAGAACGAATCATGTTTTAGAAAATACTAAAGTTTCAGGAAAACTCATGTTGCTATAATTTTAACATAATTTAAAGGCCAAGATGATATTCCTCAACATATAGAACTCAGTTTCTTTTTTTCTTTCTCTCACTCTGGTGGGAAGAATAAGTTGTATACTGACCAAGTGCAAGTCACAGGGGGTAAAGCTGAGACCTCCTCTAGAATTCCTTCTGAAGATCTCACATTTCCTTCCTGTTCTGAAGGAGATCAGTCAGTGCATATCTGTTAAGATAACCCACCCATGTCTTGTGCCGATGTTCTAGGGAGGTCTACCTTCCTCACCTTCCTGGCTGACATTCTGTATTAGGGCCCCACATACATGCTCACACTTTTCTCCACATACACCGAGGCCATGTGGTTGCTTCATTTGTGTGTTAATTTTTTGTAGGTAACTGCTCCAGTCTTCCTCCTGAGCTGTCCCATTTGCTTTATAAGAAAAGGGAGAAAAATTCTAGTTCATGCCAATCATCTTGGAGTTAGTCTCATGAAATAATGTGTGTAGGATGGTAAACCTCAGTCGCAACTTTCAGATTTCTATCACCTTCCGTTTCTTTCCAAACCAAAAGATTATGTGGAGAGGTACAGTGTGTTGTGTGTTTGTGGCAGAAGAACGCAGGAAGCTGTCGATTTACAGGGCACCTTGGGAACCTTCATGCGTCCCCTCCTCGGGTATCTGCAGGGATGTCCATTGTCACCCTGGTTGCTGCAAGTCACATGATCCTACTGAGATCATATTTTCATTTCTATTGCTGAGTAACAAATTGTCCCCAAACTGAGAGGCTTAAGACTATTTTTCTCACAATGTTGTGGGTCAGAAATTTGGGAAGGGCTCAACCAGCCAGTCTCTCATGTTGTTCACACAAAATGTCAGCCAGGACTGCCATCATTTGAAAGCTCAACTGGTCAGATGTTCAGAATGACTGGCTGGCGGTTGACACTGGTCATCGGCTTGGAGTTGAACTGGGCTGGCAGCCAAAGGACTGACATGGGGTCGAATCATGGTGGTTTCAGGATAGTCGAGCTCCGTGCACGGCACCTAAGACGTCAGAGAACAAATGTCTCGCCAGCAAGGAAGAACCATGTTGCCTTGTGGCACCAGGTTTCAAGAGTAACACTGCACCCCTCCAGCATAACCTGTGGTTAAAAATGACCTTGAACCTGCCTGTACTCAAGGGTAGAAAGTAACAAGTTCTCAAAGGACATGTGTTGTGGCAGATATCATTGTGGACACATTTGGAAAATGCAGTCTGCCATGGCTGACCGGGTGTTATTCTAGATCTTTCTGTGCTAACCTCTCTTTGATGAATTACTATAACCTCCATTTAACCACTAGCTTGGAATGTGGGGTCACCTTGTTCCTTGCCCCAGTTCACCCCAATGTAGAATGTTTGCTGGATTTCAACTTAATTGCTTCCTCTATTTCTTCCTTTAGAGACGCCATGACAGACACCCAGTGGTCTATATTCCTTCCCCTTGAGTTTTGTAGGAGCTAGGAATTTAGGAAAGGAACCTTTTGTGACTTCTGAGACGAGTCCTAAAAGGTGGTAGAGCTTGGGGTGCTCCCTCTTAGAGCACAGGCGCCATCCTGTGATGAGGCTGCAGAGGCCACATGAGAAGGCCCTGAGGGTGTTCTTGCTGATAGCTCCACTGCCGTCCCACTGACAGGCAGCACCAATGGCCAGACGTGCAGGAGTGAGGATGGCCACTGATGTTTCCTGCTCCTGCTCTTGAGTTACCTTCAGGTTTAAAGTCCTCAGTTGAAGCTGTAGATGTTACTGTGGAGAGATGAGCTGTTGCCCATCCTGAGTCCTGAGCCAAAGACAGTGAGAGATCAGAAAATGGTTGCTGTTGTTTAAGCCACTAAATTTAGAGATGGTTTATTATGCAGTAATAGTAACTGGAACATCTGCTAACCCATTAGGATAAATACAAAGAAGGCAACATATAGATACATCATAATTAAACTGCCAAAAACCAAAGTCAAAGAGAAAAACATAGAAGGAGCCAGAGAAATTAACATGCTACATACAGGGAATTACAATTCAGAAAACTGATGATTTTATCTCAGAAAAAAATGAAGACCAGAAGACGGGGGAAAAATATTTTTAGACTGTTGAAAACAAAACAAAAACTTGCAGCTCAGAAGTCTGTATCCATTGTGGTATCAAATGATCTGACTTTGGAGAGAGAAAGATCTGATTAGAATCCTAGTTCTATTGCCCTATTTCCAATCCTACAATGTGGCATTAATACAAAAAATATGACGTTAATATACAAAATATGACGCAGGCAAGAATTTACACCTCTGAGCTCCAAGTTTCCATATATTTTCTTTACAAAGAAAAAGTCCTATTGCAGTCATTTGACAGTGCCATTATGACATTCTGTAAACAATAAACATGAAAATGCTTTGTAAACCGAACTAACACAAAGACTTAGTAGAATCTGAAACAGACTTACTCTTGCTTTCCTTTGAGCACACATGAAAGATATGTATACAGTAGGGAAGACTAGAGTTCTAGAGTCAGATGTGTAAGGACTAGATGGCTCTTTTTACTACTTGCTGACGGAGATGACTTATACTGACTGATCATTTATCCTCTTTAAACTTCACTTTTTTATATCAATCAAATAGTAAAGTAATAGAATTACTAGAGAAAGCTGTTGCAAGGGTTAAATGAGATACACAAAGATACTTCACTATGCTTGGTATACAGAGTGGCTCAACAAAGAGTAGGTTTTCTACTTTCGTGAAGTATATATTAAATGTATGTATTCATCATCGATTTGGGAAATGTATAAAAATGAGGCAATAGGATAATTCCCACTGTCCAACATTGGGCAGGTTGTTTATCTCCCTGAACCTTAGTTCCCCAGTTGTGGAAATGAATGTGAAGAGTCAGCACAGGGTGAATGTGAGGCTTGTGGAATGTATATGGCACTCATGTGTGCCCAAACAAAGGAAAGCAAAAGTAAGTCTGTTTCAGATTCTGCTAATTATTTGCATTGGTTCAGTTTACAAAGCATCTTCATATTTATTGTCTGTAGAATGTCATAGTGGTGCTGTCAAATGGCTGCAATGGGACTTTTCCTGAAGAAAATATATGGAAACTGGAGCTCAGAGGTGTAAATCCTTGCCTTGGTCATATTTTACAGGAACAGCTAGATGGTTCCTGCCACTCTGAAGCTCTCTGTCCTGTGTAGACCCTCCCTGTCCACTTCCCTCATGTGATTTTCTATTGTTGGGAGTGGGCTCTATTTACACTGCATCCCAGTAGGTTTTAAGGTGGTATATATGGTATTCAAATTTGCAAATTTGGCCAATTGTGACATCAGAAAATGTTATGGTGTAGCACAGCCACGAGGCTTGGGTTCAAGCCCCAGGTCTACAACTTGGGTGATTTGGGGCAAGAGGCTTAACCTCACTACTCTCAGTTGGTTCCTCATTTGCAGAAGGAGGATAATAGCAAAGTCTAGCTCATAGTGTTATGTGAAGGATTCATGAATTAATACATAAAAAGTGCTCAGCACAGTAGCTGGCATGTCCTCAGTACCACGTGGTGGCTGTTATTTATCTCCAGGAGATTGCAAGCTCCATAAAGGCAGGGATTCTTGTTCATTCTGTTCATTGCTCGGTACACTGTGATGTTCAGTAAATATCTGCTAAAAGTTGCTGAGTAAATTTTGTCCTTAAGTGCCTTCCATATTGCTAATAATAATAAAAAGAACAACACTAACTTCTAAAATAATGTTCAAAGTAACATGATCAATAATACGTGATGCTGTCCTCCTGTCTCTGCCCTGAGCTCAGTTGCCCCATTGGTGCCGGCACTACAGACCCCCCACACTGCAGGATGCCAAGAAACTCATTCTGTTTTCTGTTTCTGCCTCCCCCTGCCCAGCCTGGCCTGACTGGGGAGATACCTATCTCAAGGTGTTTCCACCTGCTTCCCCTTGAAGACGTTGATTTCCTTCTCAAAGTCTCCCACTAGGATAAGCCCCCAAATCATGCTAGTTATGAATCTTACCAGAGTGGGATGGGATGATGCTTTAGGGACAGGGAACCTTCCCCAAACCCTGCAAATCACTCAGTTCCCCTTGAGAAAGAAATGGTTTGATTGGTGGCATTTGTGGAAAGGGGCGGGCAGTGGCGAGTGGCGGGTGCGGTTATTGAGTCACAATGTAGAAGTGAAAACACAGAATTCAAAGTCTAAAATACTTTAAAGCTTCCCTGGACTCACAGGCCTCCCTTCCACTCACAGCCTTTTGAAGTAGCTCTGTGGACTTGCACCAGAGAGATGAAAAGCTGAAATCCAGCTGCCGTTCATTCCTGCTCTGAGATTAGGAAAGGTAGAGCCGAATTTGGGCTACGATACTTGGAAGCTTTTCCCCAGCTGATGGAGGGCTGCCCTGGAGGTGCTCAGCTCCATCTCTGCTGCCCAGGCTGTGAGCAAGAACACCTAAGAAAAGCCAGCAGCCTCCTTCACTCTTCCTCCCCATCCGTTCAGGTACAGGCCACAAGTCTGCAGCATCTCACTACAAATTTAGCACAGAGGCAGTGATCACACGATGATGAAAAAAATAAATAAATAAAAAGAGAGGAAAAAAATCAGCTGCTAGAACAAAAGCCAAACAGAAATGTGTTCCTTAAATTATTAGTAGTGTATTAGAGGTGATTTAGCACTCACATGGCCATTCCTACAACTGCAGAGACCCTGCAACATATCTTATTCCCTTTGTAATGCGGATGGCACTGAGACTGCTCTCCTTTTCTAGGCTTCTGAGCAAATATATTTCATTTGGATGTAATACAGCCAGGAGGGTGATTTCTCCAGATAGCGATTTAAGCAACAGATCAAGCGATGAATTAAGCACCTCATTCCTTCAGATTTTAGGAGATCTGCAGGTGCCAGGGATCCTGCCTCCAGCTTGGGTCCGGGGGAAATTTGGCCAAGATGAAGCCTCTTACTGGCTGCATGAATTCCAACCTCCTTCATTAACATGGTAATTATCTAATTAGTTGATGCTCCCTTCTTGAGTTGAGTAACCTCCTGGGGGGTAAAAATTGCAGGTAGAATCTTAAGGCTATAATAGTGGTATTCTACTCCTTGAAGAGATGTGTTTGATGGGTGTTTTTTCTACAGAACTTGATTCAGTTTAGAATATGAATCAAGGTGAAAACATAACAAATCTAGTAGCAATCAGTAGAATTTCTCTATGGTAGATCTGACTAATTTGAGATTAATTAGCACAAAGCAAGCTAAATCAAACCGACCAGTGCTTAGTGTCTTTATGAGCAAGATCTCAAAAGGGGGCCTTTAAGGTAGTTATTAGCTGGCGGCTCAGAGACTAGCTTTAGGGGGTTTGTGTAGTTCTGCAGACAGGATTGCAAGGCCAGCTGGTATGTGCACTTTTTGGGAGAAAAGAGTCCTTATTTTTTCATCAAATTCTTTACAGAAGAGTGCAGGGCTCCCTGCCGTCTTAGGAGTTACAGAACGTTTAAAAGATGATTTGCGGACAGATTAAAGACTTCGGAAGGAGAGATGACACCAGACCTGGGTCTTGCAGATGCAAACTGCTGTCAAGTGTGAGAGGAGAGGAGGGGGGTCTTATCCACCAGTGGCAGATATGCTGGGCATCCGGGCAGAATGATAAGAACTGTGGCCCTGCAGCCAGTCCCTGCATTTGCACCCTGGGTTTGCCATGAGCTATGTGACCTTAGTCAAGTTTCTCAACCTCTCTGTGCCTCAGCTTCCTTCTTTGAAAAATGGAGATCGTGTTTTGCACGCAGCCCAACACACAGCAAATATTCAGTGACTGCTGCTGCTTTCTACCATGGCTAAAGGTGGTAGTGTGGTTTTCCTTCCAGGTTTTGTATGCTTCAATTCCCTAACTGTTCCTGCATTACTTAACAGTTGATGACGTGTGGGGCCAAGCTCTTGGCACACGTGAGCACAGTGGATATTCAAGGAGCGTTAACTCGGGTCCATTTTTCTTTCTGTCAAATACAGCCTCCTGGTAAAAGAGCCAGTCAGGATGCCTGGAGGAGCCCAGATTTCAAATCTGATGAAGGCTGCAGTTCTATAAATTCCTTCCCTCTTTTGTGCTGATGGCAATGACTTTTATATGTATTTTCATGTCTTTCTTTCCAGAGACAAATTTTGTGGTCTGCCACTGAATCCGCTTCCTAAAATGTAGCTTGGAGATTTTATTTGAGATAAACTATCGTGTGAATAAAGATAGATACTATATTTTAATCTGGGAGCATTCCATTTGGAACCTTTTTTTTTAAAGTCAACATTAGTGGTGCCATCATTCAAAGGATATGGACGTTTGGGGGAAATTTACGTCCAGCTGTGACTGAGAACCTTTTGCCAGGATAATATTATCTGTTTCTCTGAAAATGACAATGGCTATGGACATAAAGCATGATCTCGGATTGCAGTCCCGAGATCAGGAAGGTCCATTTCAACACATCTCCTGGTCCCTGTGGCAAAAGCTACAATGCTGGTATGCTCGCATGGCAGGGTCTCTGCCTTGCAGGTGACACGTGTCCATCTGAGAATAGTAAAGGAGGTTCATTTGTTCATGTGCTGGTGGTGCTGAGGAGTTTCACAGAGGCTGGAAAACAGGCGCTGGCAATTGATTCCCCCCAGAGCCCTCCGTTTCACATTGACCCACCCCAGAGACCATGGGAGATGATCACGGGAGAGGAAGGTGAACATGCATCAGTGGAGCGGGAGAGTGACGGGGTGAAGAAACAGGAAACTGCGATCGCTGTGGGATGTTGCCCTTTTTTCATGACCACAAAGATGCAAAATGCTGAGCCTTGTTATTTCTGGCCCAGGTAGGCATTGGTGCTTCCATTTAATCAGCATGTCATAGAATCAGATTATTGACCATGGGTTGGGTCCGCACCAAAGCCCCTGAGCGCCTAAGCCCGGGGGAGCCCTAAGCTCTCCTTGTCTGAGAGTCCTGAGGGAGGCACCCTAGGAGCCCCTGCAGGGTTCTAGGGGCCAATTGACCTCACAGCTTCTAGGGAGAAAATGCCCGTAACAATACTTTCTTTCTCATCTGTGCAATATGCAATAAATTCCTCTACCCACAAACTGAAACGTGAACAACTGCTTTAAGTATCACAAAGCAGTCCATGACACCCTAAAAAGATGCTGTTTCAGGAAAGTAACAAAATTGCCTGTTCTCCGTGCCTCACCCCTTTTACGGACTTTCACTTCTCCGTGGTAATAGGGTGGGGGGTGATGAACAAAGCGAGACCACACCAGAGGCTGTGTGATTTGTGGAAACTTTGAATAACTCTTTCTATCCCAGGCCCCTTCCAGTGAAAGTCCATTTTATGATTTGTACAAACCAACATTGTTTTGCAGGGGGGCATGTCAACACCCCGAAGGGCTGAAACTGACCCAGAAGTCAAATTAGCTGGAATTTAATCTATAAAATGGATTCATTTACACCTCATTAGAACATAAAAGCAAATCCGAGTTCACACGGGGAGGTGGGGGAGGGCAAGGCAGTACTAATAGAAGAAAAGATTTCGGCTGAAAATGTGTTTTGAAAACAAGGTGTTAGATGATAAGATATGGCAAAAAAAAAGCAAATGGAGAATCCACAAACACGTATGGGTTAACTCTATTCCAGCACACTGGGCCTGTGAGAAACAGATTGAGCTTGCACCTTCCAGGTTGTTGTGATCCATGGGAGAGCAGATGCGCAAACAAAGGAAGGTAAGGGGGCTGGTGTCACCTGAGGATGAGGAGAAGTCTGAGCAGAGGCAGGAGAGAGCCTCTCTGATTAGCGAGGCAGAGATGGAATCTGGGAGCCTGGCATCATGGGGAGCCTAGGGCATAAACAAGATGCTGTTCAGCTGTGTCTGTGTTCACAGAAGCACCAAGACGGGTACCAGGGTGTAGATGCCAAGGACGGAGAGCATTTGAAGAAGGCATGGACAGTTGGCAGAGGCAACTGAGGTGCTGAGTGGGAGCAGATGAGAGGGGCGCTGGGATGGAGGGGCACCTTAGGGCTCTGAGAGACTGGCTTTGAGGGCACTAGCCCTGCAGCATCTTCTGTGGGTTACAATACAAGCCAAGTGGTATCTCCTTTAAAAAGGTGGCCAGATTCCTGATGGCATCCCTTCAAAGTATACATCCATGGCAGGGATGAGTCAGCACCCAGGCTTGCTGGACATGGAATCAAGCCACAGAGCCTGGCCAGGTAGTGCCATGTGAGTGTCAGCAGGAAGCCTCTCTCTTATGGTATACCTGGGCATTTCCTGTGTCTCCCTGAAATGTTTTCTGAACAACTTCTGAAATGTCAGTGTTTCTCTAAAAGAAAGCAAGGAACCTCTGTAAACACTCTTTTTTTTTTTTCCTTTTGAGATGAGATCTCACTCTTGTCTCCCAGGCTAGAGTGCAGTGACTCCATAACAGCTCACTATAGATAGCCTCAACCTCCAGGGTTCAAGCAATCCTCCCATCTCACCCTCTGGACTAGCTGGGACTACAGGCATGTGCTACCAGGCCTGGTTAAATTTTTTTCTTTTTTTGTAGAGACGGGTCTCCTTATGTTGCCCAGGCTGGCCTTGAACTCCTGAGCTCAAGCAATCCTTCCACCTCAGCCTCCCAAACTACTGGGCTTACAGGCATAGGCCACTGTGATTCTTAAACCCGCCCATCTCTGCCTACTCCTCTCCCCAGACCACAGCTCTTTAGGACTAACTCCTATTTAGAAAGCAGAGAGAAGAGTCTGACAATTAAAAGTGTTTTGTTTGTTGGGTGATGAATTTCCAGTGCCTCCATCTACGGTGTAGCACTTAATCGTTACTTTTCGTGATATTGTGACTAACCATCCTGGCCATGAGAACCAGGCTGTCTCTCTTTGATGTACGGTGAGGATGCTGGAGTTGTTTTGCTAGGGCTGAAAATCCTGTGTGCCTCTAGATGTTAGATTTCCCTTGGAAAAAGGCTCTTATGGGGCCAGGACAAAGAGAATTTTTTATGCTTCTGTGAGGAGATGCCAAAAAATATATAAGAACAACAACAAAAAATCCGCCATCAAATTTACTCCTTAAGTTTACTGACAGCCTGTCACAATGAAATAAAACCTTGATATTCACTTTGTGGACTTAATTTAAAATGACTTAGTTGAAGAAAGCAGCCACTTGCTTTGAACTACCTGCAATCCGAACACAAAACTCGTCATGAGAATGTGGAAGGAGGCTGCCAGATGCTGCTGGCTGCCTTCCAGCGCCCACTTACCCTTCTGTCTCTCCTGACACAGCTCCGTCGTGTTTGGTCCCCAGACCTGAGGTCCCTGTGCTGCCACCGAAGCTGGCCATGCTAGTTCCAATGGTGGCCTTGGTTTAGAAAATGCAAAGAAGATCTCTGCAGGTCAAACAGCGATAAGGAAAGGTTAGCAGTGAGAATTCATCAGACAAGAAGCCGCCTGAGTTTTGGCACAAGGAGGCCACGTTCACACTCTGCTTTTGACTGTGCTGCTTGTCCAGGCACAGAGATGCTGTGGCTGAGTGTCTTGCTGGTGGAGGCTGCACATGGAGTCCTGTGGGAGGTGGAGTCAGTACGGGCAGATGATGTCAGATGTGAAGCGTGCCCACCTGCTGGACTTCCAGGAGGACTAGGCAGATAACTGCCCTGGTGTTTCAGGCACTTTGAGCTGGGGGTTCCATTGTTTGTCCGTGAGAGAGTCCCTGGATGCCAAGAGCTTTAGAGCATCTTATTACTTACATTGGAGTTGGGACCAAAGGGATTTAAAGGAGGCCACAGTCAGCTGTTCTCGGCATCTGAAGCCCATGACTTGCATCTTTTCCAGAGTCAGCATCCCAGGCTGCGAGGCCAGCCAGGCATCCCCGGCATTCTCCCCGTCCTGCCCAGGAGAAAGGGCCCTGCGCCTGCATGACACTCCCTCTTCCATCGTCCGTGTTGCAGCCCCTCCAAGCTGGTTAATGGAGAAAAGGAATTTCAGAGGCTTAGGGGCTTGCTGCTTTGCCGGCATTTCTGAAAGGCTTCAGAGCAACTTAAAGGATTTTCACAACAACAGCAGTGCTTATTGAATGATCTTGTGCTTTTACCAAGGCAGTGCAAAGCCCTCCACATGCGTCCCAGCACCCTGGTTACGCTTCAGACAGCCCTGTGATGCGGGCCCCTGAGCCCTCCCTGCCGTATGAATGAGGAAACGTGCCCGAGAGGGTCCTGGCCTAAGGGGCAGCCTCTGGACTCACACCCAGGTATTCCTCCTGTGCTCCTCAGGTGCTGTCATGGCAGCTGCTCTGTGGTCTCAGCAGTGCCTGCCCCGGCATGGCCGAGTTGGGCAGAAGTGCTGGAGCGGAGGTTTGCCTTATGTATGGCTGCCTCAGCCAGACCCACACATGACTCTGGAAGATTGTGTGGTGCTCCTGTGCTGTGCACCATGGCGTCTTCAATGTTACCAGCAATCTGAAATTATATTTTCTAAGGTCAGCAGGGCACAGCACACCCAGGAAGCATCTGATACTTTTGGAGAAATCTGGTTTGATGATTATTAGAATTGCAAGAGTAGCTGTCTTTTAGTAAGTTTCCCCCCACTCCCATCAGCAAAGTGATAAGCACTTTCCTTCATCATCTTACTTCTTCCTCTCACCAATGCTATACAGCGGGAATCGGTGTCTCCATATCCCAAGGGAGAACACGAAAGGTCAGAGAGGTTATGTTCAAGGTTACACAGCTTGAATATTGCAGGCTCAAGATTTGAGCCCAGATCTCTCTGAACGTCAGAAAAGCCTGGACTCTTCACCATTACTGTATTTATTTAGACAAATACAGTTGTATGTATTGATAGTGGACAAAGTATTTCTATCTGTGTATAACATTGTGGGATGAGCAAGCCCAGGTGACTGACATGGGCATTACCTTACACATGTATCTTTGTGTGTGGCTGTCTAGTGAGAACACTTACCTACTCTTAGCAATTTGCAAGTATCCAATACATTGTTATTCACCACAATCACCATGTTGTGGGATAACTCCCCGAGCTTCTCCGCACCCACCCCCCTATCTAAATGACACTTTGGGTCCTTTCAACATCACCCTTATTTCTCTCCCCTATCTCTAGACCTACAATCTGCTCACATCGGTGAAGTGAAAGCACCTGCAGGATTGAATTTATCCAGTAGGTTAGGACCCTGCATGCTCACAGAACTGCCCTACCCATCCTGCCTCCCCACCTGGCTCTGCCTCCTAAGTGGATAGATACATGCCGTTCTAAAGTTGGCCAAGCTCTATAGTCTCCTTGGGAAAATAGCAGCCTTAGAACATGGGACAGCCCTGTACTCACAGACTGATGTCGTAGACTAAGACAACCAAGGCAACAGAGGATTCTCAAGAAGGTAGTGGAGGGGACAAATAACTTCTACCTCAGGAGATCAAAACACTGGTCACTATTCTGCTGGCTTGCACTGATGTTTACTCACCATGACATATTACTGAAAGGCTTTTAATGTCAGTCATTTCAATCACAAATCCTTACAAAATAAGCAAAGTGTTACTCTTTCTCCGTGAACAGAATACAGAGATTCCTCCTAAAATCACCCCAAGCTCAACCCTGACCTCACCTGCTTTAATTACGTGTGAAGTAAGTCAAACTCCTTTGCAACAAGCAGGCATTCATTATCTATAATTCCTATTTTATAACTTTTTTGTTTGATCTATCCCAGAATTCATTCTGAAGAAATTCAACAGAATAAATGATCATTTTCCCCGACCACTTGACTGCTGCTTTGAATACGTAATGTGGCTACACATGTATATTATTTATGAAAAATTGATTGCTGTAACATCTCAATATTCCTTTCATGCCCTGTGAATGTGGACTTAATACATTTCCTCTGAAACCCATGGCTGGCCTGCAGTACGTGACAATGCCTTGGAGAGGCGAATGGATTTATTGGTTTGGGCAGCCTGTCGTCGGCGCGGAAATTAGGGAATTCCTGCGGACAGTCGGCTCCCGCCTGCACGTCAGGAGCTTCAGCTGGCATGGGGCGTGATAATTCTGCTGGTCCATAGGGCAGCCCTCAGTAAATCTGGAGGACAATATAGACCAGCATCCCAGCCGCGTTTCTCTAAGGACCATGCCCATGAGGGAGAGCCGGGATGCAGGGATGCCGGGATGCCGGGATGCCGGGATGCACACTTTCTCTAGCTTTGACTCTGACACGAGCCCTGCCGGGTAAGTATTGGATTCCTCCAGATGCAGATCTTGAAATGACTGGGACAGACCCAAGTAGTTTCCTTAGGAGGCGATTCCAGGCAGAAGTGGGAGAGGCGTGTGGAAATGAGACAGGGAGGCCACAGGGGCCGTGGGGAAGTACCACTGGGTGCTCTGGGACCAGATCCTCCCTGCAGGGGAAGGAGCCCATGTGTGAGCCCCTGTGTACATCTTCCGTCTCCCACGTGTCACTGCAGGGGCGCGCACAGAGCCTGGGGTCCCTCCGCATTCCCCGCTGTGATGGTGGGGTGGGAGGAAGCCCAAGAGGCTGGGAGTCCCGGAGACCCATAGAGGACGGAAAAGGGCATGAACTGGACCAGTGAATACTGCGGGGACAGCGTCTGCAGCAGGGAGGCGTTCCTGAGAGTTTACAAGTCCCTCATCGCCCCGTCCCTCATGGCACACCCAGAGCCTGGGAGTCAAGCCAGAGTGGCTGTGCAAAGCCATGCCTGGAATCACTGTTGCTGTTTCTCTGGATTCCAGATGAAAATGATGTACAGGCAGGAGTAAGACTCGGGGCAGGAGAATGGTTTGAGGACACAAAGTCCTGGTGTCCTGCGGAACAACAAGATCTGGCCAACTGCTTTGCCTACGAGAACCTTCTGAAGAGCAATGCTGGTGTTGGATGTATGAGAGATCGACGAATCGTGAATAAGATGCACAGCAAGTAAAACAGAATGAAAACAGCCACGAGGGAGCTGTCCCCGCACCTCCACCACAATGGCAAGGGCAGCAGTGAACCCAGCAAGGATCCTCTGCCTGCAGTGACTGCTCAGAGACTTGCGGCTGCCTCTGTCTGAAGGTCTGGCTACTGGAGGAGTTCTAGGATGGGGCGGGGGTCCAGGATCAGGTCGAGCATTCCTCACTGCTGGCCCAGGCATGAGGTAGCTCACACTTCTGCAGCCTGGAAAAAGAGTGGATTTGGGCTGTGCACATCCCTGGTGCCCAAAGCGTGGCCAGAAAGACAGCCTCTGTATCACCTGGGAGCCTGTTAGGAATCAGTCTCTGGTAGAGTCCCGGATCGGATGACTGCAAATGTATATGTTAATGAGGCCCCCAGGTGCTTCATGCACACGTGACAGTTTGAGAGACAGGGCACTGGCTACAGCTTCTGGCCCAGCTCTGGGTCTCTGGGGACTGAGTCAAGAGGGGCCCGCATGGGCTCGGCGTTTCCCGTGGGCCTCACACGGCCTTGTTTCATTTCATTCACTAAACGACAGCGCTTGGCAGGGGCACCACCGTCCTCCTCTTACAGATGAGCTCAGAGCTGCCTCGTGATGCACTCAGATGTGTTCTGCAGCAGTCGGTGTGGACATAGGGCAACTGCCTCTGGAGTGCACCCAACTCACACCGGCCTCTCCTGCCCTCGGTCCCATGGGAGGCCCAAATGGCCCTGTCCAAAGAGTGACCCCAGGCCACAGAGCAGCCCAATCTTGTCCAATTTGGATGATTCTAGGAAGACTTCCAAACAAGAAAAAAAAAAGTTTCGAGCCCAAACTGAAGGAGATGGCAAAAGACACAAAGTAATGAAGTGGGAGCCAAAATGGTTTGCTTTTCCTCTGCTGAACATTTTTCATTTGGTATCAGATGCTCTTTAAAGGTCAAATGTTACTATTGTTCATTTCCTCCTCAGTTAGCTAATCAAGTATTATGCAGTGGCTTAAGGTCACAAGCGTGAGTTACTGATGAAAATAAAAGCCTGTTCTTGATTTTGTAAGGGAAACACGTGATTTGAGTACACGCCTGTAGAAACAACTTTCTGTTCAGGGCAAGCATGTTCCGCACGTATTTGAATTTGGGCAGATGATGTTATCTCAGGTCAAGGATTTTGAGCGCAATCTCTGAACACTATGTACAAGGGCCACCTTCACCATTGCCAGTCTAGGTGGGACAGTATTGATAGGAAAGGCAGTCGTTTGCATCCTGACCACAGCAGACACTGAGTTCTGCAAAAGGACCAATAACCTGCCTCAGTTTTCCCTCCTGTACAATGGGGATTATGAGCTGCCTGCCAGCACTGGAGCGAGGGGTAGGTGGGATAGGATGGTGCAAAGTGCCTGCCACATGTTTTCCCAGACTGAGTTCGATAAAATAGTAGATTAGGAAAAAAAAGGCTGGAATAACTACCCATAATTGTGAGCCTCCTTCATGCTAGGGGCATCATAAAACTTCTCTAATGAAACCCTCACAGTCACCAGCAAGGAGGAGGCTGTATTCCCAATTCAACAGGAGAGAAAACTGTCGATCAGAGAGGTTAAGGGACTTACATGGGATTGCAGAGCTGCTGAGTCCCAGCATTTCCTGGTCTGACATCATCCTGGTCCTAAAGCATTGGCAGCCTCACCTCTGGCCCGCCCCACGGTGGCTGTATGAGAAGAAATAGCCTCTGTGTCTTAGTTCCTGTCCCAAAGGGAGGTTTCGTGTGCTGAGCTAATGGCGCAAGGCCACAGTAGCTTGGAGGACTGAATTAAAACCCCGGGTGGGGTCTGCTGGGTGCTGGGCAAATGATGGGGAAGGGGAGCTCTGGGTACAGGGTTCCACTTTTGCCCAAAACTCACCACCTTCCATTTCCATTCACCATCGTAGGATTTCTTTGGACATAAGAGAGAACCCACTCCAAGCAGTTTAACCAAAAAGGGGAGGGGAAGCATTCAGAAAACTCAGGGGACCCAGTTTCAGAGAGCAGAGCCACATCCCTTGGGAGCTGGGAGCAGAAGAGGAAGCAGGTGTGGGGGTGGGCTGGGGTGAGCAGGGAGGGCCAAGGTGGCTCTTCTGTCAATGTTGCTTTACCCAGTATGGGCTCCTCGCTCCCTCCCATCTTCCCCCTTCCCCTCCCCCTCCCCACTCTCCCTTTCTACTGCAGGTGGTGAAGGTGGGACAGCCTTCATCCATACAGTTAGCAAAGGTGGGGAACTGGGGGCTGGGGAGGAATATTCCACCTGAGGGAGGGGTGAGGAAAGGAGGACAGGGGAAAGATTTGCAAGACATGGTGGTCTATGGATTAGATTCTAACAAGAGGGATTTCAGGAATAAATGATGTAAGAATTCAATGAGAAAGTATGCTTGGGTAAGGCAGAGCCTTGGAGGGAGCTGGGGACTGGGGAGCAGGAATGAATGCCAGTTATGGGGACGGGGCTTCTCCCAGGGGTGCCTCGTCCACCCTCCTTCCTTTCATGGCCACCCTCCTCTGAAGTGGGTGGATTGCACTTTTCCATCTTAGGCAACACGCTGTGCAAATACAGCTTTAAGCTGCTTTCCAATGAGGCTCTGCAGAAAGGCGTCCCCCGAGAAAGGCAAAGCCATCAGAGGACAGCTGAGGGCTGGAGGCCGTTCGGAACTGCTGCTTCCGCCCCTGGCCAGGGCTCCCCCTCCAAGCCCTGCATCGTCTCTCTGCTCTGTCCAGAGACACACCTCCAGGGGTTGCTCTTGTTTCCTCCCCTTTTCTTTGGAATTCTCCTAAATCAGCCCTGTGTCCCCCTCAGCCCTTGATCCCAGGCACGAGTAGCTCCTGGGATTTCCACATTCCCAGATCCAGGAATCAATGCATCCTCATCTTCTCATGTCCTTGCAGCCCTGGATGGGCATCAGCTCCCACCTTCTCCCTGAAGTGTTTTCTCACTGGGTTTCTGGAACATTCTGCCTTTGCTCTTCTCCCATCTCCCAGGAGCAGGCAGAGGTGTGGTCCTTGGGCCTCTTTCCTCCCCCAGGTACCCCTGCTAGATGACCTCATCTGCGTCATGGATTCCTATTTCATTCCAGGGACCTCCTCCCTGGTCTCCCAAGGTGCATTTCTGGCCACCTCCTTGGCAACTGCGTTGGAGAGGATAACAGGCTTCTCCCTAATGGGCACTTCCAGCCTTGCCCCGGCCAGCACTTCCAGCATTGCCTTTCTTCTGGGTGCTCAGATCAGAACTTTCAAGCGTCTTTTCTTCCAAGCTTGGCTTCTGTGTTAGGAAGTCTCGCCAGCTCTATCTTCCAACCAGGGGCACTTCCAGCACCTCCACCACCGTCGCCAGGGGCCGAGCCACCATGCTGTTATCTGAAGGACTGCGTGGCCCACCCAACTGGGCCCCCTGCTTCCGGGCTTCTTCTCCTGCAGGAACACAGTGAACCTGTAGCCTTGATTCCGCTTGATCAAAGCTCAGCGGCCTCCCATCCATTTGACTGGAAGTGTCCGCTCAGTGGCTGACATGGCTCCGACCTTACCTCCTCCCCTCAGCCACAGGGCCACACAGCCTGCCCTTCCTGCTGTCTCCTGAATGTGTCAGGCCAGCTCTGACCCAGAACATCTGCAGCTCCCTCTGCCCTCTTCGGGCAGTGCTCCTCAGAAAAGTCTGCACGGCTTACTGCCTGCCTCCTTCCTGCCTTCCCCCAAAGGGGTCTTCCTCTCCAGGAGACTCTGAGCAATGCATTTAAAATTGTGGCACCTTCTTGTCTACTCATCATCCACGACGTATTCTCCCTGTGACACGTGCTCATCTAAGGATGTGCTAATGATTTATTCATGTGTTTGTTTACTTGTGCATTCATTTATTATCTGTCTTCCATCACCAGAATGCAAGTGTTATGAGGGCACGACTTTTGTACTTGTTGTTCTCCAGAATCGCTGCTTGGCTAGGATTGAGCACTTAGCTCAATAAGTGTTTGTTGAATGACTGAATAAAAGCAGCCCTGGCAGAGAGAATGTGGGTGATGCTAATGTGACAAGCCTGATGTTCTTTGTTTCAGGAGTTCTTTTGATGTGGAGAAATAGAGATATGTTCTCATAATTTGAGGTTTTTTGGTCATATGATTGTCTTTTCTGTAAAAATGGGAGTTGTCGGAATAAACAGAGAGGCAGACTGATTTTCCCAGAGGGAGTAGGAAGTCCTGTGGGTTATGGGAGATCCAGCAGAGGCAGCTGGGGGCAGGGCTGTGGCTGAGAGTCCAGAGGAGGCAGCGGGGCCCATCTCGTGCCAGGTCTGTCACCTTCCAGGTGAAAGTCAATCATGGGTGGAAGCTTGCCCAGTGCCTTTTGTGTCTAGTTTTTTTCCATAAGTTCCTGGGGTATGGGTGGCATTTGGTTACATGAGTGAGTTCTTTAGTGGTGATTTGTGAGCTGTTGGTGCACCCATCACCCGAGCAGCATACACTGCACCAGATTTAAGCCTCCTGGCCTTGGTGTCTATTTTTATTGAAACAATTGGACTCCTGCTTTTGGCTTCTGGATGCACTGGTTACCATAAGAAGCTCTCTCCCGAACATGCCTCTGACTTGTTAAATCAGTGGACTGCCGGAGCTCTTTCAAGCTATCTGCATGTGAGGGCTGGCTTGGGATGAGATAATGACCACTCATAATGACCCCAGTCTGGGCCGATTACAGATTTGATCTTCCCCTTGACAAGCAGGGTTGTCAGTGCGTCACTGAGGCCAGCACATGCTCATCAGGGAAGCCTGGCCTTGGCTGAGAACTAGTGTTGGGGAAGGGAAGTGTTTAGGGCTTATGGCTTGAAAGGAGAGGCAGAGCTAATATATCAGTACAGGGCCTGTTGTCTGTCACTGTGGCTCCATAGGCCGGGGAACCTGCAGAGGAGGCTGGGTCTCTCCCACCTCCTCCCATCACTCTCCCTCACTCAGTTCTGGTCCCGTCACGCTGACCTATTGCCAGTTTCTGGTGTTGAGCTGCCCTGGTCTCTATCCTGGGAGGGCCTCAAGGCGTGACATCCCCAGCTAACGGGCTCTCCCCCGACCCTTGCCGGACCCCACCTGGCCCCACTGACCTGTCTCAGGTCTTGGCTTTAATTCCACGGCCCAAGCTCTCTCAAGCAGCCTTCCCTTGCAGTTGTCTGTCACCACACCTTGCTTATTTCTCTTAAAGCGCTAATTATGAGGCTTATGAAGATGTCGCGTGTCTGCCTGATTGCCCTGGGCAGTCTGCATCCAGATGGCCAAGGTAGGGTTGGCCGTTTCTTCATTAGCTATGCGGCGACCACACAGGGTGGGGCCTGGGAGGCTCTCAACCAGTGCTGCTGGATGGAGGGTAAGCACAGGCTCAGAGGAGGCCAGTGCATGGTTTTGCCCAAGAATCTGAGAAGGGGAACACATGGCGGAGAAGGGGAAGAGTCTAGGTTCCCGCTGACGTCTGTCTGGCTCTGGGAAGAGTCTAGATTCCCATCAATGTCTGTCTGGCTCTGGGGAGAGTCTAGATTCCCACCGACGTCTGTCTGGCTCTGAGGAGAGTCTAGATTCCCACCGACATCTGTCTGGCTCTGGGGAGAGTCTAGATTCCCGCCGATGTCTGTCTGACTCTGGGGAGAGTCTAGATTCCCGCTGACATCTGTCTGGCTCTGGGGAGAGTCTAGGTCCCCGCCAATGTCTGTCTGGCTCTGAGAAGAGTCTAGATTCCCGCCGACGTCTGTCTGACTCTGGGAAGAGTCTAGATTCCCGCCAACGTCTGTCTGGCTCTGGGGAGAGTCTAGATTCCTGCTGACGTCTGTCTGGCTCTGGAAGCTGCACTCTCGGAGTGAAGCCCCAAAGCCTCCCGACCACTCAAGGGAGTGAGGGCTGGAGGGACTTTGGGGGCTGAACTGTCCATGTTCTGACTGGCGGCTGCTCCGTGAGCATACTGCACTTGGGAAAGCTCATCCCACTGGGGCGAGGATGACGCCTGTTCTTTTCTGCATGGCTGTTGTGCATCAAAAGAGAGTTAAAACCCACTGCTGGCACCTCTAAGTGTCAAATGCTATGCTAGACACTAGGGTGAGGGTGAAGATACAGAACCCAAGAGCTGCCCCACACCAAGACATAGACATAGGGTCTACAGGGTAATACACTAAGGGCCGGTGGTTTCACAACCCAGGGCAGCAGGTGCAGTGATGATAGGTGTATTACGGTGCTTTAGAGGGACAAAACTAACAGAATAAATGTATAGATCAAGGGGAGTTTATTAGGGAGACTTGATTCATACAATCACAAGGTGAAATCCTACAACAGGCCGTCTGCAAGTTGAGGGGAAGGAAGCCAGCTCAAGTCCCAAAACCTCAAAACTAGGGAAGTCGACAGTGCAGCCTTCAGTCTGAAGCCAGAGGCCTGACAGTCCCTGGCAAACTACTGGTGTAAGTCCAAGAGTTCAAAAGCTGAAGAAATTGGAGTCCGATGTTCGAGGGTAGGAAGCATCCAAGCATCCAGCATGGGAGAAACATGGAGGCCAGAAGACCCAGCCAGTCTAGTCCTGCCACGTTCTTCTACCTGCTTTATCCTAGCTGCACTGGCAGTTGATTAGGTGGCGCCCACCACATTGACAGTGGGTCTGTCTCTCCCAGTCCACTGACTCAAAGGTTTTTTTTTTTTTTTGAGACGGAGTCTCACTCTGTCGCCCAGGCTGGAGTGCAGTGGTGCAGCCTCGGCTCACTGCAAGCTCCGCCTCCCAGGTTCACGCCATTCTCCTGCCTCAGCCTCTCCGAGAAGCTGGGACTACAGGTGCCCACCACCACGCTCGGCTAATTTTTTTGTATTTTTAGTAGAGACGGGGTTTCACCATGGTCTCGATCTCCTGACCTCATGATCCGCCCACCTCAGCCTCCCAAAGTGCTGGGATTACAAGTGTGAGCCACCGCACCCGGCCTCAAATGTTAATCGCCTTTGGCAACACCCTCACAGACATACCCAGGAGCAGTACTTTGTATCCTTCGATCCCATCAAGTTGACACTCAGTATTAACCATCATCCCGGAATATATGGAGGAGCCTGACGTCGGAGGAGGGAGGGAAGCTCTCCTGGAACTGGCGACTTCAGCATTCTAAGTCTTAAAGGCAGTGAGGTTGGAAGGGAAGGAAGCGGCCTGTGGGGGTTAGCTCCTGCAGATTCAGGTAGTCTGTCCAGTCACCTAACTTCATGTCACATGAAGAGAAAACAAAAGACTCTACCTGGCACATGAGGTCAGTTGGTGGCTGTATTAGTCAGGGTTCTCTAGAGGGACAGATCTAATAGGATAGACATATACAGGAAAGGGAGCTTGTTAAGGAGAACTCACAACATCACAAAGTAAAGTTCCATGATAGGCCGTCTGTAGGCTGAGGAGCAAGGAAGCCAGTTGTGGCTCATTCCAAGTCCCAAAACCTCAAAAGTAGGGAGCCAACAGTGCAGCCTTCAGTCTATGGCCGAAAGCCTGAGAGCCCCTGGGAGACCACTGGTGTAAGCCCAAGAGTCCAAACGCCAAAGCACTTGGAGTCTGCTGTTCAAGCGCAGGAAGCATCCAGCTTGGGAGAAAGATGAAGGCTGGAGGACTCAGCAAGGCAGTTTCTTCCTCCTTCTTCTGCCTGCTTTGTTCTAGCCACGCTGGCAGCTGATTGGGTGGTGCCCACCCACATCGAGGGTGGGTCTGCCTCTCCCTGTCCACTGACTCAAATGTCAATCTCCTTTGGCAACACCCTCACAGACACACCCAGGAACAATGCTTTGTATCCTTCAATCCAATCAAGTTGACACTTAAGCATCACAGTGGCCAAGAGTAGCTTAGGGGACCTGACCCTCATGGTGCTTGCAGAGGGACATGTTGGATGCAACAAAGGAGATGCTGCATCCTCTCCCCTCCAGGAGTTGGCCCTTTGGTTCTGAGAAGTGAGTGGACACAGATGTGACATGGAAAGGTGCTATGGTGGCACTGTTTGGTGGTTGCAAGGGATGCTTCTGAGACAGCTGCCTGCCTCTGACTCTCCCTTACCAGCCCCCCGCCCCCCCCCCCCCCCCCCCCGAGTCTCAGCTATCTCATCTGTGAAATGGGCATTTGCAGGTGCGTTGTGAGCACTGAATATGGTAGCAGATGGAACTTAGTAAGAGCTTGATAAACTCAGGCCATCGCTACCAGAGTAGCAAATGAACAGAACCAGGGCGGCTGCCCTGAAGCCCAGCTGGTGCCAAGGCAACAGGATGGATAGGGAGACAGCAAAGCTGTAAGCTGTACTCAGGGAGAGCAATGCCTGCAGTGCCCATCAGAGAGGGCTTCCTAGGGAGGGTCCTGCAGTCAGCAGGGTTCCTGGAGGGAGCACGGGGCAGGGGGGTGGGGGATCATATGATGGGAGGGTGAACACACCTAAAGGGCTGGGTTAGAGAGTCCGTGGCAATGGGTAAAGGAGCAGAAGGTGGAGATACCAGGGTCAGGCCAGCTCAGCGAGGGCCCTGGAGTTCAGAGACAGAGGTGGAAGGAGGGGAGCAGAGGACTGTCTGGATGGAAGCAGGTTTGGAAATATTCTGGAAGCCTGGGGTGGAGACAAGAAATTTTAACCGGCTGAGCCCGGGAGCATCTCTGCAGTTGCTGACAATCAGCTCCTAGTCTCTCATCACAGCCCCATCTCGAGATCAGTGTGCCTTTGAAAAGATGGCTGCACATCACCAAGTCAGCAAAGCCGAGGGCCACCTCCCGCATGTGCTCTTCACCCTCTTGGTGACGCTTCTGACTACCACCCTTTTCATTTACTTTTATGCATTCCTCATTCAAGGGGACCCACGAGCCATGATGGTGCCCATCCCCTTGGTTTCAGATTTATTTTGCTATTGTTGATTTTGGACTTTGTTATGCTCATGGAATTCTGCTATTGTAATCATTTCAGGTAAGACTGATGTTTTGAGTTTTTCCATTTGTTTGTTGCAGTGGCTTTGCATTTTAAAATGTGGGCATGTTCCCCAGGCTGCCCAACATCAAATGTGAAACATCAAATGTGTTTTTTGGCTCCAGTGGGAGGCCCTGACCTTTCATTTGCATGCATCATAAATGTATGCATGCATCATAAATGTATGCATGCACACATGATATCAAAACCCCCATCTTAGAGCCCCAGGCATTTATGTAGACTCTATCAATAGCCATATGCTTCCCCCTCCTCTATCTGCTGTAAACCAATCAAAGCCACAGAGAAAATTAATGCACAGACCTCTCTGCTCACGGTGCACAGACACACATCACCCTTCCTGTTGGTATCTAGGGTCATGGAGAAGTTGCAATTCATTAGTTATCAATATTGTGTTCAATTGACTTCTTGGGAAATATGACAGGCACCCTTCTTCCCCTCCAGCTGCAGCCAGGGCTGGTGCTGATCCTGGGTCTGGAGCTGTCTGCTCCCCTTGGAAATCACAGTCTGTAATGACTGGTTAACATATTGACTGCCCCAAGAAGCCCTGGAGTCATCTCTTGCAAAAGGCCAGCCTGAAGCCAGTGTATAATGACTGCTTCTCCAAGATAATTAGGTACTTTCCTTCAATTAAAATTGGAAAATGCACAGAGCAGAACATTTGTCACAGTTACCATCCAGTGAGATTCATCTTCAGAGCAATAATTACTCCCCAAAGGTGGGAGGGCTGATGTGGGGGCCTATTGACAATTCTGGTCTAATGTGGTTGTTTCTCTGAAAATTGAGAAGGAGCAGTCTTTCTCACCCTGGGTGAACTAATTTTGGCACCAAGAGGTCACAGGACCTTGGAGGGCCTTGGGGAGATGAGTGCAACCTCCATAGACACTAATCAACACCCCACACTGTCTGCACCACCAGAGCTGGGGTCTTCGACATCCGTATCTGATCAGCAGCTGACTCTTGCCTTCTGAACATGCCCAACAAACATCTCATTATTCAAACAGATGTTTCTGTGTGTTTTGGATTGCTCTTCCAGTGGGAATCTGGCTCTCTCATTTACAAAAGGAAAACTGTCCTTTAGTTTTTGTAAGATGTTAGGTTTCCCAAATACCCAGATTATTGTTGGAGAGGCTGATGGCTCAGAGAAGCGGTTAGGAAGAAAAATGATCATTCTGCACTCACTAAGCATTTTCAGGATGGACCTCTGGTCCTATGTCTCTGTTTCTTGAATACTCAGAACCTGGACAGCTCTATGCTGGAAGATTCTCTCCACACAGGAAGCTGGTTAGGGACCCTGCCGTTCCCAGCCTGCAGGGTGCAAGACCTAATGTCTATCGTATTGTTGCCAAACATACTTTATTCATTCCCACAATACTCAATATTTTTCCCTCTGATTGTATAACTAGTTGATGCTCATTAGTTTAAAAATCGCGCAACATATAAAAACAAAGCAAAAACCTCCTGAGTCTCCAATACCCTAATACAACCCCCTGCCAAACTTTCTGGTGACTGTATTTTTTTCATGCAAATCTTTCAACATATCACACACACATATTATTTCTATGTATTAATTAATACTTTCCTCCATCTTTGAGTGTGAAACAGCATATTTCATTTAGGAATCCCTCCAAGTCAATTAAGTATAGATAAAATTGTTCAAAATATTGTTGCATACTAATTTTTCTGTGAATATTTTATAGTTTAGTGACTTTGGCCCTTTGATGGACATTCACTTCATCTCCAGTTTTTTTTTTTTGGGGGGCCAGGCAACAATGCCATAATATATTTTTGTGTATATGTATCCTTATGTACCAGTTCATTCTTCAAATACCCAAAGACTACAGGCTCCTGTGCACTGATAAGAAAGGCTGACATTTCTTTGCAGCTTATTTCATGATGGATACACCACCAGAGAAAGAAGGCTGTTTGCAATTCCATTGTCATCTTGTCCTGCAAGAAATTTTGCCCTGATTGCACCAGGGAGCGTTTTCTGGTTCTCAGATGGGTTCTTGCAGACACTCGAGATCCTGGATCATTCTGGTGGATATTTGAGGCTTTCAGCTGCCATCTCGTTTACTCTGTGTGTCCCTCTCAATATCAACCATCCCACCAGCTGTTTGCAGGGGAACCCTAGGAATGAGTAGCAGATGGGTCCATTGGAGAACAGGGCATAGAAGCCCTCCAGATTCCTCCTGGATGCTGGGCCTCAATTTACTTCCGATAGTAATTGTCTCCTGGACCATGACTCTCAGATGGCTAGACCTCTATGGGAAACACATTCCAGGCTAAGGAGAGGAATATTCCTGTTTTCAGGCATTCACATAGTCAGTGGGTGGAATGGGGGTAGAAATTGTGTGCCCTTGTTTCAGATGGCAGAACTAAGAGTTCCCGAGGAGATTGGGGAAAGTAGTTTTCAATTGGTTAGAATGGAAACTTGCCTGTCTCCACTGTCGCAAAAAGAATTCTAAGTAGAGGATTCTGATTTTAGAGCAAAGGCAGGAGGGCTAAATTCTCTGAGGTTTGTGGGGAGGTGAAATTTAGGTGTGATTGTAACAGCCAGAACAGGTCTTAGGTCCAGCAGAATTAAATCCTTAGATATGATCTGTGTAGCAACAGTCAGGACTGCAAGAACTAGATTTTAAATGGGGATCTGGTTAGACTCTAGACAGCTTGGTAGGCAGGAGGTCAGGTTCTGAGCCAGAGTCCTGGGAAATTCTAAGAGCACCTTATATCCCAGCAAATCCAGGCATCCCCATGACTTCCACATATCTCGGATTCCAGGACTCTCATCTTTGCATCCTTATGGTAGATTATTTCTCCCCTGTGGTCCCAGTAAACCTCAAATCTGGGAGGATTGCTTTAAAGGGGTCACGGGAGAGGACAGCCCAGGCTTTGACAAGCACATTCGTTCACTTAAGGGCAACGGACAACTTCAAGTTTGGGCAGAAAATGCTGAAAATGACAAAGTTTTGTCAGGAATGCTGTTTTTGGCTTTAAGATGCCTGAAAGGCATTTTAACACTAAACTCCCATGTAGCTTTCCCGTGGATGATATATAACTCCATTTACAGCTGTAATCTGGGTAACAAAATGAATACTCCATCATTGTTCTATGAATAGCAAATTAACCCAGATAAAAGTGTTCTACATCCAATCAAAACCATTAAGTAACTAGGAGACTAAGATTGGTGAGGACATTTTGGAGGCAATTATAACTAATGAATACATTAACTTCAAGAAGGAGGATGGTTTCAGTGGCTTTCTGGTCTCTCCAAATAAAATTAGGGTAGGTGGGAACAAAGCTGAAATAATTTTGTGAAAAGGACAGATTTATTGATCTACACAGAGCCATTAGAAGGGGAAATGGTTTCTTAGGAGAGAGACTTGGGCATATTAGACTTCAGAATAATCATTAAAAAGAATGAAAGACATTTTCCCTTTTTACCACATTTACAACCTGTCTAGCTTAGACCAAAAGAGCTCACACTTTGTCCCCTATTCAGGGATTTTGGTGTGGAAATTTTTCACTTTCTTCTAAGATATATTATTTATTGTGTTTTAAAAGTGAAATTAATGCATACTAATTGTGGGCCGTGTGGAAAACACAAAAATGCAAAAATAAAAACAATCTATAGTCTTATCACCCAGAGATGACCATTTTTAACATTTTGGGGTAACCAGTCTTTTATTTTTCTATATTCGTATATGTTTGGGGATAGTTATAGATGATTCTCTATACTCAAGAATAATGGCTTTAATATTTTTATAAAAATGATAACTCATCCTATAAAATTCAAGTCACAAAGAAAAATTCAAAGGAAGATACTAAAAATCATCATCTGAATTCTCACCCACAGTAGTTAATCATGCCCACTTCCAGCATCTCTCTCTAGCATATGTGCAGATAAGGGAGAAAGAGATCAATTACCTTCTACAGAAAAACGATTCTGTGCATGTTTTTTTTTTTGAGACGGAGTCTCGCTCTGTCGCCCAGGCTGGAGTGCAGTGGCGCGATCTCGGCTCACTGCAACCTCCACTTCTCGGATTCAAACGATTCTCCTGCCTCAGCCTCCCAGTAAGCTGGGATTACAGGAATGTGCCACCATGCCCGGCTAATTTTGTACTTTTAGTGGAGACGGGGTTTCACCGTGTTGGCCAGGCTGGTCTTGAACTCCTGACCTCAGATGATCCGCCTGCCTTGGCCTCCCAAAGTGCTGGGATTACAGGCGTGAGTCACCGCGCCCAGCCATGCTATTTTAATGAAAAAAATATTTTGCTGTTTAAAACAGGGAAACCAGCAAAAATAAAATAGCAGGGGCTGCTGTATTACCTGCAACTATCTCCGGAGGCCGTTTTGGTCTTGGAGGTCTTGGCTGTTCTTACACTTTGTTTTCACTTCTTTGCCTTGAGACATCCCTGAGTTTTTGTCATTCAAGACAGCAATGCACCTCTTAGTAAGGCTCTTAAGTCACAGCTGGCTGATCTCATAGAACTGACTTCCTTTTCCACACTAGGAGCCAATTTCTTTAGCCTGGAGGCTCAAGCCCCAGCACCGCAGAGGCCAAAAAGGGGGCCTCGGTGATCTTCTACCATCTTCTACCATGGCACCAAGTTGCTAGAGGGGCATTCCCAGCTTCCTGCTACTGACTCACACCTGCAGATTCAAAGGAGAGATGTCCAAACACAAACAGAACAAACAACACTTCCAAGAGCTAAGTAGTAATGCAAATGAATTAAATGGGGCATGTTTAATTAAATTAAATGAAAGCAAACAAGCAAATAAACTTGAGCATGAAAATTACATTCAAAACAATGGTCAAAACTCCCCAGGCTGCTGGCGTCGTGCAGGAGTGGTGGTCCAGTGCGGGCACATCCTCAGGTTTTTCAAAAGGAGCCCGGGATCTAAAGGATCTAAAGGTTTTGTTTTTGTTGTTTTTTTGAGATTGAGTCTCACTCTGTAACCCAAGCTAGAGTGCAGTGGCGCGATCTCAGCTCACTGCAACCTCGGCCTCCCAGGTTCAAGTGATTCAGTGATTCTCCTGCCTCAGCCTTCTGGGTAGCTGGGGTTACAGGCACAGCCCACTATGCCCAGCTCATTTTAGTATTTTTAGTAGAGATGGGGTTTCACTATGTTGGCCAGGCTGGTCTCGAATTCTTGACCTCAAGTGATCCGCCCACCTCAGCCTCCCAAAGTTCTGGGATTACAGTCGAGAGCCACCATGCCTAGCCTAAATTTTTAAGTGAAATCTCCTTATTTATGTAGGTTGACAGTCTACTAAACAACTAAAAACACTATAAAACAAAGCCCATTGTTAATCCAATTTCTTCCTTTGCTATAAACACTATTTAATAAAGTGCAGAGACCAGGTAAATGTAAATATCAAATGATCAATGAATATTTTCTGTGTAAGTATATCTCATGCAATAGTTGGCACATCCTTATACAAAAAATACTTATTGTTTATCTGGAATTTAAATGTCACCAGACATCTTGAATCTTTCCTGGCCAGCCTGAGTGAGGAGGCCCTCCAATTTGTCCTCGCTGCTCTCAGGAAATCTAGGGGCTTTGGGGAGGTATGTTACCATCCAGTGTCTGCCTGTTCCTGTCCAGATTTCAAATTATTCAGCAGGTGTCTTGCTGGTGTTTTGTCCCTTTCCTTTTTCATTGACAATGTAGCTTTTTTTCCCCCCTTGCTATTGTTTCTTATTTTTGTTCTCTGTAGGTTTCAAGAAAATAGTGGGATAAAAATGCATTTTTTAACCATCTTGAGGGATAGTCTCCATAATCTGCTTTTTAATTTAACTTTGTATAATTTTTTTCACCCTTAAATATTTTTAAAACATATTTTTCTTGGCTGCCTACAGGCCGTTTTGTGAATTTACCAAAATTATCTTAGCTGAAACTTAATTATATTTCATGCTCAGAAATCCTGTGTACAAATATTTGAGCTAAAAAAAGAATTTAATTGAAGTAATAATTCATTATTCTCTTTGGTCAGTACCTGGGCCAGGAGAAAAGGGAAAGAACCATTCACAGAAGGGTTATCTCTGACTATTCTTAGGAAACTCTAAAGAATTTCCCAGGGCTTTGAGGCAGCTCACCCTGAAACCCTGGTCCTTGGTTTTTCAGGATGCCAGCGGGCTCCATTATGTTCACCTTACACATACTGGTAACAGATTTATCTTTCTCTTCCACATCATCTGGAAATCCCTTCCTATTAGTTGTTTCTCTGTTGGCTTCTAATGAGCTTTGTAATTATTCATTTTATCTGAAGGCAAACACTATTAACCAGGTTTGGTGTGATTAAGAAAAGTGCTTCTTCAAGCGCTTATTTTTTCTGGTGGGGATGATTCTCATGTAATTAAACCACATTGTGAAGAAACAACTTGATACATTGGCTTAGTTTGGTTTTGACAACATGATTAAAAGTACTAGGCTTTCCATCACAATTTGCTGCAAACAATGTTGACATTCCACTTGATACCCTTCAGAATCTAAAGTTATGTCAGACAGACAAAAGCAACTTTACGACAAGCGAAGGAAGGTACTCCTGTGTCCTGCCTGAAAAGTCCATTTAGGGAGTAGCTTGCAGTGACCCGGGCTTGTTCAGATTATAAGGTCACCATTGAGACCACATCCCACTTCCCAAGATAAGCAAATTCCATGAAGAAGTCAAGCAACATTGGTGCATTTTAATGGAATAAAACACTCTGGTGACTTCGTTCCAGGCTCTATGTCATGTAACACAGATTTGGTGAAACAAGTGTAGCATACTTTGTCACATTTGTTTGCATTTTCATTGCTGCTCTTTTAAATTTTGTGGGTGGCTTCAGTTGCATTTTTCTGAATTTATGAACCCAGTTATGTAGGAAACATGAGGCAATTTGTTCAGCATTTTGGGCATACTTAAGCAAGTTTTTGTCTTTAGAGAGGGTCAAATTGGCCTTTTAGCCTTTATCTAGCATGAGAGGCATCCACTGGGCAGAGCTCTTGCACCTGGCCCCTCAGGGCTTGCTGACCAGACTATAGGTATCATCTTTGTTTCAGCAGTCAGTCCCTAGTCCAGTGAGTTCCGGCTAGGATATTTAAAAAGAAACAGGAAGGAAAGGAAAGGAGAGGAGAGAGGGGAGGGGAGGGGAGAAAAGAAGGAAGAAAGAGAAGGAAGAAAGGAAGGACAGAGAGAGGGAGGGAGGGATGGAAGAAAGAAGGAAGAAAGGAGAGACAAAAGGAGGGAGGGAGAGAATAGGAAAAAAATCACTGTTTTATGATATTTACCATCCATAGAAAGATGACCGAGATGTTATTCAGGAGGTGGTTAAGGGTGTGGCAGATACTCAGAACATCATTTAAACTTTAAAGTTTCATTCCCAAGAGAAATTACATATGTAGTAGTTCTAAAACGCTAATCTATCCAATTACGATTTGTACCTAAGATACCTCTCAATATCTGAAGACATCAAGACAAAAAGACAGCTACATTTCTAGTGCCTCATGGGGGGAAATTCAAGATGAAGAAGAAAAAAGTAAAACAAGCGTAGTCTCTTCTCTCCTGTGCATTACAAGCCCATATGGCCCCCCAAAAATGTCACCCTAGAGTCTTTCTTGCTAGCTGGAGCACAGCTTGATTTTCAGAGATGATTGAGTGGGCATGGCTGTTGCCAAAAGCTTGTTTTGACTTGTAAACAGTACAAGTTTGGGATAAAACTCAGTGATAGAGGAGAAAAAGAGAATGCTAAGTTATCATTTTTACAATTGCACTTTAGAACCTGTAGCTGTGATTGGTGGCGGTGTTTTTTCTCTTAATTCTTTTGCCAGTGTGTTTTCTATTATTTTTGCCAACCTCTTGTTTCCAAACCACTTGCCCAGTATGCTGTCTCTATTCAAGTAATTGCAGGATTCACTGTTGGAAAATGGAAGATTGTTTCAGCTACCACAGATATGTATCCCATGAGATTTAAGATTGTCTTTCCTTTGCTTATTCTTTCCTTTCTTGAGTCAAATGATGCAACATTCTCAGCAATAGCAGACAACAGTACAAAATGAAAAAAATACATATGAAATATGTTTATTTTATATAAATTAATATTTATATCTCATTCCACTTACAAAATAATTTTCTTTAGTCTCACAACATTTTCTCTCTGTCGTCAAAGTACTTCTACTTTAGCCACTAAGTCATTTAGGTCTAAATCGACACAGATTACAGGGGCTGAAATTGCCAGATAATTAGACCAGATTAGAAACAAGTGCAACCTGGTCAACATTGAGAAAACTTACCAAATCTTTATTAATTTGAGAAGGGGGAACACAGCCATTTGCTTTTCCAGATGACATCACTTTTTATTACCAAGAGTATGTTACTTGGATTGTTTTCTGCAAGTGTTACCATCGACCACTTTGCAGTGCCATTTACGCTGGCAACTCTCAAATTTTTCTTTAGCATTTCTAAGATTGATTCCTCCATCTTCTATTAAAAACAAACATCTATTGAAAAATGTCCTATAGAAATGTAGGAAATTGATTCCAGCTCTTAAACTGGGCTGACTGTACTTCGATCCGTGTGATAGGAATGCTCCAGGGACATTTATAAACTGTTGAATTTCACACACAGAAAAATTGCATAGAGCGTGTTCTTCCTAGTCGTAGCAGTAACAGCCTTCCGAGTCCCCCATTCTACATCTCTTTTCTTGACCCATCCTTGTTTTATCTCCCTGCCTCCTGTATCAAATTACCTTGGAGCCTTTGAAGTCGCAGAAAATCAAAAGTTAGGAAGAGATGCATACACACCTTAGGATATTGCTCAGTGACTTAGGCATAAGCCCCCTAATGCCCATTTTATGAGTGGCTTAAACCACGTTCAAATATAGGTCAGAAAATTATTGAGGCTTTATTTACTCTCTCTCTCTTCAGGGCTGCTGGGTGACATACACCCCCTTCTGCTGAAAGGTGACAAAGGAATATGCCCAGAGCATAGTAGGCCCTCATTGCATCCTCATTGACTTGATGTCAGAGAAAAAAAAATTAGCATTTTCAAAATTTGCTGTTGAAAGTTTGAGACCTAAAAATGTGTATATAGATCGAGTTGTTGTTTTACAGAGCAATGGTGAGGGGAGGGCAGAATGCTGTAAGCATCAAACCACATGCGGTCAATTCATCTATAATGATGGGTAACACTTTTTTATGGACTTCCTTCTGCCTCCACAGGCACTGCTTCATGTGATATGCACAAAACTCTGTGAGTTGTTCACTTTACCTTCCCCTCATTCATTCATCCATCCAACAAATATTTACTGAGCATCTGCTATGTGCCTATACATAGGAACAGCACGTTGATGGAGACAAACTGACCCACGGCCACACGGAGCATTATCTTGGTTCAAAGTGCTGCAAGCTGTGACCTTAGGCCTCTTCCAGCTCCCTGTTGGTGGTTACATGATCTGCAAGCTAAGAATGGTTTTTACATTTTTTGATGGTTGAAGAAAGATCAAAGAAGAACCCTATTTGGTGATATGTGAAAAATACATGAAATTCAAATTTCAGTGTCCATAAGTAAAGGATTTATTGGTGTCCTAGCCCCATCCATTTGTTTACGTATTGTTTATGGCTGTTTTGTGATACAAGGACAGTCTAAGTGTGTGACAGAGAATCTATGGCCCTGACCCTGTACAGAAAAATAAGTTCCTGACACCAGTCTTAGGGATGAAAAAACCAAGGTGAACTAGTTTTCCTTAGATGCTCTCTGACTCCAAAACCATTGTCTATATAACACACCACACCATCACCATTGCCCTCACTGTGAAACCTGACTGTTCACAGGGCTTTTTACTTAACCAGGTTAAACAGAAAATTAAACCAGTTCTTACGGGCATTGCCGGTCTGCATGGGGAAGCACCTTTTCAGATTACATGGCCCTTTGACATTAAAACCATGATAATTCTTTGAAAAGTTTCAACGGGCAGTGGCATAGAATAGATGGTAATGCACTGAGGTTATGGGGATGGGGATGGGATGAGGTTATGGGGATGGGGATGGGATGAGGTTATGGGGATGGGATGAGGTGATGGGGATGGGGATGGGATGAGGTAATGGGGATGGGATGAGATTATGGAAATAGAAATAGAATGAGGTTATGGGGATGGGGATGGGATGAGATTATGGGGATGGGGATGGGATGAG
>NW_026652309.1:981588-1020111 GCF_009828535.3 Hylobates moloch | reverse complement strand
GGGGATGTGCTGAGGTTATGGGGATGGGATGATGTTATGGGGATGGGGATGGGATGAGGTTATGGGGATGGGGATGTGCTGAGGTTATGGGGATGCTGATGAGGACCAAGAGCTCAACTGTTTCATAACTGCAGGAGATGAGTCCTCAGAAACTGAATTGCCCTACACTACATGCCACCACTCCTAATTGTTTTCCTCCTAAGCAATATATTTTACCTTAAAATAAAGATCACCATGATTGTCATATTTCTTCTTTTTCTATTTATTTTCCACATGTTTCCTTAGATTTCAAACAAAAGATATTTTGTTCTTAAGTTGTTAAAATACAGCATTGTTTAAATCTCCAAATCCCAATATTCCAACTATTTATTGTTAACCATAATTGAGCAATTTCTGATAATATTTTCACTGGTATAAAGTAATCTTTCTGCAACTCACATCATAAAGATTCTTAACAGATATTCTATCCTTGGACAAACACTGTGATATTATTCTCAGGATGAACTTGGTATTCATACTTCTTTTCTTGTCCTTGCTAACACTGAGCTGATCTAGGAGACCCATTGGTTGGGCATGATGAGGATTTCAATTCTTCCTTGGATAATGCTGAATAACAGATACTTATAGAGACTTCATCCAAAATATGGAAATAGTTTCTTATTTTGCTCTTCCTAACAAAACCCCTTTTATTTAGGCTAAAATTAAGTTTTGCCTTGCTAAGACCTAATGCAATCCCATTAGTGTCCTTTCTAATTATTTTCTGTTTATCAGAATTACTGAATCATGACATTGAGTCTTAATCCTTTTGTTTTCTGCTGCAGATTAATCCCACCCTAAACTCATCTGCATGTCCTCACATTTGTCTACATCTCTGTCTGGTGAGTTGTGTGCTTAAGTCATTAACTCCAATTAGAGTGGAGAATCCATGGCCACCTGAGCCCAGGACTGTGGGCCATGGAGGCATCTTCAGAAGCTGTTGATTTCATTTCCTCTGGGGACCTGCACAAGGAGGGCACTGTTCCTGATGTCAGATCATAATTGCCCTGAGGCCCTGGCACCAGAAGGCCCGAGTTAAAATCCATGCTTTTCCTTTGACTCTACTGGTAACTTGGAGCAAGTGCTTCACCTTTTTAAAGCTTCAGTTGCCTCATCTGTTAACCAAGATGCCCACAGTCCCCACCTCCTAGGGTGGTCCTACCCTTAAATGCACATGAACATAAGAGTAATGGTACTGGCCAAGGGAAGCCCTTGGATGTTGTTATCGTGGTCAATATTATTTGTATTGTCATTCTCATGAATGTAAAGTGACAAGCTCATCCTCACATCTCAGGTCTCTACGTTTTGTCATTCCTCCAACTTAGCCCTATCTTTCAATTTCTTTAACCAATTATGTTTTGCCCTTGGAACCCTCTGGAGGCTGTTCTTTATTCTTAGGCTGTTCTTCTCTGTCCTCTCTGCCTCAATAACTATCTCTGTTCCAAAACCATGTGGAATGCAGGCGCTCATCAAAACTTCCCAGGGAGGCTTTTCTTTCCCTTTTATCCAGGCAGGGGCAGACAATGAAGGGTATCACCTCTCAAGACTCAGGCTTCTGCAGCTGCTGCTGGGAATCCCGTTGCCAGTCTAACGGTCCTGCCTTCATGGGAAAATGTCTTTTTAATTCTTAGGTCATTTTTAACATGTTTAGGGATTGACTTTCTTTTTAAAAGGTATCTGGTCGGATGTCCATGCCACCGATGTTAATTATGGCTTCCCACCCTTTATCTTTGGTCCATCTTTCTGGAATTCCTATTCAGTGTACGTTGGGCCTATTCTATTTTCCATGGCATTTTAATCTCAACCCATTTTCTATCGCCCTTTCTCTCCAGGCTGCTTTCAGGGTAATTTCTGTATTATTAATTCTCCTTTCAGTGATTTACCTGCTATTTCATCCTTTCATTGACTGAGTCCTTAATTCCTGTGACTGCAGTTTTATTCTGTAAATTCTGTTTGGTCCTCTTTTAAATCTGCCCGGCGACTGTCATCACAATGCATTCATTTCTCGTATCTTTGCTTCTTTTATGTTTTTGATCATTTTTAATTGTTTAGATTTTTTTTTTTTTTTTTTTTTTTGCGATTGAGTCTTGCTCTGTCACTCAGGCTGGAGTGCAGTGGTGCGATCTCGGCTCACTGCAAGCTCCGCCTCCTGGGTTCACTCCATTCTCCTGCCTCAGCCTCCCCAGTAGCTGGGGCTACAGGTGTCCGCCACCACGCCTGGCTAATTTTTTTTTTCTGTATTTTTTAGTAGAGATGGGGTTTCACCGTGTTAGCCAGGATGGTCTTGATCTCCAGACCTCATGATTCTCCTGCCTCGGCCTCCTAAAGTGCTGGGATTACAGGTGTGAGCCACCGTGCCCGGCCAATTCATTTTTAATGTACTAAATTTATGATAGAATTTTCCCATTATCTGCAGTGCTTGGGTTTTCACCCTGCCATTTGTCTGGTCTGTGGACACTCACTTACGGTGGAGGATTCCTTACACATTATATGATTTGAATTGTGAATCTATGCTCAGTGGACGCTTGTGTGCCTGGATTGTAGGTGTCTTCCCCACAGCAATTTGGTACTTGTTTCTGTCAGATGTCCTAGGGTTGTGGCCAGCTGTAGGCTACTTTTTATGTTAAAACTTTGACTTGAAAGTTTGGGGATATGAGAGTTGAATTTTGAACCCCAAATCCATGTGAGATTCATGTCCCGATGATGAATTCTCAGGAGAGAGCTTTTATGTTTCCTTCCCAAGTGAGGCCAGGCAGCAACAAATAAGAGGCTGTGGCGTTGCGGGTTGATGTGCTTTTCTGTGTTACTCTGAACTAAGGGTGTGGCTTTGGAGGGTCCTAGTTTTATGGGGGTGTCAGTCCTACCTGCTCTCCTTGCTCTGCTCTGAGGGGTACAAAATTGTCTAAGTCAGTGTTTTTAAAATGCTGCTGGGATCCCCAAACCAGCTACATAGGCATTACTTGTAAGTTGTTAGAAATGCAAAGTCTCACACCCAAACCAAGACTGACCAAATGAATCAGAAACTGGGCAGGTGGGCTGAGTCTAGAAAAATGTGTTTTTGAGATCCCCTCAGGTTCACATGCACCTGGACAGCCACGACTCTGGCTGGTGAGACCAAGTCTCTGCACACACACCTGTTCTCTACAGGGCAGCTACAGCCCACCTGGTTAGCCCCCTGAGGTTTTAAGCTTTTTCTCCTTTTCTGCACCTGGGAATTCCTCATTCTTTCCAGCTTGCTTAGTCATGCTTATAAAATAATGTTTATTATGTTTTATCATCTTTTAAAATAATACGCACACTGACTAAGAACCAGCTGAAAAATTTTTAAAAAGAAAAAAATAACAATAGCAGGAGTAATTTTATTTATCTTCTCTGCCCTCCTGCTAAAATCAGAAGTCGGTAATTACATAATTTTATTATAAGTTTACTGCCATTCGTAATCCACAGACTGTCAGCTCTGTGAAGGCAGGCATTCATCCCCATTTCTGCTCTTGACTAAATATGTAGCTCCTACTCAGTGAGGGAAATACAGCAGCTACTCCACAAATGTTTATTTGTAGGATGAGCACCTAAATGAAAAAGGGAGACATTAAGCTATTTCTGTAAGAACACTGTATTTCAGTTAGATTGTTCAAAATCATACAAGTGCCTGTATTCATGCTTTTAGGGGATACCCCTCCCCAGTGTGGAAATTTTGCTGTGTTCTTTCTGCTCGTTCATGAAACTTAAAAGCCATGAAGCTTCCACAAGCTTCTCTCACCAGAGTTGTCTTTTCTTTCTGATTCTACCCATACTGCCTTGAGGAATCCCTTCTGCCTTTGTACAGTGCTGTTTTTTTTTTTTTTTTAATTTATCATTCTGTAGCCTGGTGGTAAATAGTCTGTAAAGTCAAAGTGCCTGGTTTTATTTCTTAGCTGTACCTCTTGACTACACGCATGACCTTAGCCTTTCCTCCTGCATTTCCTCATCTGCACAGCAGGGATAGTAATAGCCCCAACTCACGGTGTAGCAGGAGGATTCAGTGGACGCTGTGAAGCTCTTGGCATGGTACACAGCCCCTGACAAGCCCTTGGAAGGGCCAGCTATTATTTTTATTTCCTGTGTATTTCTTTTCTCTCCAAGCAGCCTAGAAATTTAGTGTTTCCCAAGTACACATCATATTGCTTGGCACACACACAAAAATTGTAGAATGAATAAATGAACGACCATCATTTGAGATAATAGTAGGCTGTAGTAGATACTGTGTATATAGAGCTATACAGAGCTGTGGGTCCAGCTCTGGGCCCACTATATTCCCAAACATGATGCCCAATATATGCACTTAATACCATCATATTTGAATACTGCTATGTAATTTGCAAAGTGACCTCATATCTATCATTTCACCAAACTAAAATGAATTACAAGATTACATGAGCATATAATCTTTGTTAAAAATATCACATATACAACCAAGAATAAAGCTCCTCTTGACCACCAAAGCCAGACCTGGTTCTCCTTCCATCCTCATTAGTGATTGAGTGAGAGTTCCTTCCAGACCTTTCTCTGTGCATCCATAAAACAGACACACAGTTGTGGAAGCATGGAGTCCTGTGCCTGTATGTGGAGCACATATGTGGTCATGCTATAGGACTAGAGCTGCCACTCAGTGATGACATCTTGGAAATCTCCCCATGGCAGTGCACAGAACTGGCTTATTCCTGGCAACAGCTTTGCATTCCGTACTGTGGAAATCCAATCGCAAACGCAGTTGTTTTCTTGTTCAACCCTTTGTTAGGTTGTTGCAATTTATCTTTATTATAAACAATGCTGCAAAGAATATCCTTAAAATGAAGAAGTGGAATTTCTCTGGTTTTATATATATATATGTACATATTTATAGACACACAAATATATGTAACATTATAAACTATACATTACATGATGTATATATAAATTATGTACCATACATATATTATGTAAATTATATATACACATGTAAATGATACACCACAAAGAAATCATACGCACAGATATATACTTTCTTTGTGCCTGTGACTCCCATGACTAGATTTCATTTTTAATCCTTTCGTAAATGCATCTGATCTTTGAAGTAGCCCCTGAAATGGGTTAGCATTGTTTCCTGGGCATCTCACAGATTCTGATGAAGAATGCTTTACTGAGCGCTTACTACACACCATGTTAAGTGCTAGCGGCTTTTGCATCTGCTGCTCTGTTTAAAATATGTCTTAGAGTGGACCAGCTCCTGGGCTTTGATACCCACCTGCCCTGGGGTGCCAACAGCGTGTTCATTTCCATCCAGGGACGCCTAGGCCCTCTCATTGAGGGACTCACTCTTTCTGTCTCACTCACCCACTCTCTTCCAAGGCGTGCACTGAGACCCTTGCTCTCAGTTCACCTTACGCTTCAATTTATTCCCTTTTTACCTCCTGCTTAATTTCATTTTGAGAAAATAGATTTAAAACATCATAATCTACATGTGTATTGTTTGCTTCAAGTGTTTCCACCTAATTTCCAAATTTGCTTAAAGCAAAACTCCTTCTCGCCGAGACTACTCCTCCTCACTCAAGGAATTGAATTTATTTCCTACCACACTGAGGAGTGGATCTGTTTAAAAAGGACTCCCAAGATTGAACACACACACACACACAGAGGCACGCACACCACTTCCCCTGTGAATACAATAACATGAGCAGGGCTGTATTGATCCCTGCAGTGCTTTAAAGAACTGCCTGGATAGCTAATCTATAAGTGACTAGTTACTTCTTCACTCTGTTCACTGCAGCCTTGTCTCCCACCTCCCTCCTCCCCATGTAGTGGGTGGGGGCTGATTCTTCTGTCATCCTCTTCTGCTCTGTGCTGACACTTCGTGCTACGTAGCGGCCTCTGTACTATGCAATTGCTCTGAGTAAACAATGGAACATCACCCACATTTAATACTCATAGATTAATTAGAAATGCCTCAGATTCATCAGTGCAAAAGGAAAAGAACGATGTAGCCACAAATTAACAGTCACTTTTGCTGCTATCGTGCTTTCTTTGCATTAGATCTTCTTTTTTTAATGTGGGGTGGGCTGAGGCTGCAAAAATGCATGCCCATTATTTTTGTTTCAAATCGAAGAGAACAATGGATATAAAGATGTACACCTCCCTGTTAGCTCAGATCTGAATGCTTGGTCTCTCAATCCGGAATCAACCATTATTACAAGCTTAGTGTAATTCTTCAGATATATGTAGATTTCTCTCTCTGCTGTATTTAGCAATAATGGGAGAATATGATGCTTACTGTTTTGCAACTTGGTTTTTGCAGTTAATCCATATTCAGATATTATTTTTCACTGGTTCACATATACCTACCTCATTTTTTTCCACAGCCATATAATACTGCATGGTGTAGGTGCAAATTAATGTATTTAAGCACAGTCGCATTAAGTTGTTTCAATTGTCAGTGAAAATAATGCTGTAAAACAAAGCAAAACAAAAACCCCACCTTCTACGTGTATCATTATTTCATGTGAGCATATCTATAGAATAAGTTCCAAGAGAAGAAACTCAGGGCCATGAGATAGGTGCATTTTTAAAGTAAGATTTTTACTGAAGTATAACAATCATATAGAAAATGCGTAAATCATAAGTATGCAGATCAACGAGTTTTTACAAACAGCACACACAAATCATTGCCACCCAGATCCGAAAACAAAGACAGCTAAAACTCCGGAAGGCTGCTGGTGCCCCAGTGAAGTACCATCCTGTCTTCGATCACCACAGCTGACTTCTCCTTGTTTATGGATTTTATGCTAGGGAAGCACAGAGCATACACTCTTTGTAACATTCACCCATGCTATTGTGTGTGCTGTAAGTGTGTGCCTATTCATTATTGTGTAAGACTCCCTTATATCAATAGTATCCATTTATTTATTCTACTTTTGATATACATTTGGGCTGCATCCACAGTTTGTCTATTGCCAATAAAACTGCTATAAACATTTTTGACATATTTTTAGTGCACAGAAGTATGCATTTCTGCTAAGTATATCCCTGAAAGTTGAATTATTTGGTCATAGATATCCAAGCGTTCTGCTTCGAAATCCCCAAAGAGATCTTCAATGTATTGTAACATCTATTCACCCACCAGCAGTTCATGACTGTTCAAGTTGCTCCACACACCCTCGCCAATATTTGGTATTTTCTGTCTTTTTATCTTTGGCCATTTTGTTGAGTCTGCAGTGGCATCACATTTTGGATTGAATTTGCATTTCTATGACAACGAGTGCTAGCAATTACCTTTCCACAGCTGTAATGGCCATTTGGCCACCTCGTTGGTGAAGTGGCTGTTCAGGTCTTCTGTTTCCCGCTGGGACATCTGTTTTGTTTTGTGTTTGTTTTTCCTTATCAATTGTAGGCATTCTCTATTATATACTAGATCAAAGGCTTCTTTCGGATACAGGTATTCAAATATCTTCTCCCACACTGTGGCCTGCCTTTGCATGTGTGTAAGATGTCTTGTCTATTTAAGGGCAACTAATTAATCACTCTTTCTTTTGTGCTCAGTGCCACTTGTCTCCTGTTTAAGAATATTTGCCTACCCCAAGGTGACGAAGATACTCTGCTTTCTTCTAAAAGGTTTGCTGTTTGACATTTCACATTTAGATCTACAATCCATGTGGTCTTGCTTTGTGTATGGCGTCTGTTAGGAGTCAAGATCCCTTGCTCTTCCCTATGGATACTTAAATGACCCTCTGCCATTTATCCACAGCAGCATCATCTCCCCTGTGCGCCACCGTTGTCATACTCCTGTGATCGCGTCTGTGTGGGTCAGCTTCTGCCTCATGGCTCCATCTGTTCACCTCTGCTTTAGTGCACACCTGCCCCCGAGGAATAGACTCCAGTAGTCCTCACTGAGAGCCTGTTGTGCTTACCATGTATCTCCCTTCTTGGCAGAATATTCTTGATATAATTATTGTCTTTTAGCTCTAAAGGTTGCTGAAAACCCTGTTTTACTTTATCTGTTCCCCTTGTGGCTTTTCAGCCCATTACCCTGCACAGTTCAAGGGCAAAACTACAGGGAATTGTGTTCACCTCTTAATCTCCCTCTTTTCAAAAGGCTCTGTCTCATTTCCTGGCAGCCCCCATGCTTCAATTTTTGTCTCCCCAGTTCAAGGAGATGACAGAAAGTTTCTCTGGCATTTCCCTCTGTGGCAGATCACTCTGCCCAACCTCTGCCCCACCTGTCACTCCCAACCCTGCACCAAGAACCCGTGGCTCTGCTGGAAAAGTTGAAAACCTGTGCTCACAGAAGGCTGGACTTACTCAGGGAATCCTTGGGATCCTGGCTTCCCTGAATGCACTGGCCACTCAATGCTTTAACACAGATGCCTCTTGGATTGTTTCTTCCATTTTTCTTTCTTGTTCTCAGTGATAGCGTTGTCTGCAACCAGCTACACCATTGTAACACAAATAAGAAACCCAGATGTGGACATTTTAAATTTTGATAAATGTAATAATGTTCAATAACCTTCAAAGAGGTGGCCCAGTTTATACAGTAGATGCACCTTAGCTACAATTGTAAAAAACTGATATTTAACTGGAAATACAGTTGATCCTAAGATGAGGAATTTGTACTCTTCCAGCTATGCCTTTGGGCCCATTTATAACATTTAATCTACCATCATGCATAGGAAATGCACTTGCAGGCCACATCAAAGGAGAACAAATAAGCCTTTGATGGTTTAATAGGAGCTGGCAGTATATAGACAGGTGGCCTGACCGTCTTCGTGATTTCAAATCTGCTGCAAACTCTGTTAATGACATGTGTCTCCTGGCTTCCTTTGAAGCATGATTCCTGGCCTTAGCTGAGAAATATGACCTAAAGGCTTACACACATGGCAGCTTGGGAAGCCTGGCCTCAGAGGGAAGCTGCGGCTGCTTGAACAAGTTCAGGTCAGACAAGAAAGGTCTCTGCTTCTTTTTTGAGGGGTGGGTTGGGGAGTGAGTTGGTGGGAGAGGGTTAATCAGTTGACATTAAAGGAATCTGTTAATGCGTAAGTAAGCAACCTGCCCGTAGAATTCAGTAAGTGGAAAGAAGCTTGTTTTAGAGGCAGATGCTTGATTGGGGCTTGGTCCCTAACCAATTGCTCCACATCAAAAGGAAGATGAATATGCCCACTGTCAACTTCTCCTGGTGGCTCTATGCTACCAACCAGGGCAGTCTACTTGTATCTGCATTGGCTCTTAGCACAGAAGTTTACAAAGGATGAATAAAGCTAGAAAGAAGCCTCTGGAGTTAGTGAAAGATTATCTACAATGAAACAGAAATAAAAAATTCTCCCGGGCAACTCATTGTAATCCAGCTGTATCCTTCCCTCCTATCCCTTCTAAAAGGGTATATTCTCTTGGCTTCCATTTCTGTGCCAATATTCCTTCCAACCTTTGGGGAATTGTTCGGGCTTGACACATAGCAACACTTAGAAGTACATTTCAGAACCCTTATTCGGTTTTGTGTGGGAAGAATTTGACTCAAGGGATAAACTGGCTCAGGTGTGTCCATCTGCATAGAAACCTCCACTTGATGGTAAGCCTCTTACAAGATTTAGAAAGGCTGGAAGCAAATAATTTTTACACAGCACAAATTTTTAAGAGATTAATTTTAAAATTTATTTTTCCTCCACCTTGTTTGGATAAGAGTTTCCTTTTTTAAAAAGATTTTTAAAACAAAGGTGCTTCATGTGTGCGAACATGATCCATTGTTTCTTCAAGAATGAATTTTGGACTCTTACCGCACTAGAGATAGCAAAGCCCTTGGGAAAGTGTTGAAAATCATTGTCCATTTATAAATTGATGCCCTTAGGGCATCACATCTTGCTTTCCATCAAACACACCAAGCGCTCAAGCCCAGTAAAGATTATAGATTCATGCAAAAAACAAAAAAAAAAAAAAAGGAAGAAGAAATAAATTGATGTCTTTTGTCCTTTCTTTCTAGGGCATGTCAGAAAGCAGGACACCTAGTCTTGGAAAAGCACTCAGGAAGTCATCCTTGCTGTCCTTGATACTTTCATCTTTTCACTGTGCCCTGATACCCAGTTTACCAACACGTCCTATCAATTTTACCTCCAAACTTAGTTGCACTCCATTTAATCCATTCTTACCTTTCATACCATACCATTGTCTTTGACCTAGATATTTAAGGACTTCTTAATAGATCTCTCCAAATTAGAACGGATTCCACCCCCAATCTGGAACCAGAGTAATTTTCTTTAAATATTTTTACTTTGCATTCTCACTTCAGTGTCTTCCTGTTGGTTTCCCATTACCTTTAAGAGATGGTGTGCAGTCCTTGAACCAGTCTATATGGCTCTGTTTGACCTGGCTTTTGCCTGTCTTTCTACCCTGAGGGTCTCAACCACCTTCGCTAATGAGGAACAACTAGAGAGCTTTTTTTTTTCCCCCAAGAAGGAGCTTTTGAGTTAGCTTACTAGAATAAGGCCTGCACATAGATAATGTTTTCAAAGCGATCCATGGGATTTTCACATGCAGTCAAAGTGAAGAACTGCAGATCTGTTCTCATTTCCTCATTTCTCATCATCTTTTTCCACTGCTTTCTCTGCTCCAGGCATGCCAGCCTTTGAGATTTTCAAGTATGTCGTGGTTTGATTTTTTTTTAATTGTTTCTTCAGCTTAGGGTAATTTTCTTCCCTGTTTCAACCTGACCAGTTTCCAATGATTCTTTAAGTCTCATTTTAAACGACGCATATTCCTGGAAATTTCACAATACTGCTCACTTTTTCATGGCAGTTAGCATAATTGGAATTCTAAGAATTTGGAAGATTATCTGTGAATAGTTGATTCTCTTCATGAGTCATCTTCATGAGTATGTGTCTGTTGTTTTCTGCCGTATCCTCAATGCCTGGCCCAGCGGCCAGCCCACAGTCAACCCTGACAACCCTGGGGTGTTGAACAATGCCCTCCTCTCTTCCCTGTCTCCTGCTGTCCTTCCATCATTCAGTATTTATGGAGCAAGCAGAGTGCTGTGGGACATGGCTGCTTATCTCGCCCAGAATCATTAAGGCCATTTCTAGCTCTTCTTCTGCTCGCTGAGAGCATGGATTAATGGGCTGACATTGCTCAAGTGCTTGAAAGGTAATGAGGCTTCTAGGCTCCTAATCACAGTTTGCCTCTGTGAAAATGGAGACTATCAGGATTTTAGCTTCTTTTTGCCGTTATCTTCACATTATGGCTGGTTTCTTCCTCTCGGCATTATTTTGTGTTATTCGGGTTTATAGAATTATTATTTACATGCAATAAAATCCACCAGTTTTAATCTACAATCTGTTGAGTTCTGACAAATGAATGCAGCCAGGTAACCATCACCATGCTCATGACAGGGAACATGCTATCACCTCAAGACATCCCCTATTCCCTTTGCAATTAATGTCCCACTCAACACCCTGCCCCCTGGCAAAGATCTGCTCATGCTATCACCTCAAGACATCCCCTCTTCCCTTTGCAGTCAATGCAAATTATGGTATATGTGGTAAATATATATTTACACATATACCATAATATATGTACTATGTGTATTGTATGTACAGTATAGTACATATTAAGCATATGTACCATTATACATATATTATGAACATAATACATATGTACATATATTTGTACATATGAGCAAAAAATCTTTGCATTAAAACGTGAGTTAGGTTGAATAGACAGGTAGATATAGATACGTACATACATACATACATATGTGTATATAAACCCTTGCATATATATGTATATATTTGTATGTATGTGTATAGACATAGAAACACACATTTATTACTGACTTACACTCTGGTTTACTAGGCATAACTTATAAAATAAGTAATTAATATGTGTAATACATTGGTTATATACAGACGAAAATATCCCCAAAACACAGAAAATTATATTTAAAATATTAAAATGTTCTAAAAAGGTACTTTTTAATTTCTAAAAAATAACTCCTTTTTCTGGTACTCTAAAACACAGTTATTAATATCGACTATATCGAGTATCTTTCACTTCAATATTTATTTTTTCTTTGACTAGGTTTATGGAAATCAGGTGGGGTTTTTTTTTTTTAGCAAAGTTTTACAATTAACTCCACCTTTTTTCGCCTAAATAATACATCTGGCTTCCAGATTTCCAACTTCTTATTCCTACAAATCACCTAGTCATTAACTGAAAAATTAAATTGGTCAATAGTACCAAATAAATACAATATTGTTTATTTTTGTTAGACCTACAAAATATTTTAAAAGGCTAATACGATAATAAATAAACTTGAATTTTGACTGTAAAACTAATACAGCATGAAACACAGTATCTTTAATTTGGAAATATAATTCTTAGGGCAAAAGCAATTCTTCAGGAAAGTGAGGAAAACATTGCTCAGAATCTGCCTTCTGTAAATAGTCCAGGTGGAGGAATGAGCCAGTTGCATTAAAGTTTCTCCATTCGGAGCAGGTAGCCCTTATCAGCCATTTTAAATCCATAGAATAAATGGAGTTGGGTCTGCCAACTCATTTTCTGTCCTGGAAGCAACTATCACATCCCAGTGGTTACTGGTTCTGACTGGCAATGCATGTTAAATGTAGTGATTAATTAACATTTTAAAACTGATGTGTACTCTCACTTTCTTAGAAGCTTAGCCTAAAAAGCCTGACTTTGCACAGAGGAAAGAAAAAATCATCATTAAAATAACCAAGGCTGCTCGTAGACAGAAATGTTCTCATCCCGGAAGCTTTTCCCCACCCAGATACACTGCAAGTCTGTGTGATCACAAAAAGTAGACATTTCTCCCCCAGGCCTCAGACTCCCTTACCCATGCTTCTGTTTTGGCGGGGCTAGGGTTGAATCTGATTATCTGAATGATTAATGGAGGTTCCAAGTTATCCTCATAAGTAGTTTGGAATCAGTGTTTTAGGGACTTGCTCTTACATGGGCAGGAACCACATCAAGATTCCACTTGCGTCCTGAAATGCACAAATAAGCAATCCCAAGAAAGAGTCTTTGCTACTCAGTCAGCAGTCAGTAAAACCACAACTCTTGGGTTGGGGATTTTCTGGATTAGAAGGTATTTCTCACTGGACCAAAGACTGCATCTATTGGGCAAAACAGCTTTTATTTTAACTCTGGTCCTGGCTGAATGCCCTGGTCAGAGTCAATCCACTTGGACATACTTTGATTCCCTGAAAGTAACTCATTCTCCCTGGTAAACATGATGCTTGCACAAGTTCACAGCTCTATAATGGTCAATCTGTTTATGTTATGGGAGAAGCAAATCTGAAAACACAACAGTGGTTACTAAGGGCCTGCAAGAGTCCCTAGACATATGGTACCTGCTCACTGGAAATGTCCTCCTGGAAAGAGAGAGAGAAAGAGGTGAATGCTGTCATGGCAATAATGCATTTTTTACCAAACATTTTGCAGTAGTGGAATATTTTGACTGCTTTGGAGTTTAGCCACCTTCTTTAGAGAAATGCGCAATGCAGACCAGATGAAGAAACATTTTCATCCGTTATAGGGGTTGCAAGAAATAGAGTCAAAATTCAGTCTGCGTTCAGAAAAAGGAGTAAAAATTTTGCCAAGATTAATTGCTGGAGACAAGATACGCTGTTAATAAAAGTGCTGTAAATGAAGATTATCAGAGTATCAATTTCCTACTCTGCTTTAGAACTTAGCCCAAGGTCACAAGCAGACTCCTGAAAATGAGTTTTAATAACTTTCTTTTTTTTGCTTGTGTTAGTCTGTAGGCAAAATTTTGTAGTTTTAATAATAATCTCTGACAGTAATAAGTTCCTCTAGTGTTTATACCTCCCTAACAATACATGGCTATAATTACTGTAGCAGGAAATTTAATAAGTCTCAGAAAGTGGAATAAATATGACTTTGTGTTTTCTGAAAAACATTAATCCCCCTCTCTTTGTGTTTTTGTTATTTGAGATTTTTGATCAGGAATACTGTCTCCAGTGCCCCTTTGCCTGGCGAGGATTGAGGTGCATGGGCAGAGAGGTGGTAGTATATCTTCACTGCTGAAGACATTTCCTTTCTACTTTATTCCCCCTTTTAATGATGGATTGCTCACCATTCTCACATAATTCAGCATCTCCCCAGAGATTATCAGGCTAACTGTGAAATACCTTGCATCTCTATATTGGGTTAAAAATGTATTATTTAGATTAATTTTTCCTGCTTCTTAGTCACTTATAAAAGCTAAAGCCCCTCAGTCATCATTGCCCCCTTCTCCGCAGAGCATCCGTTGTGTACCAATCCTCAGGCATGGCTTTCCCATCTTCCCCACCTCTCTGGCATCTATTCTGAAACCCTTTTACTGACTTCTTCTGATCCAACTTGTAAATCACTGAATGAGGGGCAAAATTTCCCGCAGGAGACATGTGACAAGGCCTGGGACATTTTTGTGTTTGCTGTCACATTTCAGAATGGGGTGGAGAGGCACTCCTGGCATCTAATCGTGGAGGTCAGGGATGGCGTAGAGCATCTTGTGATGCACAGGACAGCCCTCATTACAAAGAAATATCCACCCAAAGATCAGTCGCGCCATGGCTGAGAAATCATGCTGTAAGTGTTGAACACTCCCAGGGCTCGATTCCAAGTCTTCCCCTACCTGTACATTCTTCTACACTCTTTCCAGTCTCCTGCTTTATGTATCACTCATTCGTGGATGACTCCCAAATATGTCTCCAGCCTTGGTCTCTCACAGATCACTGGATTCTATATCCAACTCTATTCTTGTTATCTCCCTTTGTATGTCCATTAGGGTCTTCAGACTTACAGTGACCAAAATAGATTCCTTAACTTTGACCTTATAATCCACATCTCCCTGGTATTCATCATTTTCATAAATGGCACCAACATTTACTCAGTTGCTCAAGCCTCAGCTATCCAATATGGCAGCCACCAGCCCTATGTAGACACTGAACTCTTGAAATGTAGCTGGTCTGAATTGGGAGGTGCTGGAAATGTAAAATCATCATGGAATTTCAAAGATTTAGTATAAAAAAAGAAGGTGATATATGCCATCAATAATTTTTATATATCAGTTGTGTATTGGGATGATAATATTTTGTGTATGATGGATTAATAAAATATTACACAGGTGGATTCAGAGGAGATGGCAGAATAGCAAGCACCAAGAATCTGTCTCCCCATCTAGACAAACTTGCATTGTGAGAATCTGTCTGGTGTGACTATTTGGGGACTATGGAGTTGATTGAAGGCTTGCAGCTTCCAGGAGAAGGCATGGATGGGAAAGTGCGGTTATTTTCAGTCAATTTGAGCTCTTAACACAGTACAGTATGAGGTACCCATTTCCGACTCTGAATTCCATGACAGGCAGATAGGTATCATAAGAGTATCTTCTCTTACCAAAGTGGGATAAAGTTAGAAATCAATACAGAAGTAAAACTGGAAAATTTATACATTTGTGGATTAAACACACAGACAACCAATGGATTACAAAAGAAATCACAAGGTTCATTTATAAAAATATTTATAGATGAATGAAAATAAAAACACAACATGCTAAACTGTGGGATGCAGGGAAAGTGGTGCTGTGGGGAAATTTATAGCTGTAGGTGTTTACATTAAAAAAAAGCAATATTTAAAATCAACACCCTAGCTTTAAAATGTAAGGAACTAGAAAAAAGAAGAACAAACTAAACCCAAAGCTAGCATAGGGAAGAAAATTATAAACATTAGGGCAGAGATAAACAAAATAGAGACTAGAAAAATAATAAAGAAAATGAATAAAGCCAAAAGTTGGTTCTTTGAAAAGAGCAATAAAATTAACAAACTTTTAGCAAGCTCAACCAAGAAAAAAGAGAGTAGACTCAAATTATTAAAATCGGAAAGGAAAGCAAGGATATCACAACCAATTTTACAGAAATAAGGATTATAACAAAGTACTTATATGGAAAATTGTGTGCCAATAAATTGGTAACACAGATGAAATGGACAAATTCCTAGAAACACAAAACTTGCCAAGACTAAATTATGAAGAAATAGAAAATCTGGATAGACCTATAAATAGTAAAGAGATTGAATCAGTAATCCCAAATTTTCTGACAAATAAAAGCCTTGGATCTGATGGCTTCACTGGTAAATTTTATCAAACATTTAAAGAACTAACATCAGTCTTTATCAAACCTTTCTAAAATATTGAAGAGGAGAAAACACTTCCTAATTCATTATATGAAGCTAGTATTAGCCTGATACTAAAGCCAGACAAAGAAATTACAAGAAAAAACAACAATAACAGAAACAATAACAGACAAATATAGACCAATGTGTCTTGTAAACATTAGGGCACAAATCCTCAACAAAATACAGTCATGCACCACTAAATAATGAGGATACATGTTGAGAAATGTGTCGTTAGGTGGTCTTGCCATTGTGCAAACATCACAGAATATACTTATACAAACCTAGATTGCATAGCCTACTACACACCTTTGCTGTATGGTATAGCCTATTACACCTGTGCTAAAACTCTGTGCAGAATGTTACTGTACTGAATGCTGTAGGCAATTGTAACACAATGGTAAGTGTTTGTGTATGTAAACATAAAAAAGTACAGAAAAAATATGATATTATAATCTTATGGGTCACTGTTGTATATGTGATCCATTGTTGACCAAAGTGTTATGACACACATGACTGTACTAGAAAAGTGACTTCATCATCAAATAAAAAGGCTTATATACCATTACCAAATGGTATATATTCCTGGAATGTAAGGATGTTTCAACTTATGAAAATCAATCAACGTAGTAGTATACCACATTAACAGAATGAAGAGGAAAATACTCATAATCTTCTCAATTGATGAAGAAAAAACATTTGACAAATTCAACATCCATTCATGATAAAAATGCTCAATAAACTAGGATTAGAGGAATCTACCTCAACATAATAAAATCCAAATGTGAAAAACCCACAGCCAACATCATACTCAATGGTAAAAGACTGAAAGCTTTTCTTATAAGATCATAAACAAGGTAAGGATTCCCATTCTCACCACTTCTATTCAACGTAGTACCAGGATTTCTACCCAGAACAATTAGGCAAGAAAAAGAAATAAAAGGCATTCAAACCGGAAAGGCAGAAGTAAAATTTTCACTGTTCACAGATGGTATGATCTTATTCACAGAAAACCCTGAATATTCCACACACAAAAATGGTCAGAGCTAGTAAATAAATTCAGCAAAGTAGCAGGACACAAAGACAACACACAAAAATCATTTGCATTTTTATACACTAACAATGAGCAGTCTAAAAAGCAAACTACAGAAACAATTCAATTTACAATCATATCAGAAAGAATAAAATGCTTAGAAATAAACCTAGGAGATAAAAGACTTGTACAATAAAAACTACAAAACATTACTGAAAGAAACTAAAGAAGACATAAAGGGAAATGCATCCTATTTTCATGAATTAGATCCTCACGCAGAGAGCCTTTAAGGAAATGAATGAGATCCCATCTACCCACTCGTGTTTTTTGGGCTCTGCTATTCATTCTTGAAACCCAAGGTAGCAGCTTGCTTCAATAATTTGTGGTTTGGTGTGAGCTGGCTTCCTTGTCCTATAGCTGGGCATTTGGTTCATGGCTCTCTACAGCTATCTGGTGCGAGTGTATGATATGGATGGACCCACTAAAGAAGATAACTGATGTGACTTCATATTGTTAAGATGTCAGTACTACCCAAAGCAATCTACAAATTCAACAAAATCCCTAGCAAAATTCCAATTTTTTTTCAGAAATAGAAAAACCCATCCTAAGATGTATATAGAACCTCAAGGAACTCCAAATAGACAAAATCTTGGCAAAGAAGAACAAAGCTGAAGGACTCATACTTCCTTATTTCAAAACTTACTACAGTAATCAAAACAGTTTAGGAGTGCAAAACATATAGACCAATGGAATAAAATAGAAAACACAGAAATTATAAATAAACCCTCACATATATGGTCAGGTGACAAGGGTCATTTTTGACAAGGGAGCCAAGATCATTCAATGGGGGAAAGGACTACCTTTTCAACAAATGGTGCTGAGAAAGCTGGATATCCGCATGCAAAAGAACGAACCCTTATCTAACAGTATACACAAAAATTAACTGAAAATGGATCAAAGATTTAACTGAAACACCTAAAACTGTAAAACTTAGAAGAAAACATAGGCCAAAAGCTTTGTGACAAAGGATTTAGCAATTATTTCATGGATATGATATCAAAGGCATAGACAAAGAAAAAAATCGACAAATAGGATTTAATACAACAGAAATTATAATGATGGTTGATTGAGGCTTGGGGAAGAGAAAAATAATGTTATTTTTTAATGGGCATAGATTTCAGTTGTACAAGATAAAGAGTTATAAAGATGGATGCTGGTCATGGCTGCACAACACTATAAATGTGTTTAATACCAATGAATTGCACACTCAACAATGGCTAAGATGACAAATCTTATATATTTTAACACAGTTAAAAATTGGAAAAATTTAAATTCAAAGGCAATGTTATAAAAATGCATTTATTATACTTTATTTCACCTGATTCTTTTTAATTTTCTTAATGTGGCTACTAGCAAACATAATTACATTATATTTCTGTTGAACAGCTCTACTCCAACCAATGCTCATACCATTTCATCAACAATTCATCAACTTCATTTTGGTTTCAGCCCCCAAGCTCATCTTAAATGCCCCACTTCTATATCCTCACCACCTCCACCAGGGCCAATGCTAACATAATCTTCTGCTCAGCTATTGAAAGAACCTAACAAACTTTCTCCTTGCTTTTCATTTTGTCCACATGCCAGCCAGAATGCTCTTTTAAAAGCTTATGTCAAGTAATGCCATTGTCCTGGTTAAAGCCCTCCAATGGCCTCACATAACACAAAATATCCAGTTACCTTGACTGGTGTCCAGGGTCCTACCTCACCTGTTCTGCCTTATTCTCCCATCTCACCTCTCAACACTCTGCCTAATGCCCACATTATTCTAAACACCTTGGTCTTTTGCTTGCCTCCAGGACACACCAAAGAACATTTGCTCTTTCGAGTCTTTGCATTAGCTGATCTCTCTTCCTAAAATGTTATTTTCCATGATCACTGAATGCTGGATCCATTTTTTTTCCAAGTATCAGTTTAAATGACATATTAAAAACTTCACATTAAATTCTAACTTGAACACCTAATAGAAAATCACCACTCAACCACTCAAGTGCTCTCTTGTGACATCAAAGTATCTTCTCTAGTGGCAATTGACATCTGTCGTCATTTTTGTTTCCTCCAAAGAGGTCTAATGCCCTCTATGGGAATAAAAACTTCTTGCTCACCTCCATATTCCCAACATTAATTGGAACATAGACGGTACTTAAAAATACTTTGTTTTTTTAATTATACTTTAAGTTCTGGGGTACATGTGCAGAACGTGCAGGTTTCTTACATAGATATAAAAAAATAAGACATGCAGCCAGCAAACATATGAAAAAAGCTCATCATCACTGGTCATTAGAGAAATGCAAATCAAAACCTCAATGAGATACTATCTCACGCCAGTTAGAATGGCAATCATTAAAAAGTCAAGAAACAAGAGATGCTGGAGAGGATGTGGAGTAATAGGAACGCTTTTACACTGTTGGTGGGAGCGTAAATTAGTTCAACCATTGTGGAAGACAGGGTGGCAATTCCTCAAGGATCTAGAACCAGAAATACCATTTGACCCAGCAATTCCATTACTGGGTATACACCCAAAGGATTATAAATCATTCTACTATAAAGACACATGCACACGTATGTTTATTGCGGCACTGTTCACAACAGCAAAGACTTGGAACCAACTCAAATGCCCATCAATGATAGACTGGATAAAGAAAATGTAGCACATATACACCATGGCATACTATGCAGCCATAAGAGGATCATGTCCTTTGCAGGGACATGGATGAAGCCGGAAGCCATCATTCTCACCAAACTGACACAAGGACAAAAAACCAAACACCACATGTTCTCACTCATAAGTGGGAGTTGAACAATGAGAACACATGGACACAGGGAGGGGAACATCACACACCAGGGCCTGTCAGAGGGTGGGGGGCAAGGGGAGGGATAGCATTAGGAGAAATACCTAATGTAGATGATGGGTTGATGGGTGCAGCAAACCACCATAAAACTGCACATTCTGCACATGTATCCAGAATTCAATATAAAAAAATTAAAAAAAAAAATTTCTAAACCACCTTGTCAAATTGTATCAACTCTGTGCTTGAGATTCTCCATTTGCATATTCTGATTCACTCTTTCCCTTTCTTCTCCTGCTTGGGCAGTGCCCCAGGTGCTGGCCCTATGGATGGCATCTACTGATCACCCTTGCCCTCTGGTCTCCTGTTGGGTTTCAGCCATGGGGGTGGGGGTACAAGTAGATGGGATAGTGGGAGGAGGGAGAAGGTGAGGTATTGATCCTTCTGGTTCTGCCCAGTCTAGTTCACAGCAGTGCCTGTTTTCCTGCATCAAAGACCAACACTCTTTGTGGGCTTCTCTCCCCAACATCTATATTTCTCTCTGGGTTCCAGGAGATACCCCCTTTGTTTTCCCTTCAGAACAGTTGATGGGCATGCTCCCCTGCTGGTGCTCCCCAATGCTTCCTCTTACCTTGCTCACATTCTTGCAGTCTCTTCATCAGCTCCATCTGTTTCCTGTGGGTATCTTGATTGATATAGTCTCCTTGGCATGTTACTCTTTCTTCAAGAACCTGAAAGGTTGGTTTTCCCCAGTGTTTCATCTTCTATCTTTCACAGTCCACAGGGTCTCAAGTATTATTTGTGAATCTTTGTCTCCTAAAGTTACAATGATCATGGATAAGCTGATGATTTTCAAATTTTTATTCTCATTTCAAAACTGCCTTCTGTCATTCAGTCATTTGTATATAATTGCCAGGTATATTCCTTTAATGTGTCCTGAAGGGAGGACATGATAGGAAAACAGATATTTTTCCAAAGTAAGTGTATTAGTCCATGTTCACATTGCTATAAAGAACTACCTGAGACTGGATAATTTATAAAGAAAAGAGGTTGAATTGACTCACCCTTTCCATATGACTGGGGAGGCCTCAGGAAACTTACAATCATGGCAGAAGGCAAAGGAGAAGCAAGGCACGTCTTACAAGGAAGAATGAGGAGGCAGCAGGTAAAGAGGGAAGTGCTACACTTTTAAACCATCAGATCTCATGAGAACTCATTATCATGAGAACAGCATGGGGGAAACCACCCCCATAGTCTAATCATCTCCCACCAGGTCCCTCCATTGACACATGGTAATTAAAAATCAAGATGTAATTTGGGTGGGGACACAGAGCCAAACCATAGTAGTAAGGGCGGAAATTCTAAGGGTCTGTCTCAGGATACAATGGATTCCATACACAGGAATTATTCATGACCAGAGGCAAGAGTTGAGATGACTCTGAGGATTCCTTCCAGGTCTTACCTTCAATAAGCTGGAAACATTGCACTGAGAACATCCCTAGTAGAACAGATGCCACTGCCAGAGGAGTTGGTTGGGAAAATATCTTTGCGTGTGTATATGGGAGTATTTGTGGGCATGTATTTATATGTATCTGGAAGTGTGCATATGTATAAATAGAAGGAGATATTAATATATACATATCTGACATCTTTTTAATGCCTGCAACACAAATAAAAATAAGCTCCATGAAGAATGGATGAGCTGACAACACACTATCCAATTCTGCATCTGGAGCGTGCACAGGAATTTATTACAAGCAGCAGCCAGATTTTTTTTGGACATGTAATAATCTTTCATTCTCTTTTATGTGAAAGTTAAAAGCTAAAGAATGCCATTTGCAGACCTTCAGCAACTTCTAGCTTGGCTTTAGAAATTCATTGCAGAAGATGGAGAACTTTGATATAGGGCCAGGACAATGACATTCAGCACCCAGATCTTAATTTCTGAATTGATTCTCCAACTCAGCCCCTGTTCTGTTTGCAGAGATGACAGAAGAGACATCCAGGCCTAGATTTCAATGCACAGCAGCAGCTAAGAGAAGCCAGCTGTGAAAAAGTGAGTGATCCCCACACCCATGCACATCATTTATTATAAAGACACTGCCATCATTTTTATCATGAAACTTCTACTCAGACAAAAGATTTAACATCAAAGAAGAGCATTGCTGAGGCTTCAAGTTGCTATGATTATTGAGAAATCCTATAGTGGCTTGAATCGACTCTGGCAAGGTAAATTCACTGAGATCCCAGGGGATGCGTCTAACATTTGTCCCACTTGTCAGAGGAGGTCAGGCAGGAAATGCCAAACGGGAGATATTCTCCTAAATGAGGTCAACTGGTAAGCTGATTAGTGTGTAGGCAAACACTGATGATGCAGACAGGAAAGGGGGTGAGGAGAAAATGTTACCCTTGACTAGAGGGGAGAGGAGGCCTTCCCTCCCAACCCTATTCAGTTGCAGACTTCAGAGGACTGCCATAAGCGACACTGAATGGAGAGATAAAAAGATGATAAAAGTCACAGGCTACACTCCCGTTGGGCTTTGCGGCTGTGGGTTTCCAGAGCGACCGTCCCTGCAGGCCCCTGGATCTGCCACCTTGTCAGCAGGTGTGTCTGACTGGCTGTGGCTAGGACAAGTCAAAGGGGCCAAAATGGCCTCAAAGGGGACTGGTAAATACTTGGGTCAAAGGAGAGAAAGAAGGGGATGACAGTGCTGTATTGTGGGTCTTCCACACCAGTCTGGTCATTCCCATATTCAGGAGTTGTCCATTACCTTCAGAACTGGTACAAGGCTGTCTTTAGGCAGCTTAGCCTCTCCCGGGTTCTTCTATACAGCTAAATATATACACAGAAAGCTTTTCTTATGTCTATTAAAAGAAAGTCTCCAGCCAAGTGCACACTCCTTGGGCCTGAAGAGGCTAACATTCTTCCATCCACTTAGCAGGCATTTACTGTGCGCTGAGTCAGTGCTGAGGGCTCCAGAGTGAAGGACGCACAGCCTGGCCCTCAGACGATCAGCTCACAGTGGGTGAGGGGGAAAGACCAGCAGGCAATGAAGATGCAACATGGCCCAGCTCCTCCCCGAGGACACACAGACCCAAATATTGTGGATCCCACTGAGGTCCCTGAGCTTCTCCTCCAGATTCAGTCCTAATGGTTGGTCATCTTCCACGGCTGCTTGCCTCCAGGCCTCTGTACCTGCCTTCCTTCTTCACTTGCCCTCCCGATCTCTTTCTCGCATCCCTCACTGCACCGGGCCCTAGTGACTTTCAGGTCTTTATTTCCATGTCATCTCCTTGAGAAAGCCTTCCCTGACTCCCTGGTCAGCTGTCTATTTTCTGTGTTCCTTCAGACCCCTGGCTTTCCTGTCACCTATCTGGCCATGTTGCATCTTCATTGCCTGCTTGTCTCTCCCCCTCACCCACCATGAACTGGTCTTCTGAGGGCAGGGGCTGTGCATCCTTCACTCTGGAGCCCTCAGCACTGACTCAGTGAATAGTAAGTGGCTGCTAAGTGGATGGAAGATTGTTAGCCTCTTCAGGTCCAAGGAAGAAGAGTGCATTTGGCTGGGGGCTTTCTTTGGATAGACACCAGAAAAGCTTTCTCTTTTCATATTTGGCTTTATAGAAGAACCCAGGAGGCTAAGCTGCCCAAAGACAGTCTTGCAGCAAGAACTCCCTCTTGATTTTTCAGGGTAATCTCCAGGCAGTGGCAGGGATGGAAATGTGGTCAGGGCTAGAAGAGTTTTGATGAGCATGATAGAGAAATCATAAATGACCTCAGAAAATACTGAAGTCATCCTGAACAGGCTGTTGGTAGGAATACCAACATGAGCGGAGCTGTTTAGAACAAAGGTTCAGAATAAAGTGAGGAGTGTGGCATTGAGAAGTAGAAGAGGAGACCAGAAGGGGAGGTCAGAGAGACTTGAGGTCAAATAGCTGCAGAATGTCCGTACCGGCTTGAAGATGCAGGGCCATGCAGAGAAGGCACTGATGCTGTCAGCAATCTGTTAGGGTGTGGAAGGGGTCCTCTCCAGAGTGCCCAGGTGACAGCCCCACCCAGCCAACACTTTGGTTTCCATATGTAAGAGCTGGAGCTGAGGACCAACAGAGCTGCTCTGTGCCTGGACTGCAGACTCGTGAAATGTTGAGATAGATGGGTACTGTTTTAAGCTATTAATATTGTGGTAATTTGTTATGGCAGCAACAGAAAACTCACGCAGGTTTTCCTGAAGTTAAACAGGTGAGCCCTGGGGTCTCCTGGAGGGAGGGAGTTCAGTTCCTGGCGATGCCTCCCATTACCTGCCACCACTGTCCAGGGCTTCATTCCTCCTTTGTGAAACGTGACAGTGAGTGCCACACAGCACTATGAGGATGTAAGGATGTGTCACACGTAAAGCCAGGGAATAGTCCGTTGTACAAACAAAGCCCACAATATATGTAAGCTGCCATGTAACTAAGTTAATGCAAATCCCTGTTTTCTTTGTTCTCATGGAAGATAAACCATAGAAAGTCTAACCAGGCTGCTCCTTAAATAAAACCATGTGTCCCTAAGCAAAAGCCAGAGGTTGCACTTGCTCTGGAAAAGCCTGTTGTGGCTCTTGCATCTACCCTGACCTCTATCAGAAGCTGCCTTAACTCAAGGTGGTCCGGTTGCCTTGCCAAAGCTGGTTGAGTTAGTGCTGGACACTTGACCCATGCTGAGCTTTCTGATTCTCTGTCCTGGGGACCCAGAGAGGGGACAGCGAGAACCTTCCTCCATAGCTGTGGGCAGTGGAACAGTCACAGTGGGGCATGGGGCCAGAGTCAAAACCAAGGAGTGAGCTGGTCAAAGGATGAGCTTGCAGCACAGCAGAAATTAGAAGCCACACAGACGGTGAGGCTTGCTTTGCAGAGAAGGCCATGCTAATGCTGACATGTCATCATATTATCATGGGAGCTACATGGATTGTGTGCTTCATCTGTGTAATGCACTATTCTGGGGTTTCATGTGTGACATCTCTTTACATCCTCACAACACCATGTGGTATTCTTTGTTTTGCCATGGTGCCCAGGCTAGTGATTACTATTTTCTTCTAATTATTTCTTTGTATCTGCCACCTAAGCACTGATGTGGGGTAAGATGTGATCCTCAGGTCTCTTGTTTACCTCTTTCCTCTGGATGGTGAACAACACTTGTTCTGTGCAGCCAGCATCCCTTTCCTGCATCTTTGATTACAACATACACCTCCACCTTCTCACTGTCTCATTTCACAAAGGAGGAAAGAAGCCCTGGGAGGCAGGTGGCAGGTAATGGGAGGCAGAGGCAGGAGCTGAACTCCATCTGGGAGACCCCAGGGCTCACCTGCTTAACTTCATGAAACCCAGGAGCCCAGAGAAACAGACATCAGCCACCCAAGAACTGTTCCCACAATATCTGTTCCCATAGACCCAGACTATACTTCCCACGCTGGTATGCCTGATGAGTGCCTGCATCTTTAAAAATCTTCTTAAAGATTATTAAATTCCTCTTCAAAAGTTACGAAAGCAACATGATTGTTGACAGTATAGGAATATAAGGAAAACTTGAATAATGTCCCCAGCCCCATATTGATCACTCCTGACCCTGGTAGCCGCGTCTTTGTTCACAGCCTGAGGTGTTTCCTTCCGCACATTCTTGTGCTCACGTGTCTTTTGTTCTTTGATTTATTTGTTTCTACAAAACGCATTCCATTCACCTACAACTCATCTTGTCCTTCACCTCCATATTCTCACTTAAAATTTCATTATGAACATCCCTAAATCAACAGGTAACAGAGGCAGATAAAGCATGTTCTTTCGTAATAAAAGGAAACCACAATTTTTCACTCATAATTTTATAAAAGAATAGCACTTGAGTCCAGCATTTTTGTTTTGCCACCACAATAACGTAAAAACAAACAATTTCTTGCCCATATATCCTTGTATATGTTGCCTGTGTTTTAAAGAGGCAGGATGGAGAATGGCCAAGTGGTTAAGAAGTCCAGATGCTAGATGTGTGGTATTATTTCTGAGGGCTCTGTTCTGTTCCATTGTTCTATATCTCTGTTTTGGTACCAGTACCATGCTGTTTTGGTTACTGTGGCCTTGTAGTATAGTTTGAAGTCAGGTAGCATGATGCCACCAGCTTTGTTCTTTTTGCTTAGGATTGTCTTGGCAATGTGGGCTCTTTTTTGGTTCTATACGAACTTTAAAATAGTTTTTTTCCAATTCTGTGAAGAAAGTCATTGGTAGCTTGATGGGGATGGCATTTTTATTGTGGCACTATTCACAATAGCAAAGACTTGGAACCAACCCAAATGTCCATCAATGATAGACTGGATTAAGAAAATGTGGCACATATACACCATGGAATACTATGAAGCCATAAAAAAGGATGAGTTCATTCCTTTGTAGGGACATGGATGAAGCTGGAAACCATCATTCTCAGCAAACTATCACAAGGACAGAAAACCAAACACTGCATGCTCTCACTCACAGGTAGGAATTGAACAATGAGCACACTTGGACACAAGGTGGGGAACATCACACACTGGGGCCTGTCATGGGGCCAGAGGAGGGATAGCATTAGGAGAAATACCTAATGTAAATGATGAGTTAATGGGTGCAGCACACCAACATGGCACATGTATAATTATGTAACCTGCACATTGTGCACATGTATCCTAGAACTTAAAGTATAATAAAAAATAAAAATAAAAGAAGTTCAGATGCTAGAATCAAAATATGTAGGTTCAACTCCCTGCCCTGCTGTTTGCAAAATGTATAACCTTGGCTAAGTCGCTTAACCTCTGCAAGGCTCAGGTCCCTCATATGTTAAACAAGGACTGTGCTGGAGGCACTCTCTAGGATTGCTGTGAGGAATCGTGTTAATGGTTTAGGACCCTTAGAGCTTGGCACACAGTAAGTACTTGGTCAGGGTTAGTTATCTTCATTATCAGATGATCATTGTCATTATTGTGGTGGCATAGAGTCACTGGATGGATTCCCACATGAAGAATATTTTGTATAAATTCACTTTCTTTTTCACTGGACCCAGTCTCATGAGGTTTCTATAACTTTGTATCATAACACCCTAAGGCACTACTAAAATATGGATGCAATAAATTCAAATATGAACTATAACTAGGCATTATAAATCGAGTTTGCCCTAATAATCATCTTTGCAATGTTGACTTTTCTGGGAATAAGTCTTAATGCATGTGCTAGCTCTGGGCCCATCACGGGAGAGAGAACTTTATAAGAAGATCATTATCTATCTCTTGCACTTTCATTAAACAGGATTGTTTTTAAGTCAAATCAATTTCCTACCTCCATGGTCCAAGCTTTTGGCAAATTTGCATCATAATCATCTTCATCGACTTGGCAGATACTTAATGCAAGTCATCCTGTCCACAGGAAAACACACATCATAGACATAAAATGTGTGTTCTCCACTTAATTTTTATGAGCACTTAGTGGGTAACCCTTTGTTTTTATTCTCCCCCTTGATGTCAAATTACTCCATATGTCTTTTCATAGTTTGTCTAATCTACAATTGTATTTCTCATTATCATTTTGTGGGTTGTGGTGCTATTTCCTCCAGTTTCATTCTCTCTCTTTTATGTTTCTCTTGTACAAAATTAATTACATTGTACCTTCAAGCATAATTTTGACACTGTCTCCATTGCACTGTGTCTGCTTTTAATTAATACTCTTCTAATGTAGATTTTAAAGCCAAATGGTGCAATATTGTGAGCATCAAAGAAACAAAGAATCTAACAAAACTAAAATGAATGAGCAAGACAAAAACAGCTGACAATGTGTTCTCATTTGAAAATGTCACTTTCACTGTACATTGAAAGAGTGGATTACTTGGAGCTTTCTCTTAAAAAAAAAAAAAAAAAAAGACAAAGAGATGTTGACTCCAGATTTCTGGTGCTGTTGGTCTGTGTTTTACTTGGACTCACACTGAGCAAATATCTCAAGAGGAATTAACCGAACACAGCAGTCTCACAACTCAAGGAAAGGGGAGGTGAACCCCACAAATACATTTCTCAGAAGTTTTCTGTAGACCAGGTATGGCAAACCACTCATCTTGAACTTCAGCCTGTGTTTTTCGTGTCGCAAAGACTCTGATGATGCTGCGTCCCTTTGGTGTCCCACACAACCCCACTCCAAAGGAGAAGGAATCTCTTTGGGTTTTTGTCAGTTTCACAGAAGAGAAAATCAAACACAGTAGAACTACATCTATCGTGGCTCTGTGAACTAGTGAAATGTCCAAATAACAAAATATGGAAAACAAACAAATGTCATCTTACTACTTTTTGATTAATGAATCAGCTTGAACTTGACCTAACAAGCAGGACTGCTTTAAAAATGTGTGTGTGTGTGTGTGTGTGTGTGTGTGTGTGTGTGTGTGTGTGATGAATTTGCAGGAAAATGTGGATACATGTAACGATGTATATGCATTCTAAAATAGACAATTTATATTGGGTGGGTATATTGTGTGCAGTTTTATTTGTTGCCTTGTTACTCAATGTATCTTATAAAAATTAGACTGAATGGGTAATAATTTTGAGGTAACAGAGGCTGAGTCCCTAATCTCAGACCATAGGGAGAAATTTGATTTGATTGAGACAATGTGATGTGAAACGAAGTCTATAAGTTTGTGTGTCACAGTAGTCTCAGCTCTAGTCCTGATTCAGTCAATAACTTTCTGTGGGAACGTGAAGTATGTCATTTACAACCATTATTTTCTTTGGCTGGCCTTCCCAAATTTCTGCAAATTGTCATTGTCTTCTTCCTCCTGACCTTCTGTACTGATAGAATTGTAGCATCCCAAGTGTGAAGATTATTACTCTCCCCATACCCAGATTTGCCATGGTAGGTGGGTCATGGCCTCCAAAAACATATTTGCCTGTCTAATTCCTGGAACTTGTGAATATGATTTTATGTGGAAAGCATCTTTGCAGATTAACTAGGGATTTTGAGATGAGATCATTCCGGATTATCCAGGTGGACCCTAAATCGGATGACAAGTGTTCTTATAAAATAGAAACAGAGGGAGACTTGAGACAGGAAGAAGAGAAGGCCACATGAAGGTGGAGGCAGAGACCGGGGTGCCGGGGCCCCAGCCAGGTACTGCCTGGAGTCACTGGAAACTGGAAAAGGCAAGAAATATGTTCTCCCTCAGAGCCTCTGGTAGGAGTGTGGCCCTGCCAACACTTTCAGACTTTCAACACTTTCAGACTTCCAGCCTTGAGAACTGTGAACGAATAAATTCATGTTGTTTTAAGCCACCCAGTTTGTGATGGTTTGTTATGGGATCCCAGGGAAGAGCATGTGGTCACTGAATGCAATGTAGGCCAATTTCCAGACATTCAATGTTGTGCTAAGTCTCCAGCCACAGTCCCACTGTTAGTTCGATCACAGGAGTTACAAACTTGGGGAATATTGTTAATGGCCATTTTGTGCCATGTGAACTGAAAAATGGAAAAGTCTATTTGGTGGAAAGAGAAGAATGAAACAAATGTGCAGAGAAGGGGAGAGACAGAGGTGAGAGAGAAAAATTCTCGTGAGGTTTAGAGACTGTCAGGAAAACAGAAAATACTAGGGGTTTCAGAGAGAATTTAACATAGGGAGCTTGTTAAAGGTGATGGACGGGTGAGGAATTAGGAGGTGGGACGTCACCCCAGAGACTGGCAGTGGGGGAGCCTTCCACCACTCAGGAGGGGGAGACAAGGAAGGAGGCAGTCGTACCAGGGATGGGAGCCCTGGCAGAAGCTGGAAGCAGGGGGTTCTGTCCAGCAGGAGCTGAAGCCATGGGAGAGAAACAGCTGCTGTGGACGATGCCCCGCAGTGTGGAGAGAGGAGAATAAATAAACCAGTTTCTTCTTCCTGGACCTTCCAGTCTCCTGTCTGTGCCTCTCAGGGGCCACACGCAGCCAGAAGCCAGCTGAGAGGGAGGCTGGGAAGTGCCTGAGGGAGTTGGCTCCCTCCACAGAAGGGACCAGAGGAGAGGAGGAGTTTCTCTGAGAGCAAACCAGATCTACTGGAAATCTACATCCTGGGCCATAAAACACACCTCACAACTCTAAAACAATGGAAATCCTGCCAAGTGTATTCTCAGACCATAATGGAATTAAACTAGAAATCTACTATAGAAAGATAGCTAGAAAACACCAGAGTGTTGGCAGATAAGACCACACACTTCTAAATAACACATGGATCAAAGAAGAAGACTCCCGTGAAATTTAAAAATATTTTGAACTAAATGAAAATAAAAACCAAACTCATCAAGGTTTGCAGGACACAGTGAAAGCAGTGCTTACAGAGGCTCTTCTAGCCTGAAACACATAGATCAGAAAAGAAAAAAGATCCGACTTCATTAATCTATATTGCCACTCTAGGAAATGAGAGAAAAATGGACAACTTCAACCCAAAGCAAGCAGAAGAAATGAAACCATAAAAATCAGGGCAAAACCAATGAAATTAAAAACAGAAAATCAATAGAAAAAATCAATGAAACTAAAAGATGGTTGTTCAAAAATATAAATGCTATAGACTGAATGTTTGTGTCTCTCTCAATCCTAATCTCCAAGGTAATGGTATTGGGAGGTGTGGCCTTTGGGAGATGATTAGGTCATGAGGACAGAGCCATCCAAATGCACTGTAAACAGGACTCCAGGGAGCTCCCTCTTGGCTTCCACCATGTGAGGACACAGTGAGAAGTGCCATCTATGAACCAGGAAAAAAGCCCTCAGCAGACACCAAATCTGCAGACAATTGGATCTGGGATTTCCTGCCTCCAGAACTGTGGGAAATTTCTATTGTTTGTAAGCCACCAGCCTCTGGTATTTTGTTACTGCAGCCACTGTTAGCAGTGGAAGCTATCTGTATGGGTCTGCAGCAACCTCAAGTCTTGCCTCCTGAGAAGAAAGAATTTGACTGAGGGGCAGAAGGCAGAAGGAGAGACCAAGGTAAGTTTTAGAGCAAGAGTGAAAGTTTACTAAAACCTTTCAGGACAGGAAGGAAAGGAAAGTACACTTGGAAGACGGCCAAGCTGGTGACTTAAAAACAAATGCAGGCCAGGCACAGTGGCTCATGTCTGTAATACCAGCACTTTAGGAGGGCAAGGCGGGCAGATCACCCGAGGTCGGAAGTTCGAGACCAGCCTGGCTAACATGGTGAAACCCCATCTCTACTAAAAATACAAAAATTAGCTGGGCGTGGTGGCGGGCGCCTGTAGTCCCAGCTACTCAGGAGGCTGAGGTAAGAGAATGGCATGAACCTGGGAGGCGGAGCTTGTGGTGAGCCAAGATTATGCCATTGCACTCCAGCCTGGGCAACAAGAGCAGAACTCCGTCTCAAAAAGAAAAACAAACAAGCAAAACAAACAAAAAAAAAAACAAGTGTGCAGTTTGACCTTCTGATTTGGAGTTTTAGACATGGGCACACTTCTGGGGTCTTGACTTGCATTACTTCTCCCAACTCTGAGATCTTATCAGGAAGCTGCTGATCGCTAGTTTCAGGTGGTGTTTTCTATCAATTAGGAGATGGCTGGGCACGGTGGCTCACACTGTAATCCCAGGACTTTGGGATGCCAAGGCGGGAGGATCACCTGCAGTCAGGAGTTCGAGACCAGCCTGGCCAACATGGGGAAACCCCCATCTCTATGAAAAATACAAAAATTAGTTGGGCATGGTGGTGGGTGCCTGTAATCCCAGCTACTCAGGAGGCTGAGACAGGAGAATAGCTTGAACCTGGGAGATGCAGGCTGCAGTGAGCCGAGATTGCACCATTATACTGCAGCCTGGGTGACAGAGCGAGACTCCATCTGAAAAAAAAAAAAAAAAAAAAGACTGCCTTTCCCTGGCACCAGCTGTGACCAATTATTACTTTAGGGAGACAGTTAACAACCACCTGACCATCACCTGATGGTCTCCAGACTCTCCTGGTGTGTGTGATGGGGAACCCTCTCTTGCCCTCCTCATACCAGACTAGCTACCCACTGTAACATGAACAGACTAAGAAAATGAACAAAGTGGATAAACCTATAAGAGAAAAAGACACACATTGCTAGTACTGGGAATGAAAAAAGGGGGCGGGCACGGGGGCTCACACCTATAATCCCAGCACTTTGGGAGACCAAGGCAGGTGGATCACCTGAGGTCAGGAATTTGAGACCAGCCTGGCCAACATGGCAAAACCCCATCTTTACTAAAAATACAAAAATTAGCGTGGTGGCACATGCCTGTGATTCCAACTCCTCGGGAGGCTGAGGCAGGAGAATCACTTGAACCAGGAGGCAGAGGTTGCCATGAGCTGAGATCGCACCACTGTACTCCAGCCTGGGCGACAGAGTGAGAATTCATCTCAAAAAAAAGGGAAAAAAAGGAACCATTATTACTAATGCCGTGGACATTAAGATGATAATTTAAAAATATTATCATGCTCTGCCTATAAATTTTATCTCCTAGAAGAAATGGTCTAACTCCTTGAAAAACTGAGCAATCAAAGCTCATGCAGGGAGAAATAAATAATAGATTTCTATCAATAAAGAAATTGAATTTGTAATTACTAACCTTCTAAAAAGGAAAGCACCAGGCGCAGGTGGTTTCAATGGTGAATTTTACGCTTTAAGAAGAAATGATACCCATTTTCTACAATGTGCTTTGGAAAACATACGTAGAGGGATTACTTTTTAAACTCATCCTATGAGAATTACCCTATTACCAAAACCAGATAAAGACATTATAACAAAGAAAAACTACAAAACTAATATACCTCATTAATATACATGCAAAAATCTTTAACAAAGTATTAGGAAATCAAATCCAACAGTGTGATACAAATAATTATATACCACAATCAAGTGGGATTTATTCCAAGTATGCAAAACTGATGGAACTGATGGAAATATAATTAATATTATCCACGTGCCAGTAGGCTAAGGGAGGAAAGCTACATAATCACATCAACAGATGTAGAAAAATCACTTGACAAATCCAACACCTATTTATGATTAAAAACTCACAGCAAAATCGAAATACAGGGGAACCTCCTCAACGTATTGTTTTAAAAATCTACATAAAACCTACAGCTAGCATTCTACTTAATGGTGAGAAACTGCATGCTTTCCCCCTAAAGTTCGGAAAAAGACAAAAATGTTCCTTTTCACTACTTTTAATTCGGCCTCACATTAGAAATCCTAGCTGGTGCAATAAGACAAAGAAAGAAAATAAATACATACTGATTGAGAAGGAAGGAAAAAGCTGCCCTTGTTTGCATATGACATGATTGCCTATGTAGAAAATTCCACAGAATTGACAAACCAGCAACCTCATAAAACAATTAATTATATATCAAAGTTGCAGGATATAAGGTCAGTATATAAAAGTTAACTGTTTTTCTGTGTACTAGCAATGAGGAATTAAAATCCAATGCCATTTTCAGTAGCCCCAAGAAATGACATACTTAGTATAAATCTAAGAAAAATGTGTGGGATTTATATGCAGAAAACTCTTAGGAAAGAAATCAAGGACCTAAATGCAGAAAGAGATATTTCATGTTCATATATTTGAAGACTGAATATTGGTAGGATGTTAATTCTTCTGAAATTGATCTATAGCCTAGTCAAAATCCCAGCCAAAGTCTAGCGTGCTATTTTGTGAATATCCACAGACTTGCGTCTCCAATTTATCTAAATAGATAAAAGGCCCAGAATAGCCAACATGACACTGAAGAAGCATAGCTAAGTTGGAGGACTACGCTCTTCAACTTGAAGACTTGCTATAAAGCTACAGTAAAGTAGCATGTGAAAAGTACAATCCCTGTACTTTTTACATGGAGAAAGGTTGAGTCTATCTCTGGGGACCCCAAATGCTGTAAGTTATCCCTGAAACAGATTAATAGGACTTGACATAACAGAAACAGTTTGGAGAAAACAAATCTCAAGTCGTATTTGCTTCCATCCCATGAAAATGAATAGATCCAGAGAAAGTCAGGTAATAAAAATGTATATTTGTACCGTTCAGAGACACTCACATGGGTAATAAAATTAGGAGAAAACCAGGAGTGATCAACATAAAATTTAGGATAGCTATGATCTGAGAGTAGAAGAAGAGGAAAGTAATGGTGGGTCATCTAGGATGCTCCATTTCACTCCTGGGTGGTGAGTACTCAGAGGTCTGTTTTATTAAAATTTTTAATCTGCTTATTCACATTTTATAAACTGTCTTACAGTATTTTACAAACTGCACAGTTCAGGTTTAAAAAAAATCTTTTCTTCCCTGAGACCGCCACAATATATTAGGTTAAACCAAGGTCCCGCAAATGAGTTAATTTTACATTGCAAAGGACACACAAATTTTCTACGTGTTGGAAGTTCTTTCCTGTTTTTGATTGCATGCTTTTCACCCATACATTTTCTTCTTAATTCTTCAAGAGAATGTGGACCGTGGATGTGTTGCTTCTTTGTTTGGTTGCAGAAGTCTGAGTCTGCAACTGTGTTTTGAAGCATGCGTATAGCACAAACAGCATTGCAAATACTCTGCAAGGAGACCCTGGGGGACAACAGTGCGCCCTATCCCCATTCTACTCTTTTTTTAAAGAAGGAAGATTGACTAACTTTTGAGCTTCCCATCCCTAGTGGAGGTTGGAGGGGTATCTGAGGACTTACAACTGTGCATTTTGTATGCTGCTGAAATGTCGTGGGAATTTTGTTTCAAAAGCTGAGGGCTCTGTAAGCTAGGTCTTCTGAGGAACATGGCAAACTTTGATTCCAGCTAGAAATGAAATGGAATGTGTGAAATAAGGGAGTTGCCAACAGTCTTATTTTTCTTTCCATATATCGCAATGAAAAGGGAACTTGTTTGCAGTATTTAACATGGAGGAAACCAACATTTCCAAGTGTTATCGAGGGCAAGGTAATGGAGAAAGGTTGAGTCTGTCTCTGGAGCCCCCAAACTCTGTAAGTTATCCCTGAAACAGATTAATAGGAGTTGACAGAACAGAAATAGTGTGGAGGAAACAAATCTGAAGTCACATATTTGCTTCCATCACTTGAAAATGAATAGACCCAGAGAAAATCAAGTTCAGCTCATATACTTAGCACCTACCTCAGCTCTGCATTCAAATTGGGCTTTATTTTCTACTAATATTTGTTCTTTTGACGAGGAATATTTCCTTACAATATTCAGTGTTATATCACTCAAAGTCTAGCATACATTTCCCTTATTTTAATGTGTCCATAATGAACACATTCACATAAATGAATTTCACGGGTGCATAGGTTTTATTGTTTATAGAACAGCTGTTAATAGAGTCTACAGTCCACAGGAAGAATGATGTTATTTGAATAATATTATATTCTGTGTACACATCGAGTTTGTTTCCAATAGATCTCAGGTGGAATATTTTATGCTTTCTTCTTCTTCCTGAATCATAGGAAAAGTATGCTGAATTATTATGTTGATGTCATGAAAATACCTCTGTGTGTGTGTGTGTGTGTGTGTCTGTGTGTGTGTGTGTGAATCTGGAAAAGTAAGGGAATAAACAAGCAAAAGCAAAAAAAGTGAGCACAAAAGCGCAATGTTGATTAAATATTTTTCATTTTCTTCTATTGTTATTTGTTAATATATGCTTTGAAATTTCTGTATTGAGAGCATTGCTAACACTAGAAGCAGAGTATCTGTATTATACAAAATGTTAATATAAAAAAGAGATAAAGTAGGAAGGAAGGAACACACATGCATAAAATGTGGCATATCAGTGCTAATTAGATTTCATTTTTAAGAAATGTAGCAATTTCTCATTGATAAGTTTGTTTGATCTTCCTAATATTGGCTGTAAGTTTTTTTTAATAAGAGAAATTTGATGTTGAGTACATAAACATATTTTGCATAAAAGGTCAGATTTCTGAATTCTCATTAAAAATTTGTACTTTTGGCAAAATTGCATTTAAATTTCCATGAAGCATCAACTGGCTAGAGGTCACTCACAGCTGTGCCTTTAGAAGAGCTATCCACTCCCCTTCACCATAGTTCCCACCATTCCCTGTTACTTACCAACATGCAGCCCTCACATTAGTCTCCATCTCCCATCTCTTTTGCATTTCTGCTGCCAAAAGCACAGGGACGGGCAATTGTCTTGCTAGCTGGCCCAAGGACAGGTTAAAAAAGGAGTTTGTACATGGAGGACTGTAAAGAAGAAATAGCCCTGGACAGAGGTTTAGTGAGAAAGAGTATTGGTAAATGTGGGCCTCTAATCCCTGCACGGCACGCAGACAACATTGGCATTGAGGCTCTACTATGATACTTGATTTTGGTGAGGGGTGTCTGTGTTGTGTGTGTGTGTTCACATACATGCTTATGTATGTTATATACAAATTCAAAAGTATTACATGTTTATTTGAGAAAATTTGGACCAAAAATAAATAAAGTTACACAAGTTCCCCACCTAGAACTCAACATGATTAATATTTTGGTAGATTCCCTTCTTGTTTTACTTCTTTCTTTTTACAACTTTTCACAAAACTAAAGTTATTTTTTCCTTGTTTTACTTGAAAATATGGAATTTAACAGGTCCGTAACCTTAAGCCTTCTGCCCACATTGTATGTGCTTCAGTTCCCCGGCTACTCCCAGCCGTTCTCCTTTTCCTCCATAAATCATGAAGCAATGGGCATTTCCGTGCATCAGCCCTGCCATCGACAATGGGGCCGAGAAGAGCACAGGCTCTTATCCTGCCTGCGTGATGGCATTGAGAAGTTCTGAGTTTGGATGTCGGTTCTGACTTGCCTCAATTCTTCTAATTTTATGTTCATTTGTTAGATGGTAATTATGAGTCCCTACTTCACAGGGTTTGGGGAATAAGTGAGACCATCCCAGTAAAGAATTTAGAATAGAGCAAATGCAATCAACATTCACCAAACCAAACAAACCTGTGATTGATTGCTGCATCAAAAGATGGCAAAAGACTTTTGATAGCTCTATTGCCAAACTGTCTTCCAGGAACAACCTGCCAGCGTAAATATGTACCCGTCATGCGTCCAAGTACTCTCTTTGCCGTACACTCACCAACTCTTGAAAATATTTTTTAACGTACATATTTTTCAAAGTGGCAGTTTAACCTATTTATTCAATGGCTGTTTCAACTTACTGTGTTTTATCATTACTGACTTCAACATTGTTATATATTTTTAGCTATTTGTGTTTCTTCTCTTGTCATTGCTTTTTCTTATTCATCCTTATGATTTTTGTGTGGATTAATTACCTTTATATGTAATGGGATTAACATATTCTGTCTTGTAAGGCATTTATTTTGCTAAGCATGTGGTATGCCTTTCCATTTTTACAGTATATTTTAAAATAAAGTATTTTATCTTTAATTAATATGAGGTTAATAATATAATTTTTTTCTTTAAACTAGGGAAAGAATTTATTGAACTATGGAATGTAAGCAGACATAATTCTTTTTGGTTTCATTTTCATCATTAACTGCAATCAAGTTACGTGTTGATGTTTTCTACTGGTTTTATTTTGCTTTGCTTTATTTGCTTTATTTGCTTATGCAAACTGAGAGGTCAGAACATGTCTTAATATTCCAAATAGTAAACAATAGCCTAGTTACAACGTATTGGATGAATCCCCACTATCCTCTCCACATTAAATCACCTTAAGCAAAATCAGTGGCTAATATAACACTTTACTTCTTTAGCATCTTTAATGTTATAATTTTAAAAACTGAATATTTGGCTCTAAATTCCAATTTTTAACTTTTCTTAGCCATTTTCAACTATTCATCCTTCAACATAAAGTTTAAAACACTTTCATCTACTTACAAAAAAATACTATTTACTTTTAATTAATTAAATCTATAAATTAATCATTGTGAACTTGTCATCTTTATAGTATTGCAAATTTCTTCCTAGAGAAAGAGGATGTAATGTCACTTATTTACTGATATTGACCTTGTAAATTTCTTATTAAATCTATTTTTCATTTTTTATTTGTGTGTTAACTGTAGTATCTACGTTTGCTTCATTGTTAACTTTTTAAAAAATTTTATTTTAAATTCTTATGGTTACATGGTAGGTGTATATGCTTATGGGGTACATGAGATATTTTGATACAGTCACACAATGTTTAATAATCACATCAGGGCAAATGAAATATCCATCACCTCGATCATTTATTCACTGTGTTACAAATAATTCAATTATACTCTTTTAGTTACTTTAAAACGCACAATAAATTATTGTTGACGATAGCCACTGTGTTGTGCTATCAAATACTAGATTGTATTCATTGATTCTATCATTTTTGTACCCATTAAGCATCCCCTCCCCACCCCACCCCCACCCCACTCCCACCCCACTCCCACCCCACCCCCACCCCACTCCCACCCCACTCCCACCCCACCCCCAC
>NW_026652309.1:906753-976588 GCF_009828535.3 Hylobates moloch | reverse complement strand
ACTACCCTTCTCATCCTCTGATAACCATGGTTCTACTGTCTTCATGAGTTAAATTATTTTAATTTTTAGCTCGCAAATAAGTGAGAACATGCAGAATCTTTCTGTGCCTGGCTAATTCTACTTAACATAATGACTTCCAGTTCCATCCATGTTGTTGCAAATGATAGGATCTCATTTTTTTAATGACTGAATGATACTCCATCGTGTCTATGTACCACATTTTCTTTCTCTTTTGTCTGTGGATAGACTTGTAGGTTGCTTCCACATCTTGGCTCTTGTGAATAGTGCTGCCACAACCATGGGAATGCAGATATCTCTTTAATATACTTATGTCTTTTCTATTGGGTATACCTAGCATCCCTAGGGATTGCTGGATCATAAAGTAGTTCTATTTTTAGTTTGTAAAGGAACCTCCAAATTATTCTCCATAGTGGTTGCACTAATTTACATTCCCACTAACAGTATATGAGGGTTCCTTTTCCCCCACATCCTCACCAGCATGTTATTGCCTATATTTTGGATAAAAGAAACATTTTAACGGGGGTCAGATGATATGTCACTATAGTTTTGATTTGCATTTGTCTGATGATCACTGATTTTGAGCACCTTCTCATATACCTGTTTGCCATTTGTTTGTTGTCTTTTAAGAAACATCTATTCAGATCTTTTGCTTATTTTTTAGTCAGATTATTTTTTTCCTATGGAGTTGTTTAAGCTCCTTATATATTCTAGTTATTCACCCCTTGTCAGAGAGGTAGTTTGCAAACATTTTCTCACATTTTATGGGTTGGCTCTTTTCTTTGTTGATCTTTACTGTACAAAAGCTTTTTAACTTCATGTGACTTCATCTGTCCATTTTTGCTTTGGTTCCCTGTGCTTGTGGAGTATTACTCAATAAATCTATGCCCAGTCCAACGGCCTGGAGGTTTTCCCCAAAGTTTTCTTTTAGTAGTTTCATAGTTTGAGGTCTTAGATTTAAGTCTTTAATCCATTTTATTTGATTTTCCTATATGGTGAGAGGTAGGAGTCTAGTTTCATTCTTCTGCCTATGGAATTCCTGTTTTCTCAGCACCATTTATTGAAGAGAGTGTCCTTTCCCTAATACATGTTCTTGCACCTTTGTCAAAATAAATTCCCTGCGGATGTAAGGATTTGTTTCCGAGTTCTTTATTCTGTTCCATTGGTCTATGAGTCTGTTTTTATGCCAGTACCATGCTGTTTTAATTACTATAGTTTTGTAGCATAACTTGAAGTCAGGTAATGTGATTCCTCCAGTTGTGTTCTTTTCATCCAGGATACCTTTGGCTATTCAGGGTCTTTTGAGGTTCCACATAAGTATATTATGATTTTTTTTTTCTATTTCTGTGAAGAATGTCATTGGTATTTTAATAGGGATTGCATTGAATCTGTAGATTGTTTTAGGTAGTATGGACATTTTCACAATATTGATTCTTCCAATCCAGGAACATAGACTGTTATTCATATTTTTTGTGTCCTCTTCAATTTCTTTTATCAATGTTCTACAGTTTTCATTGTAGAGATCTTTCACTTCTTTGGTTAATTCCTAGGTATTTTATTTTATTTGTAGCTATTGTGAATAGGATATGTTTTTTTTAAATTTCTTTTTCAGTTTGTTTTTTGCTGGCGTATAGAATTGCTACTCATTTTGTATGTTGATTTTGTACCTTGCAACTTTACTGATTTGCTTCAGTTCTAAAAATTGTTTGGTGGAGTCTTTTGTTTTTTTCCAAATATAAGATTATATCATCTGCAAATTATTTTCCAGTTTGGATGCCCTTTATTTCTTTCTCTTGTCTGATTGCTCTAAGTAGGACTTCCTGTACTATGTTTAATAACGGTGGTAAGGCCAGGCGTGGTGGCTCACACCTGTAATCCCAGCACTTTGGGAGGCCAAGACGGGTGGATCACGAGGTCAGGAGATCAAGACCATCCTGGCTAACATGGTGAAACCCCCATCTCTACTAAAAATACAAAAAAATTAGGCAGACATGGTGGCGGGCACCTGTAGTCTCAGCTACTCGGGAGGCTGAGGCAGGAGAATGGTGTGAACCTGGGAGGTGGAGCTTGCAGTGAGCCAAAATAGTGCCACTGCTGTCCAGCCTGGGTGGCAGAGCGAGGACTCTGTCTCAAAAAATAATAATAATAATAACAGTGGTAAAAGTGGGCATCCTTGTCATGTTCCAGATCTTAGAGGGAAAGGCTTTCAGTTTTCTTCATTTGGTATAATAGTGGCTGTGGGTTTGTCATATATGGCTTTTATTGTGTTGAGATGTGTTTCTACTCTACCCAGTTTCATCAGGATTTTTTTTATGATGAAGCAATGTTGAATTTTATCAAATGCTTTTTCAGCATCAATTTAAATGACCATATGGTTTTTATCCTTCATTCTGTTGATACGATGTATCATATTAATTAATCTGAGTATGTTGAACTGTCCTAGCATCCCTGGCATAAATACCAATTGATCATGATGAATGATTTTTTTAAAGTGTGTTGTTGAATATTTTCTTGAGGATTTTTTCATCAATGTTTATCAGGAATATTGGCTTGTAGTTTCCTTTTTTCAATGTGTCTTTGGTTTGTAATAATGGCCTCATAGGATGAGTTTGGAAGTATTTCCTCCTCTATTTTTTAGAATACTTTGAGTAGAACTGGCATTATTTATTCCTTAAATGTTTGGTAAAATCCAGCAGTGAAACCACTGGGTCTTGGACTTTACTTTGATGGGAGACTTTATTATTATTATTATTATGACTTCAATCTCATTATTTGTTATTGATCTATGCAGATTTTGGATTTCTTCATGGTTCAATTTTGCTAGGTTGTATGTGTCTAGGAATTTGTTCATTTCTTCTAGGTTTTTCAATGTATTGGCATATAGTTGCCCATAGTAGCCCCTAATGGTCCTTTGAATTTCTGCAGTGTCAGTTGTAATGTCTCATTTTTCATCTCTGATTTTACTCACTTGAGTCTTCTCTCTTTTTTGCTTGGTTACTCTGGCTAATGGTTTGTCAGTTTTGTTTATCTTTCCAATAAACCAACTTTTTATTTTGTTGATCTTTTGTATAGTTTTCTTTGTGTCAATTTTATTTAATTCTGCTCTGATCTTTACTATTTCTTTTCTTCTACTAATTTTGTGTTTGGCTTGCTCTTTTCCAGTTCTTTCAGATGCATTGTTAGGTTGTTTATTTGAAATTTTTCTACTTTTGTGATGTAGGCTCTTATAGCTATAAATGTTCTTAGTATTCCTTTTGCTGTATCTGATAGGTTTTGATATGTTGTGTTTCCATCATCATTTGTTTCCAGAAACTTTAATTTTTTTTTAAAACTTCTTCATTGACACCACTGATCATTGATCAGTATCTTGTTTAATTTCCTTGTGTTTGTATACTTTCCAAAATTCCTCGTTATTGATTTCTGGTTTTATTCCTTTCTGGCCAGATGAGATACTTGATACAATTTTATTTTCTTTGAATTTCTTAGGACATGTTTTGTGGCCTAACATATAGTCTATCCATGTGCTGAGAAGAATATGTATTCTGCACTTGTCAGCTGAAATGTTCTGTAAATATTGATTAGATCCAATCTATAGCGCAGATTAAGTACAATGTTTCTTTCTTGACTTTGTGTTGGCACGACCTGTCCAATGCTGAAAATGGGGTGTTGAAGTCTCCAGCTATTATTGTATTGGAGTCTTTCTCTTTAGCACTAATAATACTTGGTTTATCTATCTGGGTGCTCTAGTGTTGGGTGCATATATATTTACAATTGTTATATCATCTTGCTGAATTGACCCCTTTATCATTATCTAATGATCTTCTTTATCTCTTTTTATAGTTTTTGTCTTAGAATCTATTTTATCTGTTATAAGCATAGCTAATCCTGTTCTTGTTTAATTTCCATTTGCATAGAATACCTTTTTCCATCCCTTTATTTTCAGTCTATGTGTGTCTTTATAGGTGAAATGTGTTTCTTGTAGGCAACAGATAATTTGGTCTTGTTTTTTCATCCATTCAGCCACTGTCTTTTAACTGGAGAGTTTAATACATTTGCATTCAATGTTATGATTGATAAGTAAGGACTTACTCCTGCCATTTTGTTATTTGTTTTCTGGTTGTCTTGTGGTCTTCTCTTTCTTCTTTCCTGTCCTCCGTTTAGTAAAGGTGATTTTCTCTGGTGGTATGTTTTAATTTCTTGCTATTTATTTTTTGGGTATCTGTTGTATGTATTATGATTTGAGGTTACCATAAGACTTCCAAATAATATCTTATAACTGATTATTTTAAACTGATGGCAATTTAACACTGATTGCATAAACAAGCTAGCAAACAAGCAAAGAAAAAAATGAATAAACACTCTACACTTTAACTTTATCCCCTGCTTTTAACTCATTTTTGTTTCTATTTATATCTTATTGTACTGTCTATGTCTTCAGACGTTATCGTAGTTATTGTTTTTGATTGTTTAATCTTTTATCCTTTCTACTCAAAATATGAATAATTTGCCCACAATTGCAGTGTTATAATATTCTGTGTTTTTCCATGCACTTTCTATTATCGATGAGTTTTTTCGCACCTTCAGATGATTTGTTATTGTTCATTAATGTCCCTTTCTTTTAGATTGAAAAACTCTCTTCAGCATTTCTTATAGGGCAGGTCTGGTGTTGATAAAAATCCCTCAGTTTTTGTTTGTTTGGGAAAGTCTTTATTTCTCCTTCATGTCTGAAGTATATTTTTGCTGGATATACAATTCTAGGATAAAAGTTTCTTTCTTTTCTCCTTTAGCACTTTAAGTATGTTATGCCACTCTATCCTGGTTTGTGTGTTTTGAAACTCCATTTTGTAGTATTTGTTTCTTTTCTTTTGCTGCTTTTAGGGTCCTTTTTAATTCTTTACCCTTGGAAATTTGATTATTGAATGTCTTGAGGTAGTCTTCTTTGGGTTAAATCCTGGTTTTCTATAATCTTCGTATTCTTAAATATTGATATCTTTCTCTAGGTTTGGGGATTTTTTGTTGTTATCCCTTTTAATAAAATTTCCATCCCTATATCTCCCTACCTCCTCTTTAAGGCCAATAATTCTTAAATTTGCCCTTTTGAGGCTATTTCCTAGATCTTGTAGGTGTGCTTTACTCTTTTTTCTTTTGTGTTCTCTGACTATATATTTTCAAATAGCCTATCTTCCAGCTCATTAATTCTTTTTTCTGCTTGATCAATTCTGTTCTAAAGAGATTGTAATGCATTCTTCAGTATGTCAGTTACATTTTTCAACTCCAGAATTTGTTTGATTCTTAATTATTTTAATATCTTTATTAAATGTATCTGTTAGTATTCTGAATTTCTTCTTTGTGTTATCTTGAATTTCACTGTTTCCTCAATATGGCTATTTAAGTGTCTGTCTGAAAGCTCACATATCTCTGTCTCTCCAGGATTGGTCCCTAATGGCTTGTTTAGTTCATTTGTTGAGATCATGTTTTCCTGAATGATCTTGATGCTTGTGGATATTCATTGGTCTCTGGGCATTGAAAAATTTATTTATTACAGTCTTTACAGTCTGCACTTGTTTGTACCTATCCTGCTTGGAAAGGCTTTCCAGGCATTTGAATGGAGTTGGGTGTTGTAATCGAAATTTTTAATCACTGCAGTCATATCTGCATTAGAGGGCACCCCAAGCTCAGCAACGCTGTGGCTCTTGCAGACTCATAGAAGTACCACCTTGGTGGTCTTAGACAAGATCTAGAAGAATTTTCTGGGTTACCAAGCAGAGACTCTTGTTCTCTTCCCTTACTTTCTTTCAAACAAATGGAGTCTCTCTGTGCCAAGCTGCCTGGAGCTGGGGCATGGGTGACACAAGCTATCACTTCTTGACCTCTGTGGCCACCATCTCTGGGACTGCACTGCATCAAACCTGAAGCCAGCATGGTACTGGGTCTCACCCAAGGCTCATAGTAACCACTGTCTGGCTACTGCTGATGTTTTCTCGGGGCTCTAGGGCTCTACAGTTAGCATATGGGAAAGTCAGCCAGGCTTGTGTCCTCCCCTTCAGAACAGCAAGTCACCCCTAGCCCTGGGTAGGTCCAGAAATGTCATCTGAGAGCCAGGGTCTGGAGTCAGAAACCTTAGGGATCTAACTGTTGCTGTATTATACTGAAGCTGAGCTGGCACATAAGCCACAATACAACTTCTTTCCTCCTCTTTCCACAAGTTGAGAAGTCTCTCCCTATGGCCACCACCAGTCCAGGCCTGTGGCAAATACTACCTGGCTACACTGATGTTCACTCAAGGCCCAAGGACCCTTCAGTCAGCTTGTGATGAATGCTGCCAGGCCTGAGTCTCTTCCTTTAGGGCAGTGGGCTCCCTTCTGGCCTGGGGTAGGTTCAGAAATGTCACCTACGAGCCAAGGCCTTGAATCAGGGACCCCCACATCCCTGCTTAGTCCTCTACCCTACTGTGGCTGAGTTGGTACCTAAGCTGCATGACAAAGTCCCCTTTACCCTTTGCTCTCTTTTTCTCAGGCAGAAGAAGCCTCTTCTCACAGCAACCATAGTATGGGAATGTGTGGATCACATTTAACCCAGCACGTCTCTGAGTCTTACTCAAGGCTCATAGTGAGTACTACCTGGGTATCACTGCTGATTATTTAGGGCCCACGGGTTCTCTTGTCAGCAGATGATGAATCTTTCCAGAACTGGATCTTTTCCTTCAAGGCAGCAGTTTTCATTCTGCCCCAGAGAGTATCTAGAAATCTTGTCATCCAGGAGCTAGGGCTTGGAAAGGGGCCTCAGGAGTCCAGCCGGTGCCCTGTCCTACCATGGCTGAGCTAGTATCCAAGTTTTAAGGAAAAGTCTTCTTTCCTCTTCCCTCGCATCTCCTCAAGTGGAGGAAAGGAGCCTCTCTCTCTCCCAAGCACACAGATTCTGTCTCTGCACCACACAGCCACTGCTGGGGGATGGAGGAGGGATGCTGTCAGCAATTTAAGACTGTAATTTCTACCCTTTTCAGTGCTTTTTTTGGTGATACACAGTTAAAACCAGGTACTATGATCACTCACTTGAGTTTTAGTTCTTATGAAGATCATATTTTTTGTGGGTAGTTGTTCAATCTGATGTTCCTATGCGGAGGATGATTGATGGAGGCTTCCATTCAAATGCCTTGCTTTCCCTCTCCCTAAATCTATTTTAAACATTTTATATTTCCATGTCTGTTGTAAATATGACCTTTCTTTGGTCATATTTTGTAGCTGTTTTGGTTAATACATGGTAGAACTATTAATTTTTATTTTTCACTTTTATAACTCAATACATTAGTGGACACTAGTTATTTTTATACTGTGGTTTTGCTGGCCTTTTTAGATGCACAATGTGATCTGCAAAACTAATTTAATCTTCTGCTCCTAATAATTATACCAGATTGATTTTTTTCTTATTTTATTGTAAGGGATAGATTTTCCAAATGCTGTAAGGTAATAGTAGCAATAACGGGCATCATAGCTTTCCAGTTCATGTTCGAACTGAAAACATGGCACAATATGGCACAGATCACTCCAGGCCTAAAATTGGAAGTCAGATATGGCATCAACTGGCTGTGCATCAAGATTTAAGTATAGAGTATTATTTCCATTTTATTTGTAGTAACTAGAAATAGGGAACAATCAATATCAAATAACAATGGTTTGATTAAATTGTTGTGTAGCTATAAGATGAAATTTTTTGTAGTCACTGTAAAAATGGGTTTCAAAGAATTTGTCATGGCACAGGTAAAACTTCTAGATTTGCAAGAAAAATTGAAATGTGAGCTATGACATAAGGCCTTGAGTTCTAATCCTGTCCAGTCCTCAACAGCAGTCCACTTAACCCTCTGTGACTTGGTTTCCTTAACCCTCAGTTTCCTCATTTGTTAAAAGGGGATAATAATAGTGTGTATAGTCTATGGTTCTCACAGCTATAAAATAATACATTGTGGGTATACCTGACACGTAGTAGATGGTCATTAAATCATTAGTTGGTAACTATTCTTACCATCCTGTAATATCCTTCAGATCTATGACAGAAAATGCAGTAACCTGGCAATTGAGTTTTGTTTTTCTTATTGGGGACTTTGAGGCAATTCCAAATACTCTCCTTACATTTTCTTCAGTATTTTCCACAATGTAGCCATATTTTTTTAAAAAATATAATCTGAAAAATGAATAAAAGCAAAAGCAGATACATTTACTGAGTGAAGGCTCTATGTCAGGAGGGGTCACGGGAGAAGAAGGAGATGGTTTTGAGTCAGAGGAAGGGGCTGGGACAAGGGGCAGAGTGGAGGGGGTGAGGGAGATGTACCGTGTGGATGTTGAGGATTTATTCGTCAGGTGGCCTGAGACTCAGCCTCCTGGCTTCAGGCACCCAATCCTGCACAGGGTGGGCATGTCCAGCAGGACTTCAAGGCACAGGTGGAGCTGAACAGGGGTGTGATTGAAGCCCCAGATCTGGATGCCATGCCCCAGGCTTAGCATGGAGAGTATGGAGCTGCAGGAGTCCAACTCCCCAAAAGCCAATAGATGGATATTCTGGATGATAATATTATCTGAATCTCCATATTTATCCCATTGCTGACATTTTATCTGTGACAGAATGCTTTATGTTTTGAGATTTTTTTGCATCCTTATTTGTCTTTTTCCTCTATTTATCTTCCCGTAGATGATTTCAGAAGTTTTTCCCCTCTAAGAGTCATTCTGCTTTATTTTCATATTTTCAGTAATTATTTATCAAATATGATACTTTTCATACAACCAGTTTCTTCATTTCTATTTGAATAGTCTTGTTTCTTTATAGCATGTTTTTCAGTTTTGCAGAATACTGCATACTGAAAGGATATACCAAGTAAATTCACACATATCCAATATTTACTCATGTTTCGTCAGATATTGTTGCTTTGGAGACACAGGAAATGACGTGGCAGATGCGTCAGAAATCTATTTGGCATCATTGCACTTAATGATTCAGATGCTGTGAAAAATGAGTTGCACTGATTACAAAACCCAGTCAACACATACAGCGTTGTTTTAACTGTATTTCTAAAATACTTAGTTCTTTTCGTGGTAATGATAAACATTTTTATTGAAGAAAATTTGTGGTGCAAAAAAATAAATAAGAAAAAGTCGCTTATTATCCCAACATTTAAAGATAGCCACTTTCATTATTTTATAAAGTTGCTTTTTCCCATTCAAAAATACTTTGCGTAAATATGTGTTTGCAATTTTCATATAATCAGAAACCATCCACAGTCTTTGAGAGATCTGTGTGCCAGACTGAATGAATGTTTCATACAGAGTTTCAGTCATAGAAATTTTGCTAGATCTTAAACTGGTTCAAAGAGAGTCCCCACCCCCTGCTCCTGAATAGCAGCTGGAGCAGTGCCTGGCTGATGGTCGGGATTCAGGAAATGTTTGATGGAAGAATGAATGAATGAACCATGACACTTAAATCAGTAAAAGCAATGCATGCTAGATAGGATCAATAATTTGTCAGTGCTGCCTTAAAAAGAGAGGCAACCCTTCAGAAAAAGCTGGCCTTTATCTTAGGAGAAAACATTAAGGTTAGTGAACAATGCTCAGACTTCCATAAAAGGCAGAGACAAAGGTTCTGAGGGTAACTCTGCTCCTGACTTTATGTCAGAGATGCCTATGAGAACACTGAGAACAATGGCCTGGCTACTTATTGGGATGAGAAGTCAGAAAATATGAAGAACAAAATACAAAGTAATATCTCAATAAATTATCTGGACTCAGCAGTTCTCCAAGCCAATTTGGAATCTGTTTGTTTGAAGCTATGGGGAAAATCACAGCCTCTAAACTCATGATAACGGTGCTGAGTTTTGGAAGCAGATCAGTCTTGACAGGCACGGTCCCTGCCTTGCTGGGATTCCAAAGAAGAATTGATGAAGTTGACAACTCACTTGGCCATTTGCTCCTGGAGGAGCTGGTCCTGCTGTACAGAGAAGATGAGCAAATATGTACTACATTTGCTCAGAAGGAGGCTGCTGTGTGAAGGTTTTGGGGTTAGACTGATTGGGGTCACATTCAGTGATGTGTGACTTTGGACACATCTCTTGACACAGTCATACTTCAATATTCCCATTCATGTGACAGGATGTACCCTCCTGGCTCAGGCAGGATTCACGGGTGATGTATGGTTTGTAGGGCACATAGCAACTTCTTCAAAGACCAGTTCCTTCCTTCCCCTGAAACTCCTGTTTCACTTCACAGTGGTGGCTGAGGTTAGGGAAAATTCCTCGAGAGCTGGTGCTTTGTAATTTAAACCATGAACTCTTGCAGACCTTCCAAATTGTTTTGCTTTGCAGGTACAACAAGATAGATAGATTAGGTTTAATTTTGTTTACAGCAAATAATGAGATTACTTTTTTTTTTTTTTTTTTTTTACAGTGGGATTCAAAGCCACTTCAAACTGCCTGCAAATGGTGGACCCCAATCAAAGAGTTAATGAAGTTTTTCCTTATAAAATAAGACTCCCTACACATCCCTCACTCTGTGTGTGGATTAGGAGTCTTAGTAGGAACTGCGTATGACATTCAGCCGGCCACGCTAGATTCAGAGAGATTTCATAGCAGTTGAACTCTCTCCTCCTGACATCTATGCCTGAAAGCACAGATATCCATAGCTGGTTAAAGGGCAGTATGCATTGCTTCTTCCAGGAAAAGGCCAACACCTCCCACTGTTGAAACTATCTATCTTCGCACTCTCAATTCATCCTAATGCAAACTAGGACAGTGGCAGAGAATGCCAACAGCCCGGCCGTCTTCCTGGAAAACTGGTCTGCATGGAAGGAGCATGATCTCCCCTCTTGTCAGAAGGGCTCATGGAGGTCAAAGGTACTTGGAGTTTGTGAGGTTCCCATGATCCTGTGTAAAGCAGGATGCTAATTCATTCCCAGTAAACCCAAGCCTGAAGGCATTCTGTGCCCTGTGTCTCCCTGCCAAGACGAGAGCTGAAGCCAGGCGGTGGTATGGGTGGGCTGCTGGCCATGGCTGAACCAGTTGTCATCAGTGCCATGGTCTTCATCATTGTCTTCAAAGCTGTCATTCATGTAACCAACTCTACATCAGATACTCTAGTGTTTTGCAAAATGCTTGGGCTCGAAAGCCCAACTCCTGGTTAGAGTCCTGCCTTTGTTACCTGCTGACTGTGTGACCACAGGCAAGCTACTTATCCTCTCTGTGCAGCAATGCACTCATCTGAAAAATGGGCAAAGTAATAGTAAGTACTTAATTGGGCTATGATGGAATAAATGATACAAAACCCACAAAACATTTAAAAAGAGGCAATACACTAAACAGTGATGATTTCTATAATCTCACACAATCTTATAACAGCCCCATGAGTTAAAGGCTATTTTTATTCCCATTTAAAAGTACATGCTTAGCACACTTGATTCTAGGGACTGGGGATCCACTTACAAATCACAACAACAGTCTTTGTCCTTGTGGAGTTTTCATTCTAATCCATGAGAACAATCATCAACAGGAAGGCAGATGAGCTCATGGCACAATTTCAGCTCTTAAGAGGTGCCAGGAAGGAAGGAGAGGCAGGTGGTCTCCTGGGGAGTCACAGGAAGGGGGACTCATCCAACGGTGCCGTCAGAGAAGGAATCTGAGGGTCATCCATGGGACTATCAGCAGCAAGTGAGCTCCAGGTGACAGGAGTGACACATGAACCAGCACATCCTCTGTCCAGGTCAGGGGGGCCCTGGGGCTGAGCTTGGGGACCCAGGAGAGAGTCTTGGAAAATAAATGGGGAGACAGGCCAGGAGCAGATCAGAGAGTTCCCACCCAGGCCAAGGCATGCAGAGTTTATTCTGTGAGTGATGGGAAGCCACTGGTAGGTTTGAGCCATGGTCAGGGGTGTTAAAAAGAACCCCCTGTTTTCTTGGGAATGGAGGGCCTGAGTGATGCCTGCACCAACGAGAGTGGACCCTGGAGAGGGAAGAAAGTATTGAAGACACGTTTTAGCTGCAGAACTGAAAGGTCTTGGGCTTTACTGGATGCAGACAGGGAGGAAAGGTGAGGCTTCCAGAGTCCTCCCAGCTTTTTGCCTTCAGCAGGTGAAACACTTCTATCTCCTCCACGATGGCCTTTGCTCTTGTTAGAGGTTTCAGCCACAATCCAGGATTGTGTGAAAGAGTTGATACATATGTAACAAAACATTTTGTAATGCCCGTTCTCTATCCTGAGATGAAATCTATAGGTAATGCACAGTATCTATTACGCGTAATTTCAAAAAAAATCTAAAGCCCTGTGATGTAAGGAAGAAATGAAAGGAACATAATAGGTATTCAATATTTAAATGCTTGGTATGAGGGCAAGAGGATTTTAAAATGCCCCCCCCCCCATATCAAAATCACCTCCCTGGGATGTAACACCCTACTGGGAACAGTTGATGCGAATGAAGGATAAAACAGCAACGCAGGAAACCCAGTGGGGTGAGAACCACATCTGATCACATTCAGGACAGTGGAAGCCATTGCAGCAGCAGCTTCCAGAGCTCTGGGTTGCCCAGGCCTCCCTGCTCACTTGCTTTAGTGGAGGAATGGCTGCCTCTGACCAATTAGTGTATTGAATGTGTTCTGTGCCCTGCAGGATGTGTGGATGACAGGCATGGCCATGGCTGAGAGCATTGGAGAGGTTTATTCACAGCACTGCTCTCAACCTGCATCCTCTCCTCAACTGAATGTGGAGAGTTGAAGAGTAGAATGTAGCTCTTCCCACCACCCTGGAGCCTCCCTTGTGTAACAAGGCGCTCCCACATTTTCGAGATAGACACCATCCTCTAATGCACACCCATGCTGGGGGCTTCCCCATGTTCTGTCAACTGGGTCACAGAGAGACTCCATCCAAAACATCCACCCGGGTCTCTGCCCACTCAGGAACACTGTTCCCCTGATTTCCTCAGACAACCTTAACTTTTTGGGTTTCTTTTTTAAAACCTTGCATCAAACATCCCTTTTGTTCTCAGTCAATTCACATGTTTATTCAGGTTCCCGTGTTGTCTTGTTATGTTCTGCTTAGCAAATGTTTACTGAGTGCTTATTATGGAGGAATAAGGCAAGCACGGACCCAGGAGCAAATGATGAAATGTCCACTCACTCAAGAGGGGGTCACAATTCACAGGCCAATCCTGGCAGGACTGTGCATCACAAGGATGGATGGCTGAGCGCTGAGTGCCAGCCGGGCTCTCCAGGTACTAGCTCCCACATGGGATGTGCCTGTTCCTGTGAGCAGGTTTGCCCCCTTCCCATCCCAACACAGGATGGCAAGTCTTTTGGGGTTGGGATCAAGGAAGCAAGTTTTATTTTTTTATTATATATATATATATATATACATATATATGTATAAATATGTATTAATAAATATAAAATATATATAATATATAAATAAAAATATATAAATATATGTAAAATATATATGTAAATATATATGTAAAATATGTAAATATATGCAGAATATGTAAATGTGTAAATATATGCGTGAAATATATATGTAAAATATATGTAAATATGTAAAATATATATATGTATTATACTTTAAGTTCAGGGCACATGTGTACAACGTGCAGGTTTGTTACATATGTATACATGTGCCATGTTGGTGGGCTGCACCCATTAACTCGTCATTTACGTTAGGTGTATCTCCTAATGCTATCCCTCCCCACTCTCCCAACCCCACAACAGGGCCCCAGTGTGTGATGTTCCCCTTCCTGTGTCCAAATGTTCTCATTGTTCAATTCCCACCTATGAGTGAAAACATGCAGTGTTTGGTTTTGTGTCCTTGTGATAGTTCAAGGAAGCAAGCTTTAAATGAGGTGGCCTTGCTCTTTCTTCTCCCTTCTTCATCCTCTTCTTCCCTTCCTGCTTTCCTTCCTTCCTTCTTCATTTTTTCCTTAGAAGCAGAATTGAGTTTATGAGATTCTTCAGCTCATATCATCTTTACCAATTCATGAAAGTCTATTTTTGTTTTATTATCTCTATCATCTAAGAACCTCGCCTCTGTCCCTCTTCTCCTTTTCAGCACCCCACCTAATGTGTTGGATGCATGCCCATAAACTGGCCATGCAGTCTTACCAAATATAGGGGGTTATTATGCTGGGGCATTGTGCTCTAAATCTCATTTTGTTACTGATATTTTTCAATCAGCACAACATCTTAGAACAATACGACATTGCTGCTGCATGCATATCTATTCTGCTGCTCCTAACTGCTTCATAGCATTGCCTGGTATATATCCTCTACATTACATAGCCCCAAAAATGGATCTCTAGTTCACCTTCAATTCTCTAGTACCCCAAACAATGTGGACGGAGCACCTCTGTGACTTTTTAAGAACCTGTCTGTGAATATATTGGAACAGCCAGTTTACATGTGATCCCAGGACAAGGGACAGGGGAGCAAATTCCATCTCAACTGGAGCAGGTGGCCCAGAGGGAGCAGGCATGGCTGTTGTTGCAGCTGCTTTCTCCTCATACTCACACTATGCTGTGTGTGTTTGCTTGTGTGATCCCTGCCCTCCCAAGATGAAAATGTAAAATCCCATGAGAACACTGACTTCAGTGGTTCACAGTGGATAAAGAAAGAAACTTCAATGCTTTAGAAGGCAGGGATCCCTCTAATAAGTGCCATTTTTAGGAGCTGAGCTCTAAATCTCATTTTGTTTCTTCAGAGAAATGCCCCAGTACAATAACCCCATATATTTGATAAGGCTGCATGGCTAGTTTATGGGCATGCGTCCAACACGTTAGAGGGGGTGCTGAAAAGGAGAAGAGGGACAGAGGCAGGGTTCTTGGATGATAGAGATAATAAAATAAAAAAAAGACTTTCATTAATTGGCAAAGATGATATGGGCTGAAGAATCTGATAAACTAAGAATAAACATGAGAGGATCCTGGTGTGGTGCTCTGATCTCCAATGTCTATCTTTGAAGAAATGAAGGAAGAAATGCATGAGGGATCTGTGGAACACTTGTGGAGGAGGCGAAACCTCGAAGAAAGCCAGCTGCACTCCTGAGTCCACCTCCTTGGAAAGCATTCGTGGAGCTGACCTCGCCCTCCTTCACCCACACCCACCCACCCTGCAGCACACAGCGCAGAGAGCCCTGTGGGCTGGCAACAGGCAATCAATCCTCTCTCCTTGGTGAGGAGGGGAGCCCCTGACCACCAGATCTTCTTCTGACACATCTCATATGACTCCGGCATATGCGTGGTTTCCATAACCTCCCTCCGAAGCATGGAGCCTTTGGGCCAGTTAGTGCCCCTGCACTTAGGGATTTTTAAAAGAGCTGTTTGCATGTATTTTCCAGGTTGCCAGGAGCAAAGCTACTGAGGCCCTGAAGAGCTCATCAGGTGATGACAGAGCCTGCTGGGTTTGTCAGAGAGGAGCTGGGGCCACTGGGCCTCTCTGACAAACAGAAAGCCAGGCCTGAAACCCGAGTGGGGTTTGTATCCGCCTCCCTCAGCCCATATGTGGCCACCTGGCCCACTGCTGTCTTAGTTCCTCTACGTGGCACTTGTTGAGCACCTGTCTCTGTGGCTGGAATGCTGAGTGCCAGAAGAAACTCTGCAAGTAAAACCCAACCATACCAGGACACTGGAAAATCACCACTGTGATGGGCCAACTCTGGTTCCCAGTGACATTGTAAGTTGCTCCCGAATCGCCTTTTCCAAGGCTTTATGGGATGAAGTTGATGTGCAGAAACTCATTAACAGAACTTTCAGAAGGGAGAAGGGAAAATGGGCTGCCCCTGAAGATGAGGTCTTGCACCTCACCAAGTGGCTCCCCAAAGGCCAATTATTGGAAGGATCCCTGCCTTCTAAAGAATTGAAATTTCTTGGCTGGGCATGTTGGCTTATGCCTGTAATCCCAGCAATTTGGGAGGCCAAGGTGGGTGGGTCACCTGAGGTCAGGAGTTCAAGACCATCCTGGCCAACATGGTGAAACCCCATCTCTACTAAAAGTACAAAAATTAGCTGGGCATGCTGGCAGGCACCTGTAATCCTAGCTAAGGAGGCTGAGACAGGAGAATTGCTTGAACCTGGGAGGCAGAGGTTGCACTGAACCAAGATTGTGCCATTGCACTCCAGCCTGGGCTAAACTCTGTCTCAAAAAAAAAGAATTAAAATTTATTTATCCACTGTGGGGGGGTGGAGCCAAGATGGACAAATAGGAACAGCTCCAGTCTACAGCTCCCAGCATGAGTGACGCAGAAGACGGGTGATTTCTGCATTTCCATCTGAGGTACCGGGTTCATCTCACTAGAGAGTGCCAGACAGTGGGTGCAGGACAGTGGGTGCAGCGCACTGTGCGCGAGCTGAAGCAGGGCAAGGCATTGTCTCACTTGGGAAGTGCAAGGGGTCAGGGAGTTCCCTTTCCTAGTCAAAGAAAGGGGTGACAGACGGCACCTGGAAAATCAGGTCACTTCTACCCTAATACTGCGCTTTTCTGATGGGCTTAAAAAACGGCACACCAGGAGATTACATCCTGCACCTGGCTCAGAGGGTCATATGCCCGCGGAGTCTTGCTTATTGCTAGCACAGCAGTCTGAGATCAAACTGCAAGGCAGCAGCGAGGCTGGGGGAGGGGTGCCCGCCATTGCCCAGGCTTGCTTAGGTAAACAAAGCAGCCAGGAAGCTCGAACTGGGTGGAGCCCACCACAGCTCAAGGAGGCCTGCCTGCCTCTGTAGGCTCCACCTCTGGGGGCAGGGCACAAACAAAAAGACAGCAGTAACCTCTGCAGACTTAAATGTCCCTGTCTGACAGCTTTGAAGAGAGTAGTGGTTCTCCCAGCACGCAGCTGGAGATCTGAGAATGGGCAGACTGCCTCCTCAAGTGGGTCCTTGACCCCTGAGCAGCCTAACTGGGAGGCACCCTCCCAGTAGGGGCAGACTGACACCTCACATGGCCGGGTACTCCTCTGAGACAAAACTTCCAGAGGAACGATCAGGCAGCAGCATTCGCGGTTCAAGAAAATCTGCTGTTCTGCAGCCACCACTACTGATACCCAGGCAAATAGGGTCTGGAGTGGACCTCTAGCAAACTCCAACAGACCTGCAGCTGAGGGTCCTATCTGTTAGAAGGAAAACTAACAAACAAAGGACATCCACACCAAAAACCCATCTGTACACAACCATCATCAAAGACTAAAAGTAGATAAAACCACAAAGATGGGGAAAAAACAGAGCAGAAAAACTGGAAACTCTAAAAAGCAGAGCGCCTCTCTTCCTCCAAAGGAACGCAGTTCCTCACCAGCAACGGAACAAAACTGGATGGAGAATGACTTTGACGAGTTGAGAGAAGAAGGCTTCAGATGATCAAACTACTCCGAGCTACAGGAGGAAATTCAAACCAATGGCAAAGAAGTTAAAAACGTTGAAAAAAAATTAGACAAATGTGTAACTAGAATAACCAATGCAGAGAAGTGCTTAAAGGAGCTGATGGAGCTGAAAGCCAAGACTCGAGAACTACGTGAAGAATGCAGAAGCCTCAGGAGCCGATGCAATCAACTGGAAGAAAAGGGATCAGTGATGGAAGATGAAATGAATGAAATGAAGCGAGAAGGGACGTTTAGAGAAAAAAGAATAAAAAGAAATAAACAAAGCCTCCAAGGAATATGGGACTATGTGAAAAGACCAAATCTACGTCTGATTGGTGTACCTGAAAGTGACGGGGAGAATGGAACCAAGTTGGAAAACACTCTGCAGGATATTACCCAGGAGAACTTCCCCAATCTAGCAAGGCAGGCCAATATTCAGATTCAGGAAATACAGAGAACTACACAAAGATACTCCTCGAGAAGAGCAACTCTAAGACACATAATTGTCAGGTTCACCAAAGTTGAAATGAAGGAAAAAATGTTAAGAGCAGCCAGAGAGAAAGGTCAGGTTACCCACAAAGGGAAGCCCATCAGACTAACAGCAGATCTCTCGGCAGAAACTCTACAAGCCAAAAGAGAGTGGGGCCAATATTCAACATTCTTAAAGAAAAGAATTTTCAACCCAGAATTTCATATCCAGCCAAATTAAGCTTCATAAGTGAAGGAGAAATAAAATACTTTACAGACAAGCAAATGCTGAGAGATTTTGTCACCACCAGGCCTGCCCTAAAAGAGCTCCTGAAGGAAGCACTAAATGTGGAAAGGAACAACTGGTACCAGCCACTGCAAAAACATGCCAAATTGTAAAGACCATCGAGGCTAGGAAGAAACTGCATCGACTAACGAGCAAAATAACCAGCTAACATCATGACAGGATCAAATTCACATATAACAATATTAACTTTAAATGTAAATGGGCTAAATGCTCCAATTAAAAGACACAGACTGGCAAATTGGATAAAGAATCAAGATCCATCAGTGTGCTGTATTCAGGAAACACATCTCACGTGCAGAGACACACATAAGTTCAAAATAAAGGGATGGAGGAAGATCTACCAAGCAAATGGAAAACAAAAAAAGGCAGGGGTTGCAATCCTAGTCTCTGATAAAACAGACTTTAAACCAACAAAAATCAAAAGAGACAAGGCCATTACATAATGGTAAAGGGATAATTCAACAAGAAGAGCTAACTATCCTAAATATATATGCACACAATACAGGAGCACCCAGATTCATAAAGCAAGTCCTGAGTGACCTACAAAGAGACTTAGACTCCCACACAATAATAATGGGAGACTTTAACACCCCACTGTCAACATTAGACAGATCAACGAGACAGAAAGTTAACAAGGATAACCAGGAATTGAACTCAGCTCTGCACCAAGCGGACCTAATAGACATCTCCAGAACTCTCCACTGCAAATCAACAGAATATACATTTTTTTCAGCACACCACACCACACCTATTCCAAAATTGACCACATAGTTGGAAGTAAAGCTCTCCTCGGCAAATGTAAAAGAACAGAAATTATAACAAGCTGTCTCTCAGACCACAGTGCAATCAAACTAGAACTCAGGCTTAAGAAACTCACTCAAAACTGCTCAACTACATGGAAACTGAACAACCTGCTCCCGAATGACTACCGGGTACATAACGAAATGAAGGCAGAAATCAAGATGTTCTTTGAAACCAACGAGAACAAAGACACAACATACCAGAATCTCTGGGACACATTCAAAGCAGTGTGTAGAGGGAAATTTATAGCACTAAATGCCCACAAGAGAAAGCAGGAAAGATCCAAAATTGACACCCTAACATCACAATTAAAAGAACTAGAAAAGCAAGAGCAAACACATTCAGAAGCTAGCAGAAGGCAAGAAATAACTAAAATCAGAGCAGAACTGAAGGAAATAGAGACACAAAAAACCCTTCAAAAAATTAATGAATCCAAGAGCTGGTTTTTTGAAAAGATCAACAAAATTGATAGACTGCTAGCAAGACTAATAAAGAAGAAAAGAGAGAAGAATCAAATAGATGCAATAAAAAATGATAAAGGGGATGTCACCACCGATCCCACTGAAATAGAAACTACCAGCAGAGAATACCATAAACACCTCTACACAAATAAACTAGAAAATCTAGAAGAAATGGATAAATTCCTCAACACATACACCCTTCCAAGACTAAACCAGGAAGAAGTTGAATCTCTGAATAGACCAATAACAGGCTGTGAAATTGTGGCAATAATCAATAGCTTACCAACCAAAAAGAGTCCAGGACCAGATGGATTCACAGCTGAATTCTACCAGAGGTACAAGGAGGAACTGGTACCATTCCTTCTGAAACTATTCCAATCCATAGAAAAAGAGGGAATCCTCCCTAACTCATTTTATGAGGCCAGCATCATCCTGATACCAAAGCCTGGCAGAGACACAACCAAAAAGAATTTTAGACCAATATCCTTGATGAACATTGATGCAAAAGTCCTCAATAAAATACTGGTAAACCAAATCCAGCAGCACATCAAAAAGCTTATCCACCATGATCAAGTGGGCTTCATCCCTGGGATGCAAGGCTGGTTCAACATACGAAAATCAATAAATGTAATCCAGCATATAAACAGAATCAGACAAAAACCACATGATTATCTCAATAGATGTAGAAAAGGCCTTTGACAAAATTCAACAACGCTTCATGCTTAAAACTCTCAATAAATTAGGTATTGATGGGACGTATCTCAAAATCATAAGAGCTATCTATGACAAACCCACAGCCAATATCATACTGAATGGGCAAAAACTGGAAGCATTCCCTTTGAAAACTGGCACACGACAGGGATGCCCTCTCTCACCACTCCTATTCAACATAGTGTTGGAAGTTCTGGCTGGGCAATTAGGCAGGAGAAGGAAATAAAGGGTATTCAATTTGGAAAAGAGGAAGTCAAATTGTCCCTGTCTGCAGATGACATGATTGTATATCTAGAAAACCCCATTGTCTCAGCCCAAAATCTCCTTAAGCTGATAAGCAACTTCAGCAAAGTCTCAGGATACAAAATCAATGTACAAAAATCAGAAGCACTCTTATATACCAATAACAGACAAACGGAGAGCCAAATCATGAGTGAACTCCCATTCACAATTGCTTCAAAGAGAATAAAATACCTAGGAATCCAACTTACAAGGGATGTGAAGGACCTCTTCGAGGAGAACTACAAACTACTGCTCAATGAAATCAAAGAGGATACAAACAAATGGAAGAACATTCCATGCTCATGGGTTGGAAGAATCAATATCATGAAAATGGCCATACTGCCCAAGGTAATTTATAGATTCAACACCATCCCCATCAAGATACCAATGACTTTCTTCACAGAATTGGAAAAAACTACTTTAAAGTTCATATGTAACCAAAAAAGGGCCCGCATTGCCAAGTCAATCCTAAGCCAAAAGAACAAAGCTGGAGGCATCACACTACCTGACTTCAAACTATACTACAAGGCTACAGTAACGAAAACAGCATGGTACTGGTACCAAAACAGAGATATAGATCAATGGAACAGAACAGAGCCCTCAGAAATAACACCTCATATCTACAACTATCTGATCTTTGACAAACCTGACAAAAACAAGCAATGGGGAAAGGATTCCCTATTTAATAAATGGTGCTGGGAAAACTGGCTAGCCATATGTAGAAAGCTGAAACTGGATCCCATCCTTACACCTTATACAAAAATTAATTCAAGATGGATTAAAGACTTACATGTTAGACCTAAAACCGTAAAAACCCTAGAAGAAAACCTAGGCATTACCATTCGGGACATAGGCATGCACAAGGACTTCATGTCTAAAACACCAAAAGCAATGGCAACAAAAGCCAAAATTGACAAATGGGATCTCATTAAACTAAAGAGCTTCTGCACAGCAAAAGAAACTACCATCAGAGTGAATAGGCAACCTACAAAATGGGAGAAAATTTTTGCAACCTACTCATCTGACAAAGGGCTAATATCCAGAATCTACAATGAATTCAAACAAATTTACAAGAAAAAAACAACCCCATCAAAAAGTGGGCGAAGGATATGAACAGACACTTCTCAAAAGAAGACATTTATGCAGCCAAAAAGCACATGGAAAAATGCTCATTATCACTGGCCATCAGAGAAATGCAAATCAAAACCACAATGAGATACCATCTCACACCAGTTAGAATGGCCATCATTAAAAAGTCAGGAAACAACAGGTGCTGGAGAGGATGTAAAGAAATAGGAACACTTTTACACTGCTGGTGGGACTGTAAACTAGTTCAACCATTGTGGAAGTCAGTGTGGCGATTCCTCAGGGATCTAGAACTAGAAATACCATTTGACCCAGCCATCCCATTACTGGGTATATACCCCAAGGACTATAAATCATGCTGCTATAAAGACACATGCACACGTAGGTTTATTGCGGCACTATTCACAATAGCAAAGAGTTGGAACCAACCCAAATGTCCAACAACGATAGACTGGATTAAGAAAATGTGGCACATATACACCATGGAATACTATGCAGCCATAAAAATGATGAGTTCATGTCCTTTGTAGGGACATGGATGAAACTGGAAATCATCATTCTCAGCAAACTATGGCAAGGACAAAAAACCAAACACCGCATGTTCTCACTCATAGGTGGGAATTGAACAATGAGAACACATGGCCACAGGAATGGGAACATCACACTCCGGGGACTGTTGTGGGGTAGGGGGAGGGGGGAGGGATAGCATTAGGAGATATACCTAATGCTAAATGATGAGTTAATGGGTGCAACACACCAACATGGCACATGGATATGTATGTAACAAACCTGCACGTTGTGCACATGCACCCTAAAACTTAAAGTATAAAAATACTAAAAAAAAAAAAAACAGAATTCACTCCTAGAAAAAAAAATTATTTATCCACTGTGAACAACCAAAGTCACCATTATCATGGAATTTTACATTTTGATTTTGAGGGGGTGGGGCAGGGATCACAAAACTAAGCAGACACAGAATAAAAGGAGTATGACAGGAAAACGGCCACAGCAAAAATCTAAGCAGGATCCGATGCTAGAGGGTGACAGGCGGCCACCGTCCCAGGGCGTCTAGGGAAGACTCCTTCGGAAAGGCAAGGTTGGAGCAGAGGCTGGGAGCTGAGAGAGTAAGCCACGAATCTAGGGCAAGATGCCCCAGAAAGGAGAAGAGATGTGCAGGGATTGGAATGTCAGGTACCGGAAGGAGACCAACGCCACTGGGCAGGATGAGGGAGAGGGGCCAGCAGGGCAGGGAGGGGTCAGGGGCAGCTGGATCACTGGGAGTCTGTGGACCACGGCTTGGGCTTCAGATAGGGATTGACAAACAGCCCACAGAGGGTCCCGAGAAGTGGGTGATGATGGCCTAGCTGCTGAGTAGTGGGATGGCTGTAATAGCATGAGAACATTTCAGGGAGCTGTGGAAGCACAGGGCACAGATGATGGTAGCTCACACTAAGGTGGGGAGAGCAGTTGGGTGTGGATGACTTTCGAGGATAAATCTGACTTCAAGAGAGGAGGAGATACAATGTCTTCATTTCTGCAGAATCTGAATTTAGAGACAAACAGCAAAACAAGGCCAGCTAGATGGTTCTGTAACTTGAAAGGTAAATCTCTGGATGCTGTGGTCCACGGCGCAGATCATCCCTTCAAGACCAAGCCCCGATGTCCCTCTGCAGGGCTTCTGGCTGCTGACAGCTATTTCTCTAGGCATTGCACCTGCCCAAGATAATGGCCTCACCCTAGCCTATATCCCCTCCCCGGGACAACACAGGCTCAGTGGCTGGTCTGCTCAGTGGTAAAAAGGCCCAGCCATGCTGCCTCAATTTGAGTGAAAAAGAAGTGCCTTCCATCTCCAGGGTCCCCTTGGAGACTGGCAATGCCTCCTGAGCAACTGTACTGCACTTTAGCTTCTCCCTTCACCCAGCCCTTCTCCTCCACTGTCGGGTGTTGCTGAGAACACTCCCTGTGAACCTGCCACAGGAAAATCTCCACCTCACAGTCCGTTTTCCTGAAACCTGACTTCAGATATAATCAACTCCTCAGCGGCTACAACGCAGGTGGAGGCCCATCTAATTACATCTGATGGAAAGTGTTGGTGGGGAGCAGGGGGAGATTCACATTTCAAATGGCAAAATCTAAAGAAAGAGGAAAAGCATCTCATAGCTGTGAATGAATAAGAAGCACCTAAGTTTTCAAATGTGATTCAGTGGTAGAGAAGAACAAGCTGTAGAACTTTCTAGTACACGACTAGCAGGACTGAGTAAATAGGATGACTTGTAACAGAACCGAAAGTGTTTGGCCATCACAAAGCTCTTCGACATAGATCTGAAGTCCAGACATTTGGCCACCCATTTCCAAGTCATGAAAATCCTAAATGTGGTTGAATGTTCCTATCCTTTATCCCTGCTCCCAGGAGCATCTTCCTTGTTCCTTTTGTAGTATTCTTCAGGGACTGACTCCCCACCCCCAAAAAATGGTATGCCTTGTATCACCAAACTGTGTGAGCAGTGTGGCCTCATTGGGTCTGGGGGTCTTGTTGTCCTGTAAGTGGGCTGGGGAGCTCTTGGGAGACTGAACATGCCAAGCTAATGAGAGTCCTGCTGATCACAGTGGCATGGATGTCCCCAAATACTCGGTGGAGAGCAGGAAGAAGGAGTTGTTCATAGAGATGTTATTTTCAATAATAGAGAAGAGAGGGGGGCAAGAGGACATGTAAGAAGCACCTGTCAGTGACAAGGGATGGGAGAGCATGGGGAGAACACAGATATCAAGGAAAATCAAAGATCTGCAGGGAAAGCATTAACGCTGAAACCCAAAGCCTCCTTCTCCAGCTTGTGGCTCCCAGCAGAGAGCAGGTCAGTTTCTCAGTTTCACACCACCTTTCTTCTCTAAGCAGCAGTGAGCACCTGCGCCAGAGCCCTTGATGGTGGCTTGTCCAGGGAAGGCCCTGCCCTTGGCCTTAGGCAAGACCCCCAAGTGCTATTTGGAAAGCTGGGGATTTGGGTTTCATATCCAGGAGAAAGGGCTCTGTTCAATGGCCGTGGTTGGATTAATGCTTAGGGCTGTGGTGATGGAGGGGAGGAGCCAGCAGTGTGCCTGACAGAGCAAATCACCTGCCTCAAGGGATTCTGAAGGAAAGGAGAGAGCCGTTAAAGAAAGCATGGCCAGCATAGCCTGCGCTGGAGTCTCCTGGGATCCAGACCAGGAAGACACATTTTTAACAAGATCCCCAGATGATTCTGGGGCACACCACGTTCGAGAACTGCTAGATGAAGGGCTGTCTCCCATCTTGTGAGTCCTCACCTCTTCCCATAAAAAACCGAGATTGTTTTGTTCTTCTCTCTCCACTCTCCCTATTAGGATTATCTTAAGCCACGGATTTTTGTCATAATTTCTATCCAAGGTACACAACCCCTTTGAGAATTTAACCAATGAATGAAACCCCCAAACTCCGTTTCGAATCTTTCTTATTTACTTGCTTCAGGAAGGTAGGCCCTAATTGGCCATTAAGAAAGTGTGGTGTCATTTACTTTTTGGGTCCTCCGGTTTTATCTATCTGGCTTTCCAGTTAAATGGAACCAGAGGTTTTCATTCAACGTCACAGTATATTTAACCAACAGTTTCATTTCTTCCCAGACCTAAAGGAACTAATGTATTTATTAAAGCATTTTGATCCTTTGGAGACAGATTAATCAGAAGCTTGTGTCAGTTTTGTATGATAAAATGAGTCAATAAGCAGAAATGGGCATTGACATTATATATACTGAACACGAGTGGTACAATGCATATTTGTGTTGTCACAGAGAAAAATTAGGAAAAATTTTGTGGTATTCCATTATCATTATTAAGTGATTACTCTAAATCTCAGCTTTAAGGCTGTGTGTGTGCAGGTGGGGGTATGCTTGTTTGTATGTATTTGTTTTAGGGCAGATCTAGTTTTTTAAAAAATAAAGAATAGTGAATGAATTTGAACATGGGCTTTGGAACTAAAGGCTAATGCTGTAATACATTTCTCCTTAGCTCTGCCATGGCTTTGATGGCCACAGTTTCAGTCACAGTGTCAAAGCAACCATAGACAACACCTAAACAAATAGGTGAGGCTACTTTCCAATAAAACTTTATCATATTGAAAATAATAAGTGGTCAGCACATCAGCCTAGAGAAATGAAACAAACAAACAAAAAAAGCCGACATCTGTTTGTCTCCAAAGAAACAATCTGGGTTTGGATCTCCTTATCACAGGACTGTTTATTCATTGGCAGTCTATTTTCACCTTGGATTTTAGTATTTTTTAGTATTTTGAGTATTTCAGTATTTAGCATTTAGTATTAGTTCAACTTTCAGGAATTAATTCGGTAACTAGTTTTGTGTGTTACACTTCTTCTAATTAGAAGCTCTTCCGGGCAGATGTTTCATTCTAATGTACACCTGTCCTTCCGGGAAATCATAGAGATGCCGGTTTACAGCCAACAGCTTCATAGTGTTATGTTCAAAACGGTCATTTGTTTTAAACACTAGTCAGTCCCTGACATTTTCCTCACTTTTTAAAAAATTAAACAATTTGAGTATAATTTAATTGTGTTAAAATAGAGATTAGCATGATCATTTAATGTAAGTAGGGAAAGGTCTTTTATTTTGACTAGGGAACTCTGAAATTCAATAAATAGCAAAGCTAATTAGATAACAAGGGTGAGTGCGTGATTTGTTAATCCTGTAACTGAAATGAGACTTGATGGGAACACTATCAAACTGGCATTTCTGAACTTCCAAAAAGCACATTCCTCCTGTTCCTGACTTAAGGAAAAACAAACTCAGACCGAGTGTTACTATAGAAAGCCAAATCTCTCTTTTGTTGTGCTAATAATGAATTATTATTCATGCTCGAAGCCAAAATTATTAACCTCTTAAATTATATGCGTCAAAAGGAGATGACTCTATCTAAAACCAGGAACAAAATTAGATATGGGTGATAGTGTCTGTGGCTGTCTAATGACAACCCGCTCCCTTCCTAATTTAATTAGCCCACTCTCCGGAAGCAGGAATCGCCAAGCTGAAGAGCTGTGTGTGAAGGCTTCTCCATAAATGTGAGACAAATAATGTATTAGGTTGGTGCAAAGGTAATTGTGGTTTCTGCCATTGAAAGTAAAGGCAAGAACCTCAATTACCTTTGCAGCGACCTAATACACGCCCACCATGGGTTTCCTCCTGGGGACGTACAGCTGTTTAGCAGCCCAGCATTCGCTTTTAGTTAGGAGCTCAGGGAAGGAAGCAGGAGAAGGCTGGGAGAAACAGAGAGAGAGTTTAATCGATCTGGAATTCAGGCAGCCCCTTCCCTTTCTATGGATAAACCACACTGGTCCTCCCTCTGCAGGTTGAGGCAGAATCTGTGCATCAACAAAGAGTGACAACAAATATCTGGCTCGCAAAACACTTTCACAGATATACTGTTGAAGGCCCCCAAACACTTCATCCAGGAGTTATTATTGTGCCTAAGTTACAGAGGGAGAAAAAGAGGCTTAGAGAGTTTGGGAAGTTTTTCGGGGACCGTAAAGAAAATCCCAGAAAATCTAACACGGCTGGGTGCACAGACACTGGGTACATTTTAATCACAATTGGGTTTGGCCAAGCGCTTCCTGGGTTCAAGTGTGCTGATGACAATGACTTAAATGAACAGAGTCTGCCTGCTCCTTTGCTTGTTTTCCAGGCAATTGCTTTCATGGTGCCAGCAGCTCCCACATCAGCGCTCTGGGCCTTTCTTTTTCCTCTTGGTTACAAGGCTGGATGCATTACTGTCCTGGACTAAATTGGAGTTGCTCAGCAAGCAGGAAGACAAGGGTTCCTGTCCAGCCAGCAGCTCCCAGTGCTTTCCAGAACACAACACCGGCCTTTTAACCTAGGACAGTGTCGTTGGTGGAAGCCTTGGATTGAAGCCACTTCCAACAGCACGCCATCTCCTGATCACAGGGAGCATCTGTGGGCTAAGGACTGAAGCCTCTTTGGCACAAAAGTCACAAAAATGCTCTCCAGTTATGATGTATGAAAGTTCTATATTTTGTGCCATATAAAGCAAGACATAGGAACAGGTTTACTGAGACACAATCTCTTTGAAGAACGAGTTCCTGAAAGAAAGCTGGAAGTTTGCCGTCAAGCAAACCTGCAGGATTTGTGTTTTTATAGAAATTACATGTCTGGGCAGAACCTGAGGGGAGCAGCAAGGACACTGCATCCCTTGGCTCTTCCCAACGGGGTGGGTTGGCAAATGTAAAACGAGATGAGGAAGAGTCGGGACACCGCGTTCTCCATCTGTTCCTCACAGTGCAGGGCTAATGTATGACCAGGCTTCTGTGGGAACCCAGCCCAGGACACACGCTGCCTGTCATGTCCCTCTGTGGGCAGAGGCCAACAAAGATCCAGACCTCTGGACTGGAAAGGCACATGTGGAACAAGTGGAAGAACTGTGACATCCTCAAGCATTTTGTGCTGCAGGGCTGGCTGTCTCTTGCCCCTGTTCAGTGCCCATGGATCAGGCACAGGCTCTGTATTGACGATGCTGCAAGCATGTAGGCTTCATCGTCATGTCAACAGGTCCCTCTTTCCTCAGCTTTTCTTCCCTATTTGCTGTAAGAGCATAATTAAAACAATAAAATGCCTCCTGGATATTTAACGATGTGGCACCAACACTCATGATATACGATGTTATAGAGACCACACACTTTACACCCCTTTCTTTATGTCATTGGATACTTGTAATGGCCCTCTGAGGAAGAGGGTATATCGTAATTATAGGACTAACCCATAGGACCCAGTTAGTCTGGAACCTGTTTCCACCTCTTGCCATGACATAATGATGCATTGTCCCTTTGTGCTCTTAAAAGCACCCCAGTTTGAACAACAACATGCATGGTTACCCTATTGTGGCCACACTTTGTGTGCCAGGAAGTTGAAGGCCAGAGGGGATCATTGCCCAAAGATTCACAGGGTAAGAGGGGCCAGGCTTGGCGTTTAGCTCAGGGGTTCCTGGTGTCACAAGCAAGACCCTGAGCCAGGAATAGTGCTCCCCTGCATGTCCCATGAGGGCATGTGAAGCAGGGTGGCTTGCAGATGATTGTGGACATCCCAGGAAGGCCCGCCTGCAGATGGCTAAAGACAAGCCAGAGGGTCCTGAGAATCCACATTTTAACGAACTAAATAAAAAGCAAATGCCAATTTTGAGAAATTGTGATAGCGTGCAAAACACCAGCAGCACCCACCTGCACAGCCTCGTCCTTGCCATCCCCCCATCTGGCTCTGCACTGGGCTCGGGGCTGGATTCAGCCATAGGGGAGCTACACCTGCTCGGGCTACCAGCCAGGTGGAGAAATGGGGGGGAAAAAGTGTTTTAAAGGCTGTTCCTCTTTCGCAAAAGCACAAAGCCCTACTTAGGAGAAAATAAAATTTTTGATGGGCTTCCTTAGGTTTATTTTATGGTTTTGTCTTCTTTAGCTTTGAATTATGTATGGTTGAATTAGGGGTCCCGTATTCTTTCCCTACAGTGCACATTCTGTAGGTCTTCATGAAACCCAGCCTGTATCTCAGTGAAGGGAGAAAATCCTACCAAAAGGAATTTGTACTCCACAGAAGGTTGCATCTGCATCAATTCAAGTCAATTGGTGAAGGCTCCTCAGCCCATCAACAGTGAGCACAGCAGCTACGTGTGCCCCAGCTACTCTGGCTCAGCTTGAGGACTGCTGATCCAATGGCTGCACTCAGCAGGACACTTGGCAGACCAAAGGGTGCAGAGGAGGCTCCCTTGGGGTGGGGCCCCAATGAGAAAGGCTATCCTTTAAGACAGGACACATAAAATAACAGAGCTATCAGTGGCAATGGGGCATCTTGCCTTGGAGTTCGTATGTTTGAGTCCATAACTGGCCTTTGAACAAGGCAGGGTCTCCTGATTTAGATTGCACCTGCCTAATTCAAGACAAATCCTGCTGAGGTGTGTCAGGGCCTCCTGCTTCCCAGCTGGAGCAGTGACTACACAAATACAGGTTGCAGTTTGCCAACTTGTGCAAAAGTATGTGACTTTCGACTACATTTTAACTAGGTGAAATTGTCAACATTTTGAATTCTGTGCCTAAACCTAGAGTTGACTTACTGTTCCACTTGGCATTAACGCTGCATCATTCAAATGCATGGGAACACCTACTGTGAGCGACGCTATACATTTTTAAGGTGTTCTATCTGGAAATGTCAACACAGAACTACATGGATTTTCTCTAAGTAATTAATTTATTACCTTGACTATTGCTCAGGAAAAAGCAAACACTAGAAAGGAGCTGATTAAAAACACTTTCTTCTCAAGAAAACATTGAGAAGCCAGAAAGAGAACTCGATGCATTCCTTGAGTCACTAAGAACAATCCACATGATCTGTCAGACACTACCAGGAGACCCCAAGTATTTCCCAGGGAGGGTTTCTCTGGAAAAGCCTGAAGGGCCTCTGGGGTGTCCACTGCGGCTCTAATGCGTGCATATGTGATTTCCTGCAGGATCCCTGACATGCCAGTCCTGTCTCAAGACCCCAGATGATAGACACAACTTCTTTAGCTGCTGCTTTCAGCTGAGCTCCAGATCCACAAATCTAAGCTCATGTTAATTTGGAAACAAAATGTGTGATAGTTCATTTCTATAGGTCCACTCTGCTGGGCCGCAGCACCCAGATATTTGGTCAAATGTTATTCTGTTTCATGAGGGTGTTTGAGGTGGGATTAGTATTTAAATCGCTAGAGTTGGATAAAGCAGATATTACCCTCCATAATATGGGTGGGCCTAATCCAGTCAGTAGCGGCTTTCATAGAACAAAGTTTGGTGTCTACCCCGGGCCAGGAGGAATTCTGCCAGCAGATGGCCTTTGGCTCAAACTGCAAGTCTTTCCTGAGTCTCCAGCCTGCTGGCCCATTGCATCAGATTTTGGACTCTCTAAGCTTCCACAATTGAGTGAGACAATTCCTTGAAATAAATTTCCCTGTCTCTCTCCCTCTCTTTCTTTCAAGGTAGAGTATGGCATGAAGGAAGGAGTTATCAACTTTACAAAAAAAAGTCAGGAAAGTCTCACATGAGTCTAGAATGTGCTTGTTAGACAGGGAGGAAGACATCTCAAGCCAGGATACTGAGGCACGATTAGGAAGCTATGAGACCTTTGGCGGTTGATAGGTGGGGAGAAGGTGGAAGAAATTGTAGAAGTTAAGACATGAAAATCAGCTGAAGCAAGATCTTGGCAATCCTTATATGTAGAAGACAAGCTCATCCTAATTTGTGCTGGAATTTTGTTTTTAGCCCTGAAAATCCCATGAACGAGAAGCCCCTTGTGCCTGAAACTGTCTTGGTTTTAAAGCAGAGTCCCATATCCCAGGCCCCCGTCCCGATTCCTGGGGCACTTGGCCACCCCATCTCCATGTAATGTGTATTCAGTCAACAATCTTTATGAAGTACCTACTCTGTAGAAGAAACTATGGATATAGGCCCAATCCCTGCTCTTTGGTGCTGACATCTACAGACTTCTAAAATTATCTGTTTATGGGTGTATGGGAGAAATGAATCCCATGGGGAGGAGAGTAGTGTGAGGTGAGGCAAAGACAAGTGCATTGCCTCTGAAGATCATGGCAAGGATTTAGGTTTTTATTCCCAAGGAACTAGGAAGACAAGAAGGGTGTTTAGCAGGGACATGACATAGATACTTATCAGTGTTGTGGGCGGGAGTGCTGCCCAATGCCCCTGCCCCAGTAAGCAAGAGGGGAAAGGGCCCTTTGAGTGGCCTTTGCATGGAGTGATGGGTGATGAGATCCACACTCACTTCCCCAGTGCAGGGAAGGCTGTGGGGAGGATGGAGAAGAGCGTCCTGGCATGTGTGATATGGATGAACCCAAACCTGGAGGTGATGAGGCCCCGATCTCGGGCTTGCTGGACCAGGGCTCAGAGCCAGCCGACCTTCTCAGGGCTTCAAATTTTCCACACAGAGGACAAGGCAATGGAGCCAAGCATGCCTGGGTCTAATTCTAGCCTGGCCACCTCTTGCCTGTGTTGGTTCACATTTCTGAACTTCAGCATTCTCCCCTGCCCCACAAGCCTGATGAGAAGCCCAGACTAGTATATGTGGAGACCGCCCACACAGTAGCTGTCCTTCTGCAATCCTTCAACACACCGCTGTTTTATCATCAGTAACAAAATGGCCCCTATGTGGCTTCTCACCAGGTTCTTCCATAGCATTATCTGACATGAAGCTTCCAATATTTTGCTGAGTTTTAAACAGATGATTCTCCTCATTTTGCAGGAGTGAAAACTGTGGCCCTTGGTAGGTAAGTATCTGTCTGGGTCTTGGGAGTAGCAAGATGGGAAGCCCCCAATTTAGCTCTAACATCAAAGACTGGGCACCTTTCCATAGACTAACCACGTCTCATGATAGAATCCATGGAAATAATTTGCAGGGTCTCAGCTACACAGGGGATGAATCTCACCTTCTAGCCACCATAGGTTTTTCCCCGTGTGTGTGGAAAGCTGCAAAGACAACTGGAGCAAACCATCCATGCTCTACTGGTGCTGGAAGAGTTCTTCATGGCAACCAGTGGATTCAGGGCCGGGGACCCTGGCCCCACACAAAGCATCCCTTCAGAAACAACCTCCCTCTGAGTGTCTTTCTCAAAGGCAAAGGTTGGAAGGACAAGAACCCACGTACTTACCACATCCCCTTTCTGCCTCTAAACATTCATGAGGACTTTTATTTAAAAGAATTTGGAATTGAATGCAGGTATTCAACCCAAAATGTGTGCATGAATGCTCATAACAACACTATTCCCAAGAGCCAAAAGGTGGAAACCAAAGGGTTCATCAACTGATGAAGGGATCAACAGTGTGGTGTGTCAGTAGGACAGAATAATGGCCATGAACAGGAATAAAGTCCCAGTGCATGCACGTCATGGGTAAGCCTCGGAAACATTATGCTGAGTGCAGTAAGCTGGAGGCAACGGGACACATAATGCATTATTTCATTTATAGCAAATGTCCATAATAGGCAAAGCTTTAGAGACAGAGAGTAGATTAGTAGTTGCCAATGGCTAAGGTAGAGGGAGGATTAGGGAGTGACTGCTTAAGGGATACAGAGTTTCCATTTAGGGCGATGAAAGTGTTCTGAAACTGAATAAACATGATCGTTGCACAACAATGGGAATGTACTAAATGTCGCTAATGGAAATTTTATATTGTGTGTATTTTACCACAATGAAAATAAAAGAGTATTGGCCTGAGGTCCAGAATAACTCTGAATATCCAAGGCCGTTTTTTTTTTATGTCTCTCAAAACTGGGTTGATTGCTTAATTTAATTTTTAATTTTTGTTTTTCTTTACATTAAAAACCCATCTGTGAACCTCAGGCCTATTTTCCTTTGAAAATGACTAATTTCATATTTTGTACATGCACAATGAATGCTGATGAGTCTTCATTGGTCACCAGGTGCCTGTGACTGTCACAATGGTTCCCCTAATATACCTTGCAAAAGAGCCAATGGGGTCACTAATAACGCTTGCACACAAAGGAGGCTCTTCCGCACGCCGCATCCATCTGGCTTAGTGACCTCCTTTGTGCTGCAGGTGTGCCAGTGTGATTTATGCTCACACTTTATGCAGTCCTTTGCCAATCTAATTGCCTGGCCATTAAAGAGTATGAGAAAATTATGTAGACACCAAGACACATCCATTTCAGGATATATGGCCGATCAGCTGCTGGTGGCTAAAATAATACAGATGCCTAATACCATTTTGAATATTAATATCCACCCTAACTTTCAGCAACATTATAGTTTGGCAGTGCTCAGTGGCACTTCTGCCTTTCCAGCCAAATGACATTTGTCACACTCAAGTAGGAACAATTATTAATAATTTTCATTTCATTAGAAGCACTACAATAAAATGTCAACAGCCTTAAAAGTGCATCAGAAGTGTACAAATTAATTTTGATTTTCTGAAGTGTAATTACTTTTGTAAGTACTAGACTGTGTAATCACTTTGGGCGTTATTACTTGTGCAATCAATTATACTTAAATGCACTTATCTGTTTTCAAACATGATTTTCAGAGGTCACCTGTTGGGTTTTTTTTTTTTTTTGAGATTATAATAGGAAGAGGCTATCATTCATATTGGACATGCAGTGACTGAAAGATAGGTAAGGCAGTGATGAGATAAAATAAAATATAATAGCAAACGTTGTTTTAGAAGAGACCACTCCCTTCTTCCTATGAATTTTGGGCTTAATTGGTTCTACTTTAATTGTGGGTGGGGTATTACACACAGTGACTAAAAAATATTTTCACATGGGAAGAGAGTAAGGGAGGTAGTTCATATCTACTTTAGATTGTGGGTGTTAAAATCTTGGGTTCCCGTATCTGACTTTCTGCCTAGCTAGCCGTGTACCACTGCTTGTGTACCATTTGTGAACCAAAAGCTTGGGTTCCAGTATCTGACTTTCTGCCTAGCTAGCTGTGTACCACTGCTTGTGTACCATTTGTGAACCAAAAGCTTGGGTTCCAGTATCTGACTTTCTGCCTAGCTAGCCGTGTACCATTGCTTGTGTACCATTTGTGAACCAAAAGCTTGGGTTCCCGTATCTGACTTTCTGCCTAGCTAGCCGTGTACCATTGCTCCACTCCTTCAAGCTGCAGTCTGTTTCATTCCCATGCAGGTGATACAGTGCCCGCTTCACGGAGGCCATGGCCTTCTTTCCATCATTGGTTATTTCATCTTTATTGTAGAAGTACAGTGCAGAGTAGATGCCTAATAAATATGTTTTGAATGAGTAATAAGCATTGTCATAAAAATTCAATGATAAGATGTAGACGTACTCATTAACTGTTAGCAAGTATTGTTGTTGTTAATCATCCCACTCAATCTAGTATTAATAATAATCATTAAAAGTTTAGAAAAATCAATTGATTCTCTTCATTTTGGCCAGGAAAAAGAGCAAACTCAATAAACACATGGAAAGATTCTACCCACCACTAATCATTAAATACATGCAAAATAAAGTATGAAATGAATACTTTTACTGCCTAAATAGCCAAAAAAAAAAAAAAATTAACTTCCTGAGATGTCAAGGGGCGGGGACATGGGTACCTGTGCACACAGGTGGCAGGAGTGTAAATCAGCTCAATCCTTCTGAAGAGTGATTCGACCGAATGTATAAAAATTAAACATGTACAAACTCTGTGACCAAGGAATTCTACTTTTGGTGTCTAAGTTACAGAAATTACAACTAGGCAGACAAATATATATAAAGAAAAGATTATTTTCAGCGTTGTTTAAGTTTATAAAAGGAAATCACCATACACGCCTTTCAATCGGACACTACCAAATAAGTTATGATACATCCATAGAACAGAATTCTATGTAGCCTTTAAGAAGAAGAATCTTTATGGATTGACATGTGAAATTTTCTAAGATACAGTCTTAAGTGATAGAACAAAATTACAATCCAACATATATAGCAGGACTGTAGAGCATTTTAAACAAATAATAGACTAGATGGCATAAACCTAAGAAGAAATCTAAAAAGTAAATTATAGATCAAACATAAACTGAGTTATGAAAAAACATAAATGATATCTTTTGGGGGATGGGCATGAAAGGAAGTGGTTGTTACTTATTTCTTAACATATTTTAAGGCTGGCATTATGTGTGGTTTTGATTTTTTGTGTTCATAAGAAATTTATTTAAAAATAGTTTTGAATGTGTGAGAGCTCTCTTGGTAAGTAACCAATCAAGTCAATAAACGAAGGATAGCCAAGTCCATCTGACTCAACCCCCTTGCTCATTTGGGCTATGTTCCCAGGCTTGCCACTTAATTGGCTACTAGCTGGAATTGATTAGCAAATCTACCAGTATAAATGGAAGCCTCAGGAAACGGGGATTGTTAAATTCATATAATTTATATGAAGTACCATTTTCTTAAATTTCAACATTCTCAGGAGCTTCCAGTAATATAATTCTAATAAGCAGGACTGATTGACTTTCCTAAAATATGGACAAAGTCAACAAAATTACGTCCTTGACTCAGAATCGTTTCTGTAGCTGTTAGCTAAATGGCTGCCAAAAAGTGATAATGAAATGTTGAAGGCCTGCTTCCATGGAGATGAAAATAATGACTCTAGCTCTTTGGAACTAGGAACGGAAGTGGTGGTTTGTTTTACTTTGTAGAATCGATTCCATTTGATGTCCATGAATGAGGTGTCCATCTCACTTTTACTGTGTTGACTTTTAAGAATCTCATTTTAAAACATCATATTAGTAAGTAAAATTGTAATTATAAGAAAAATGATGAAATCATAAAATTAAAAAGTAAGCAGTATTTTAAAAAATTAATCTGCTACTTTAAGTAAAATAAAACCTTGCATTGACCTGAGAACTTGGTTAATGAGGCATTTGCCAAATTGTTTAGTTTTATCACTTGCCAAGTGTGTAATTACTTTGCTTGGCACTTTTTAAAAATGTTATTATAAACTCTTCTTCCAAAGAAAATTATGCAACATAATTATTAACTCTAAAATTACACACACATTTATCTGCTAGTATTTGCTTTCATGCTTCAGCTGTCATTTAGACATCGGCTGCTTGAATCGTGCACCTGTTCACAATGATGTTTTCAATGTGTTTCTACTAATTTCCCATTATATGGTAGAAAGCCAAACACTGGGAAAGATAAAGTAACAAAAACTGGGCTTTAATAGGAAATCACTTCTCACAAAATTGGAGACCATGATCACATTCATATGGAAGGGGCCTGTTGGATCTGCATCCATCTAGGTCGTGCTACTCACGGCCTGTACGATACATTTTCATCCATGGTGAATATTTCAACCAGAATCACACTTCAAACCTGGACACACAACAGCAAGCTGGCCTACATGGGGGTAGATTTTGTTCTTGCCTTCTCTTGGATGTTACCTTTGGAAAGGGCAAAAAGAATACCTTTTGTTTAATAGAAAGAAGATGTCCATGGGAAAAAGCTTCATGAAAATGAAAACCTTTATTTAAAGGTGGTCTTGACTCAGATTTCCTGCTTTGATTCCCTTCCATCTAATGCATCTGCTGTCTGCTAACCAGGAAGCTCCCAGAGCTAGGCCTCACGACTGCCCAGCCTTCACACCTGCACAATACTCTGCTCCGAAGATGCCCATCAGCTATTCATAAATGGGCTGAATTACTGTATTCTCTTTTCACTTCAGCTCATCAGTGAAACAGAATGGAGGGACTCTATGGGCTGAACTGTGTTCCCCCAAATTCATATGTTGAAGTCCTAACCCCTAGTCCCTCAGAGTGTGGCTGTCGTTGCAGAAAGGGCCTTGAAGGAGGTGATAAGGGTTAAATGAGATCATTAGGTTAGGCCCTATTCCAATTATCACTGGTGTTCTTATAAGAAGAGCATATTAGGACAGAAACATATATAGAGAAAAGACCATGTGATGACGTAGGGAAGAGACGGTCTCTGCAAGCCAAGGAGCAAGGCTTCAGAGGCACCGGCCCTGGAGATACCTTGATCTCAGCTTTCAAGCTCCAGAACTATGAAAAATTAAATCTCTATTGTTTAAGCCCCCCAGTCAATGGTTCTTTGTTATGGTAGCCCTAGCAAATGAATACTTTACTATACCTTCTAGAGACCTCTTTATGAGAAGCTGTGGGATAAGTTGAACTAACTCCATTGAACCATCACTCAGAGTTCCAAGACAGAAGAGAAATGGATTTAACTGTGGCAGTATGGTGGAAATCATCCATAGAGCAGTGCCAGCTCCCAAACTCCTGGAGATTCTGGTTGCCTGGATGACCATCCCCAAGGAAAATGGGAAATGCATAACCCATGGATCAGGGTGATATGGTTAGGCTCTTTGTCCCCACTCAAATCTCATGTCAAATTGACTCCCAATGTTGAGGAGGGACCTAGTAGGTGGTGATTGGACCATGGGGTGGATTTCCTTTTGCTGTACTCACAATAATGAGCTCTCATGAGTACTAGTTGTTTAAAAGTGTGTAGCACTTCCCCCTTTGCTGTCTCTCTCCTGCTTTGCCATGTGACATTTGTGCCTGCTTCCCCTTTGCCTTCTGCCATGATCGTGTTTCCAGAGACCTCACAGCCATGCTTGCTGTATAGCCTGCGGAACTGTGAGTCAACTCAGCCTCTTTTCTTTATAAATTACCCAGTCTCAGGTAGTTTTTTATAGCAGTGTGAGAACAAACTAACACATGGGGCAACCACAGCTTTCTTTGTAAGAGAATGTGCTCACCTGGACAACTTAGACAGCTTTGTGGTCATATACTGATCCCTCTCCATGGATCAAACCTCTCAAAATGTCAAACTTCCCAAAATGTCAGATTAAAGATCTGCTGAAATTTTCTGGAAATTTTATAATTATTGGGCACAGAAGAATTATAAAAATGCACAAATCTATGCACATTTGTGTTGGCCCCCCAAGTCTTGAGAAGCAACTGTTATCTTCTAAAGTATCAAGCTTTAGATGTTGGATTAGTTGCCCTCCTTTTGAAGAAGTGTGATGGTGGGTCAAACCCCAGCCCCAGGAGTGTTCCATGTCGACTGATCATCTGAGGCTGAACAGGAAAGTATTTGCACTGAAACAGGTTTTATTGAATCTTTAGATATTGAATTAGGATGTATATCACTTAAACAAAATAAAAAAAGCAAGCAGTATTAGAATTCTTGAGGCACAGTGCTGAGTTATTTTTACTTTTACTGAACCTACACTTCCTAAATTGATTGCTTCTTTTGCTTCTGATTTAGCAGTAGAGATTCATATTTACTTCTCTGGGGGAAAAGGACACCAATAAAGAGGCTTTGAAAACATAACCTCTCCTTTCCTGTGACAAGTGCGAGTTTATCAATACAGACCCGCTGTGACCAGGCTCTCTTGTGTTTTCTAAGATATTATTTTGCTTTTTTGCTGCACGCCTCCACAGATAATCCAATGAAAATCACATGCAAATCTGCATGGTGCATTCTTAGAAAACATTTTTAGGCCCCATTTGAAAAAAGAGAGAGACATATTTTCACTTTTACACCTTCTGTTCCCAAATGAAAACATTGACTTGAAAGCCAGGCTTGCAAACAGCTTTCCACTTAAACAATAAAAATGCACAGAAATCCTAGCAGTGCTACCAGAAGTTACATATCTGCTATGTAAGTCAGGTGTTTGTAGCCATATAGTATATATGAAAATACATAAAATAAAATCAAAGAACTATATTACTTTTCATGTTCGAACTGATATAGTAAATAAAAATATCAAGATTTTCTATTAGAATATTCCCTTAGCACTTACAGAAAAACCAAATTAGCAACAAAGAAAAGATAATTCTGCTTATTTGCTGTTAGGTAATGAAAGCAGACTGATGTAAGAAAATCATACGACTCTACGTTTTATTCACAAGCGAGACCTGCATTTTTCCAGAAAGAAGTCACCTGTTTGATGTAGACAACTGTTAACAGTGACAGTACTGGTTCATAGGAATAGTGGAACATTCAAATAGCGAGTCTTAGGGCCTCATGATTGGAGATCTGAGAGTGACTACAAACTATAAACCATGAGTGTGCATTTCACTTTGCCAAATGTGTTATTTTTTTAGAGATTAATTGGAAAAAAAGATAAAGTCAGGCACATATTAATTTCTGAATTCAAATAAAGTGGTATAATGCTATACCTGGAACAACCTCATTTTAATTTCCACTTGGTAAGACAACATGCTCTTAGACTTGCACCTTACAGTTCTCTTTTATTATGGCTCAAATCTCACGATGAGCAGAGAGATCATGCTGCTCATCAGATAGATCTGCCCTAATATAATCCCAGCTCTGGAGGTGTCTCGCATTAACACTTCACAAAACTCACCAGTTTCTGCTATCTAGTTCAACTCAGGAACAAAAAGATATACTATTTCTTTTAGATCATATTTAATAAATTTACTGTAAAACTGTCTAAAAGAATGAAGAAATTATATCATGTGCTTATATTTCCTGGAAAACTTTTTTTTTTAATCAGCATCATATACTTCAAGTTATAGATGGAGAATAAATGGAGTCTGGGATGCAACAGGAGCATTTGCAGCTGCTTTTTCTCAAAAGCAACATTTTCTGAAATTTTTCTGATTTTCTAAATCATGTTGTGATCACACAGTTTTCAGGTAAGACAACAAACCTTCCTTTTCACTAATAACTTTTCCTTTAGGAGAAACAATTCTGGGGATGTATTATCCCATTGTTGCCAGAAAGGGATCCCAATCCAGACCCCAAGAGACGGTTCTTGGATCTCACACAAGAAAGAATTCAAGGCGAATCCATGCAGCCTTGTGAAGGCAAGTTTATTAAGCAACTTAATAAACTAAGTTGAAAGCAAGTTTTTTAAGAAGGTAAAGGAATAAAAGAATGGGTACTCCATAGACAGAGCAGTAGCATGGGCGGTTCAGCTGCTTATACTTATTGTTACTTCTTGATTATATGCTAAACAAGGGGCTGATTATTCATGAGTTTTCCAGAAAAGGGGTGGGCAAGTCCTGGAACCCGAGGGTTCTTCCCCTTTCTGGACCATATAGGGTAACTTCCTGATGTTGCCATGGCTTTTGTAAACTGTCATGGCACTAGTAGGAGTGTCTTTGAGCAGCTAATGCATTATAATTAGCATATAATGAAGAGTGAAGAAGACTATAGGTCACTTTCATTTCCATCTTGGTTTTGGTCGGCTTCTTTACTGAAATCTTTTTTATCAGCAAAGTCTTTGTGACCTGTATCTTGCGCTGACCTCCTATCTCATCCTGTGACTTAGAATGCCTAATCTCCTTGGAACGCATCCCAGTGGGGCTCAGCCTTATTTTACCCAGCCCCTAATCAAGATGGAGTCGCTTATGTTTAAATACCTCTGACACGAACAGAAATTACAACAGTGAATTTCCATGGTATCAGAGAGGAGTGTGAGAATGAGAAAAATCTCATCAAGGTGGTGCCCAAGTCCCTGGGATGAAGAGGAGTACTTTAACCTATTGACAAAAAGAACCAAACTCTGTAAAATAGTAAAGAGATTTATTCTGAGCCAAATATGAGTGACCAAAGCCCATGACGCAGCCCCAGGAGCCTCAGGAGGTCCTGAGAACATGTGTCCAAGGTGGCTGGGTTCAACTTGATTTTATGAATTTTAGGGGGGCAGAAGTTACAGGCAGACATAAATCAATGCATGTAAGGTGTACAGTGGTTCAGTCTGGAAAGGCAGAACAACTTGAAGTGGAGGTGGGGCAGGGAACTTTTAGGTCATAGTAAGGGAGGAGACCACCTCTCATATTGTCTTATGCCCAATTTCTGCCTCCAAAGAAAGAGGAAGTAAAAACTAAAAGGCAGAAATGAAATCCACAGGCAGACAGCCCGGCGCTGAGCCCTGGGCATGGTAGTTAAAGATCGACCCCTGACCTAACCAGTTATGTTATCTATAGATTCCAGACATTGTATGGAAAAGTATTGTAAAAATCCCTGTCCTGTCCTGTTCCATTCTGATTACTGGTGCTTGCAGCCCCCAGTCACATACCCCCTGCTTGCTCAATTGATCACAACCCTCTCACACAGACCCCATTAGAGTTGTGAGCCCTTAAAAAGGACAGGAATGGCTCACTCAGGGAGCTTGGCTCTTGAGACAGGAGTCTTGCCGATGCTCCCGGCTGAATAGACTCCTTCCTTCTTTAACTCGGTGTCCGAGGAGTTTTGTCTGCAGCTCGTCCTGCTACAATAGGTGGATTCAAAGATTTTGTGATTGGTAATTGAAAGAGTTAAGTTATTATCTAAAGACCTGGAATCAATAAAAAAGAAGTATCTGGGTTAAGATAAGGGGTTGTGGAGACCAAGGTTTTTATTATGCAGATGAAGCCTCTGGGTAGCCAGCTTCAGATGGAATAGAAGGTAACTGTCTCTTATCAGAATTAAAAGGTACCAGACTCTTACTTAAGTCTCTCCTGGTTCCAGAAAGACCTGAAAAGGGGAGAGGATTCTCTACAGAATGTAGATTTTCCCCACAAGAGACAGCTTTGCAGGGCCATTTCAAAATATGCCCAAGAAATATATTTTGGGGTAAAATACTTGGATATCTTTTAGGGCCTGCCATCTGTCATGTGATGCTATACTAGAGTCAGATTGGAATTTGATATTTTATTGCTACAAACAGTCTGTTTTGTCAGCCTTAAGATCTCTTTTTTAATGTTAATGCTGGTCAGTTGTGCCTGAATTCCAAAGAAAGGAGGGCATAATGAGGTGTGGCCAACCCATCCTTTCTGTCATGGCCTGAGCTAGTTTTCAGGTTTACTTTGGAATGCCTTGGCCAAGAGTGGGGCCCATTCTGTTGGTTAGGAGGTCTCCAATTTTATTTTTGGCTTATAAATCCAAAGATGGACAGAAAGTATGCTAGAGGAGTGGGAGGGCTGTGCAATGCCTTGAGGTCTGAAACAGGCATCAGGGGCATCCTCTCCTTGCTGTCCCAGAGAATAGTCTTCTAAACATCATCCCTTGTCACTGAACCCACTGAGTGCAGGAATGAACCAAGTGAGGAAATGTGGAGTGAGGAAATATGGAGTAAGCACACCCCCACTGGATAATACTTTTTGTCCATTTAGCGCCTTGCTCCTTGTCAGATTCAAAACAGCTTCCTCAATAGGGTCAATGATCCACTCAGCCTGAACCAGGATGTGTGATGAAGTGCAGGCTTTTGCATCTGCATATGAATCACTTAAACTTGTTCACCCACTGCTTAGCAGGAAACGGACTTTCCAATTAACACTCACTTTGCTCTCCCCAGTTAACTAGCTGCCTCTGCGTCCCTCTCATGAGAACACTCAGTTTTCAGAGTTCAGAGGCTTCCACCTTCCTCCCCCCATGGCGGTGTCTGGGGTGGACAGGAGCTCCTGGCAGTGGGGAGAGGAACACTGCTAAGGTGTGTGTGAGTCCTGGGCCACCCCTGGGTCTTGGCTGCCTGGGGAATTACTGTCTCTTGTGCTTGGCCAGGCCGCTGTCCAGTCCCCACTCCTCTTTGACTGCTGAGGCTACAGCCAAAGAACTCGCAGCTGATTTTGCTCAGCTTCCTAGAGCCTAGCCACCCTTCCCTTGGCCCACTTCATGGGCCCCTTTGGGTCTGGCTGGGGCTCATTTTCACTTCCTCACTGGGTGGCTTACCCTGCATCTGTCACAGCATCACTTCTGAATGGCTGCCACCCTCCTGGGACCCTTGGAGACCCCAAGGGGAACCTTGACCCTCCTTCTGCCTCACTTTGCCGCTCAGATGACTTAATATGGATGTAGCCACTTCTCCTGGGGCCAGGGACACCTGCAAAATGGTGTTCTTATAGAATGCCCAGTGGGGATTACATTCTGTATATCAAGGCAGCCTAATTTGGTGGGAGAGATCATGGATTTAGAATTCTAATTGCCCGTCTTGGAATCTGATCACTTACAAATCTCTAAGAACTTGGCCTAATTGCTTAAATGTATAATGCCTCAGTTTCCTCACTTGCAAAATTGAGAATTATGAAAATAGTAGCTTCTATGTCTTGGATTAGTACTCTTGCAGCACTTAGAACAGTGAATACCATGTTAAGCCTCAAAAAAATTACTGGCTGTCATTATTAATATAACCTTGAATTTATTGTGGTAAATGAGGTACAGTGAGAAAGTAAATGTCTTATTGCTGAGCCAATAAGATTCCAAAGATACTTCAAAGATGTGCCACTATTATGACTATTTGCTATGTGCCAGGTATGGTGATAACTGAATTATAATGCCTAGAAACTGATCTAATTTAGACCAATTCTACAGCTAGGGAAAAAATAGATTAGAGAAATTGTGTTACCTGCCCTGAGTAGAGAAATTCATCTTAATTTTAATTTGTAATTGGCTCAGTATCTTCAAATTAAGTTGTAGCTAACTTAATGCACATGTATGTATTCATTTATTGAATATACACATGTATTCATAAATATGTGCATATATACATATGTATTCAAATTGGTATTCTGCACTGTTTATATTGATGTGTAGAATATAGATGGAAGTTTTAAAAATAAACATATTTCCAAAAGATTATGACGTCCAACCTGCCGTTGTAAAAGTACAATGGCATGTGTACTAGTTATCTCCTACTGTGTAATAAGTGATCCCCAAATATAATAAATGATCCCTTCTAGCCTTAGAATGTCAGAACAACAAACATTATCTTATATGGCTTCTGAAGGTCGGGAACTTAGGAGCAGTTTAGTGAGTTGATTCTGGCTGAGGATCTTCATTCAGTGGCTGCATTCCTGTTGTTAGCCTGGGCCGATGTTATCTGAAGGTGTGACTGGGGCTCGAGAAGCCACTTGCGATAGTCTCACTCACTTGCATATGGACTGGAGGCCTCAGTTTCCCCCCACATGGGCCTCTGCACAGGACTTCTGGAGGGCTGTCATGGAATAGCAGCTGGCTTCCCCTAGACAGTGATCCAAGAGGGACAGAGCATGAAAAACAGAGCAGCAGTTTGTGATCTAGTCCCAGAAGTCCCCAGTAGCTTGTTTCTTAGAAGTGAGTCCATAAGTCTAGCTCATACTGAAGGGGAGGAGAGTTAGGCTCTGCCTCTTGAAGAGAATATCTGGATTAATCTGTGGATGTTTTAATATTGCTGCACACTGCATCCACTTTCTACCCCTCTGTAGCAAAAGAGTGCTGTGGTTTGCAGAGCTGCTTCCCTGGGGTGCTTTCGGTGCGACTTCAGGCAGTGGGTGTTTTCTAAGCACATTAATGCCAGCAGCCACCACCACAGGAAGGGTGCACAGTTGGAGAGCTGCTGTGAAGGAGGCACCTTGCTTTCCACCATCTACACATGCCCAAAGCATTCATATTGTGAAATGATCGAAAATATTAAGGGGCATAATTTATCTGGAGGGAGTGTGCAGAAAAGCCAAATGATCCTTTGGTAGTAGAAGCCTTCTTCTTTGGCCTTCAACCAGTCATGTTGGCTTATGTTCATTCCCTATGAGTGCTTCTCTAAGAGGTTTTCTCTAAATATTTAACCTTTCTACGGCTTTAGATCTCTTTCTATCATCAAATTCTTCATCTTTGCAGTTACCTGCATCTGAAATACTGTCACTGTCTGCTTATGGGGCTGACTCTTCATTGTAGTCTTGGTTTAAATGCTACCTCCTCAGAGTCCCCTTGCCAGACCAGTCTATCCCCAAAGAACCTACAATCTTTTAGATTATAGGTTATGCTTTGGTTTTATTTTCCTTGATTGAACTCAGCACACTTTGCACTTACATGACCATTTGCAAGTTTGCTTGTCTATTGTCTATCCACCTTGTTAGATTGTAAGTATGATAAAGGTGGTTTTGTTGCAAATATTCATGTTTTGGGTGCTTTTAGTTTCCATTGATACACACCTATATACACGTGTGTGTGTGTGTGTGTGTGTGTGTGTGTATGTGTGTAGTCAGGCATTTCTACAGATTGTAGATGAGAAAATGGGAAGTAGGGGGAAGACTATGCAGACCTTGTCAATTCCAATTATATTTCCCAGAACTTATAGCTAAAAGATAATAAAATCCAGCATCTCTGTTAGCACTCGGAATTGTTAATTCATGGGCAAGCAATTTAGATGAATTTTAGATGAGAAATTGAATTTTCAGCAGCACAGCAGGAAAATAATCACTTACTATAGTTGAAAATAGTTATCAGTGATGAGTTTTCCTGTGTTTGATGTGGTAGCTCTTCTGCTGTGTGCAGCATGGGGTGAAGTAGCCAGGTCTGTAGACAAGACTCTTAATCCATGAAACAAAGCCATGTGTAAAAGTGTATACATGGAAAGGCATTGAGGACAGGTATAAGATGCGTCTTCAACTTTGAAGAAGAGAAATGTGCTGCTGGCCAGGCCTGGGCACCAAGGTTAGAACACTTCAATCAGGAAATTAAATTCTTATTGGAAGAAGACCACGAACAGGGCACAGTCTCTACACAGGCTTAGCTGCATATCTACAGACAGATGAATGTCCAGATCATTTTTCTATCCTTCTAATAGCTCCTGCATGAAGCCAAAATACTCAGCTGAGAAGTGATAATTTTAACCATCAACATAAAAATAAGCTTCTATGTATTGAAAATATGTATAATTGGTGTTTTGCTGAACTGTGGAATAGCAGACTGGGGTTTTCAGTGTGCATCGTGAGCCCACTGCACACCTGCTGTGAGTGGCCCTAGAAACTCAACAATTAAATCCTAATCTCTACGACTGTGGATTTTTCTCTTGAAACACACTGTGGTCAGTGCTTCTAGTCCATCTGCAAACTAAGCAATGAGAGTTGCTCTATACACACATGCACCCCATATATTCTGTAAAATATGTGTATGGGCAGTGAGTCACTATATAGAACCCAGGCTTTCAGAACTTCTGTTAATCTCTGTAGGATTTAGGGATTTTGGACAACACACTGAATTTTTGCTAGAGAATGTCTGTGCAAAACTCATTCCATAGAGAGGACACAATGAGATCCTTCTAAATGGGTGAATTAAGGAAGAGCGTAGGCATCAATGACTCATTGACAGTTTGGTGCATAATTATGACTCGGGGTTGCTCCAGGCATTTGCATCATCTATTAGACAATAAGCCCACATGGCTTCTTAAAGTGCTTAATCATCACCCATAAATGGCCATAAAATTTCTCAGCTTTATAAGCACAGTGAACTTGGTTGCTTTTAAAAATACATACACCACAGAAATTTATTTAGAAAATTGACAATTTCTCTCAAGCTTGTTCAATTCTAACATTTACTGCAGCATGTAACCAGCTTATATATAATTATATTTCCTATAAATTTATTCGCCACAGGAAAATACAAAATTTAGTTTAAATATCCCAAATCTGTGATTGCTTTTAGATTATAAATGTTCTCTCTGCTATGAAATACGCATGAATCATCAAGTTCTAGCAAAAAATATTACGTAGTCATAATGCAGCCTCCAAAGGTGACTGATGACTGCTTATCATAGTTGCTACTGAGAAGTATTTGGCATCAAATCATTCATCAGTCATATTCTAGAGTCTGTTTAACTATCGGGGTAGAGGCATCTAAAACAGACAGCAAAGACTTTACTTCAGGTATACCTCCCACACTTACCCTACCTTAAAAACTATTTAGAATCCAAATGTGAAACAGAATGTGTGAGCGCACATAATTATCCGTGCCTATTTTCACATTTACATAGCTTCTATAAAAACCACTCCTGTCTCTTTTACATGCACTTAATTAAGTCTGCCATCTTGCTGGCCTGTAATGTTTGACATGCTCAACTGAAAGCAAATGACAAAAATGCTAAATGACATTTCCACTTTCTTATTTAAAAGATTATTCAACACTATCTGTGTGTGGCATTTCTTCACTTGCTTATAAATATTTTACAAATTTCGATAGCTTCAAATTTAAAAGACTGATTAGCTACATTAACAACCCAAATAATTGAAGAACAGTATACTTAAAGTTCCGGGCATTAAATTTTTATTTTTGATCATCATTGGATTTTAATTGTATAAAATTAAGCATTGTATGCAAATCTAGCTCTGCAGGGGAAATTTAGCCACTTTGCTTTTTAAGAGTGGCCAAACTTGGTTGCCCTAATAGTAGCTGAAAAAAATTAATTATTGAGAACTTACTACTCAATCTGAATAGTAAAAACATTTTGGAAACTGCCTTTCTCCTTTCTTTTTTCTCCCTCCATTTCTAGGGTCACTGGCTATTTCCTCTTGGCTGGGAACCCTCCTCCCCCAAGTAACCGCATAACTCAATTCCAAGTCCTCTCCAAATATTTGCACAAACTTCCACCTTCAAATGTGCCCTATGGAGATTGTGCTATTTAAAATGGTAACTAGCCTCCTTTCTTAACCCTTCCCCAGGCCTCCTGATTTATTTTGCCCGCTATATTTTTTTCCTGGCCCTTATCACTTTCTGACACACGATATAAAGTGTTTCTTTTCAAGATATTATTATTTCTGGACCATCTTCTCCTACAGGCAGCCAAGCTCCATGAGGGCATCTGTTTTGTTCATCTCTGTACCCCCAACCACTAGAATGGTGTTTGTCTCCAAGTAGACACCCAGTTAATACTAGCAAACCAGGGGTGACCTTTACATTAATCCAAACACCTGGACAATTTGCTAGAATAGCCTACTTTATTGATGTTTCTTTCTTTGGACTGCTTGGATGTCTTACAAACATTTTTTGATTGAGAATAAAAATTGGGAACTTGAAGCTTTGGTTAGGAGTAATTCACTTCCGCACTTTCCACCCCTCAGAGGGCACACAGCCATCTCAAAAATGTTGCTACTAACCCTTTGGTAAATAAATTTCTACCCAAACACTGAAAGCTGTTTAGTTACGCTAAAACATTAGACGTGAATAAAATCAATTTTTATATTTAAGGTTCTAAAATGGAATTGGGACACTACTCTCAGACCTTTTACAAAAGAGAACATTTTTCCCCTCTTGTTATTGTAGGCAGATCTGGAACTAGAACTAATCATTTTCAAATTGTTCTCATGGCACTGAAAATACAATTCTCCTTCCCACGGCTGCTTCTATTGTGAGTGGCCAACAAAAAAACATCGCCCCTCAATTCCTTTTTTCTTTCCACATATTCATCCATAATCCGACCTCTTAAAATGTGCGAATTAACCTTAGGATATATGCTTAGCATAAGGTCAAGATAAACTCCGTATAAAATGACTACCTTTAGAAGTATTTTAAATATGCTATTATAGAATATTCTACTTTAAGGGATTTTTTCATTTATAGATAAATGGGTCCATTTGAGGAACCTGAAATTATGATTTTGCTTTCCCACAAAACTTTATTTAATCCTGTTGCTAGCCAGCTGACCTGAAAAGATAGTATCCTAAATCTACCTTAAACTCCTTCCATTTCTGTTTAATTCGGATTCCTTTTTCTGCAACCCAGCATTTGTAATCTCCAGAGGGAAATAAAAGTCAATCAAATTTAAAAGTGCCGAGGCAGCCCGAGGTGACCTGTGTGTGCTTCCCCACCCAGCCCACTTTCTTGGAGCCTCCCCAGGGGTCCCTCGGGGCCTGGGCTGTTGGACCCTGCTGTCTGGTGTCAGCAGTGAGGTGTAGCTGATCCACAGTGGACGTGCCTGATCCGCCTTCACTGCCCCCTCCTTGTAGTTGCCTATGAGAAGCTTCTGGTCTTGTTGGCTTGATGCTGTGGCCATTTTTCCCCCTTGTTATCTGACATATTGGTGGGTGTTATTTAACAAGCATATGGTGCTAATTTTGTGTCAAGCACAGCTCTAAGCACTTTACAAAGATGACCCCACTGAAGACCTCGTAAAACAGCCCTATGAGGCCGGCACTGTGGGGATGCCCATTATACAAAGGAGGAAAGGGAGGTGAGGACGGGGTGAGGGATTTGGCTTCCCCCAGCTGATCATGGAGCCAGAATGGGAAGCCGCAACAGATGTCCATTTTTTTTCCTGCCAGCAGCAGCCCCTCCTGATTCTGGAGGAGAGCCGGAAGGGCGTAATTACACTCTGGCTGATAGCTAAGATCACTCTGGGAATTCCACGGAGAGAGACGCTGGCACTCCTTCTTTGGACAGTGGCCCCAGGCCAGCCGTGTCCTAATAAGAGCCCGACTACAGCAGCTTACCTAAAGTCAAAGAGAGAGCAACTGGGAGAGGTTTGCAAAGGTGGCTATTTAAATGGGGGAAGGCAGAAGGGGAGCAAGGCTAGCTGGCAATTCATGAACACTTCCCATTTATTATCTCATCTAATTCGGCCAGGCCTGTGGATAATGAAGTGGTATCATTGTTATTCCCTTTTACACACACAAAATCCAAAACTCAGAAGAAGTTGAATGAATTGTGCTAGGTTACATGGCTAACACGGGGTTTCTCAGGCCTGGCATGATGGACATTTGAGGCAGAATGTTCTTTGTGGTGTGCACTGCCCTGGGCATCACAGGATGTTTAGCACAGGCCCTGGCCTCTCCCAGTCAATAGATGCCAGTAGTATCACCTGGTTGTGACAACCAAGTCTCTGTACATTGACAAGTGTCCTCTGGGAGGCCAAATCTGGATACCCTACCCCCAAAGCTTGAGCTGTTAGCTATGATGCCTCCCCATGTAACCCTGGAGATGACCCCATGACTCTGGCTTTAGTGATAAAGGGTTGAACTAGATATCTTTCAATCACCTTATGGTCCTAATGGCCTTCATTCAAGAAGCGTATAACCTGGTAGAAGACACAAGGTGAGTACAAAATCAGTTGCCAGCATCTTCTCCATTGTTTTAATTCCTGTCCTCACCCACCCCGGTGGCCCCAGGAAACACTGAACTGAAAAAGTAGAAGGTATGGATGGATGGCTTCCATAGAACTTCTCTGTTTTGGAGAAGCAAGCACACTTTTTCCCCTTTTATTTTTTTTTTTATTATTTAGTTTTAGCACACAATAATTGCACATATTTATGGGATACAGACTGATATTTTGAAATGTTCACACAATGTATAATGTTTTAAGGAGTCAACTACCTCTGGCCTCTGTGAATTCAGGCCATCAAAGGCCTGGCCAGCTCTATGCCCACACGCCTTGGGGCAGCCTTTTCCCTTGCAGGGCTGAAAGGATTCCCTGGTCCTGAGTTGGTCTTGATGGCTCCACTAGCAATGGTTTCCCAGACAGGAAGCCCTCTATGAGCCATGGGCCTGTTCTGAAAGTCACATTTCAGTGACACCCAGACGTTTTCAGTAAAGGGGCTGCCTGCTGGCTCTGACTGATGGGAGGTATTCTCCCATACCTCTACATATTCAAAAGATGAAACTAAATACATGAGGATTAAGTACTTCAGTGAAACAGAAATTACAATTATAATATATTTTTTAACAGAAGTGAACAGGTGGTGTTTTAAATCTATCCAAGATTAACCCATATTCAACACTTTAAGCACCCAGGCTGTCATAATAAATGTTGTCTAATTATATATTCTTGGGAGTGCATTTTATGTTGGGTTTTCAAATTGGAATTTGTATCCAGCTGAAGTTATCTACACAGTGCAGTTTTTGTGTATAACAAAGTGAGGATTCAAAATATTAAGTATTTTTTGAGCAACTTCACTTCACTTTGAGGTCTCTGTGTAGCTGTTCTCCAGAAAGGAATGGAGTCAAGAACAGTGAATTATAAGAGCTTAGCGATTTCCACCTTTTGAAGGCCTAGTTGCATCCACATAAACTTTTGGTTAGTTCAGGGTAGCAATGGAATTTGTAACCCTGGATTTTCCTAAAATTCAGCCCATTCTCCATGTTTGGTGGCCTTATTCAAGGTTTCTCTCTCACATGGTTGAATTCTACTGGTTTTGACTTTAAACACATGTGGTCATTTGCATCCCTAAAGATGTCCAGACCTTCCTCATTTTTTGCCTTACAAAAATGCAAAACAGTGGCACATGGGCCCCCTCCCACCGAAATTATAACAGCAACGATGTAACTTACATTTAGATGGAGGCAATAGGATAATGTAATGTTTTACTGGTTCCTACTATCTTAGGGGATTTCATTAGCTACAACTCAGGCTGTGCAATGCAACCATTTGAGCCCAGCTCATAAAAAGAATACAAGTATTTCTGAAGCCTTTCCATTACATTACTCTAACAATCCCTTCCCATCATCCTAACAATGCATTTCCTCTCATGAGCATCAATGGAGGGAGTAGTAAAGGGAGCTTGTTGAGCTCAATTGCAAGGTCTGATTCAGTGTTCCCGCTTCCCTGCCAGCCCCTGCTCTTGGAATCTAGATGCATGGACTCTTAGATTCCACTCTACTATGGAAGTTCAAATCTTTCCTAGAAAGGGGCCTGGGGACTTCCGTTTCCGTAGTCATATCTTCCTCAGGAGCATAATTTCCATGACACATGACCCTCCAACAGTCCTGCACATGGCACTTCTCTGAACTGCTACACTGATCCAGAAGCCAAAACCAGGCATTCTCACCATCTCCTACCCTCTCCTCACCCAAAGAAGGTACTTTGCATGTATGGTAGAGTTTCATCAGTATTTAGAGGGACTGAGAAAGAAATCAAGTTGCAAGAACACACACTCTGATTTTTTCATGCAGGGTAATGCAGCCTCTTCCCCCAAATTTGGATCTAGGCTTTTTTTTGGGGGGGGGTTCAGCCAAGCCCATCAGAGAGCTCAGAGCTAAAAGGCAGTCCTCTATTTGAGAAGGGACACTATTTAGAAGACTGAGGAAGCAATATTCCCCTTGTTGAGCAGAAATGTTTTATTCTTTCTGTAAGTTCTTGGAATATGAGGCCTCACATGACTAGAGGAGCTATTTTAAATATCACAGGAGCTGTTCAGAAAATGGCCTTGCCCAACTCAGGACCAAGGACAGCTCTCAAACCCTTAGAACCAAGGACAGCGTTCAAGGCCTCCCCAGGTGTTCAGCATCACAAACAAAACACACTTCCGTGTTATATACATTTTGCATGTTAAAGAGAGAAATAGCAGAGGCAAATACACTCTAAGGCCAAAGGCAGTTCTGTTTCTTACATAAGGAAATTCAGGGTACTAGCAAACTATATTTGCCTCTAATTTGATGGACAGAAGCAGAGCTGTCCAGGTGAAGTTTTAACTTTCACTGATCTCCTTGGGCCAGCCACTGGAATCTTCCTCCCACTGTCAGGAACATCTCCATACTCCTGAGCTCCAGGGCCTGCAAATCTCCAACACCACTGACCCCTCTCAAATGGCAAAGCCTTTCCCAGGGTGGAACCCCTGGAATGGTGTTTGTGGTTTACTTTAAAAGGTGTGAACAAATGTCCTCGGTAAATTACGTGTTACTTGAAGTTAAATTCATCTTGTTTTTGCAATGGTATTGCCTAGATTGCCTAAAGCCTTTAGCATAACAATTGCATTTGGATTCTTCAAGGAGGGGGAATTGAATACCCAGCATTTCTCAAAAGTTTTTAACAGAAAAGCTTTATGGGGGTAGATGCACCCTTCAAGACTAGCGTTGTGAGGACACACTTGTGAAAATGCTGGATTTGGAAAGAACGTGCTCTTGGAGGCAAGACTCTGTCTCCTCCCCAAGGAAGAAGAGAACTGGTCTATCATGTCGGTCTTGCTCCCATACACACCAGAAGGTCGTACCCACACACCTGGTGCCTGTGATGGTCCCAGGATATCCTGATGTGTCCCATCTTCTCGTTTCTTCTCCACTCTAGGTTTTTACTCCTGCATCTCCAAATCATCTGCTCCTATCTCTTTGGAACAGCCTTAGCATCCTTTCTCTTTGCCTGGGGCTTGGGGTAGGGAAGTTTCCACAAAGAGGACAGAAGTTCTCAGCCAAAAGCAATTCAACATCCTGGCTTCTCAGCAGTGGGAAAAAGTCCTGAGGGTGGAAGAACTTCAAGCATTTACTGGGACTCCTGTCTGTCCATCTGCAATTCCCTTCCTAGTGTCATTAAGAGCAGAGGTTTCATGCCTGATGCATCTGTGTTCATTCGAATTTCAGCCCTGCCTCTTACTGTCTTGGCATGTTTGGGTAAGTCGCTTAATGTCTCTGAGCCTCAACACCTCTTCTGGAAATTAGAGATGATGATAATAATAATACTTATTGCTTATATATTGCTGTATTTAATGAGATAACGTATGTCATAGTCTTAATCTCAGCGTCTGGCACATAAAATATGGGGAATACACATTCTCTGATATTACTATTTTTGTGAATGTTGTTGTTGTTGTTTTTATAATTCATATGCCCAATTGATTCCAATGCATAATCTAGAGATCCACTTAAACCCCCCAGCAGCATCCTCAGAACCTCCCCTCCCCGGGCCAGGCAGCAGAATGAATGTGCCCCTTCCCTTGAAATCAGAATCTGCTGTCTCCCCAGGAGGTGCCTGCATGGAGCTGTGCCTCTTTCAGATTAAATGCTGCTGTTGGCATTGAAGCACACAGATTTATTTAGTCATCATATTTGTTGGGTTGCTCTACTGAAAAATGATGGCTCCTAATTAACACATCAACACATGAATCATTTCTGGAGTTCTAGCTGCACAAACTGCCCAGCTGCTGGTCATTTCTCCCAGAAAACAATCAACGGAAATATACCAAGCTGTGGTTCTCCACCTCGCCCTCTATCCACCCCCACCCATGCCCACGTCTCCCCTGCTGTTCCCATGAGAATGACAGGCTCCATGGGACAGGAGACGTGCCAGCTGAGAGCAGGTTGGGGGCTGCAGGGAATGACTTGGTCTTTTCATGACAATTGTTCTCAATCAGATTAGAGGACTCTAACGGAGGCAGGGTACGGTTTCAAGAGATCACTCGTCTTGAATACAGAATTGAGACTTTTATTACTGAGGAACAGTTTCCAGGTATCTAAATCACAGAATTGGCTCAAAAGTCTCTCCCTCTCTTCCCAAGCACGTGAACCAAGTCCTCATCTTGGCCTGTGAGTACTGTCTCCACAGGCATCAGTCGCCAACCAACATGCAGGACTTCTCAAGATGGAAACAGCCAATCTGGGCTGGAATGGGCTCGTGGTTGGGGTAGTGGGGAAGGGTATCTTAACACTGAGTAAGGTTTTGTTTCTGCCTGTGTCTCAAAATGTTCATTCCTACATGTGTGGCAATTAGAAAAGACACATGTGTTTGAATTCCTGTTCTTACATTTAAATTTTTCAAGTCTTCTAGTACCCAGGAAAGACAAAAGTCAAGCCCAGACTTTCATTCAGTCTCACCTAGAATCCAGGCACACACTGCTTGCTGTTTTGATCATCTCATAGTTAAATATGTGAAGACAATCACAAGCCATAAGGACCATTGTTTTTTTCTGCCACAGATTCCTCCCAGTGCTTGGGCACTTGCTAAATCATATATGTACCTAATTTCTATCTCCAGATTCTACAATAGGTCTGTCTTATTTTAAGCCAGTAGACTTATTTTAAGTCTTATTTTGTGGCACTCTAGTTTTCAGCACATTCAGTTCCAATGCCAATCGTAACTTTGAAGGACACAATCATGAATGCCATCATCACAATGTTGGAATCCTGAAAAATTTAAATCCCTACAGCCTAAAATCCCTACCATCTAAAACCCTTCCAAATCACCAACCTGAAAGATTAAAGTCTCAGATGGTGAAATTCTGAAGGTTGAATTGTGCAGAAGGGATTCGTGTGCTTTCATTTGTATGCAGGATCGCTGCGTTGTGTTAGTTGCATCGTGTTAGGTGAACCTATTTTATTGTTTCAAAGACAACTTGTTTTTATTTGGAAATTGAGTATGGTTTAAGGAGAGGCATATGGGAGCCAAGTCAATAAGGCATGGACTTGTGGGCTTTATTCCACATGTCGACTTGACTGGAATAAGGAATGCCTAGAAACCCTGTAAAACATTATTTGAGGTGTGTCTGTGAGGGTGTTTCCAGAGGAGACTTGTATGTGAGTCTGAGTGGGCTGATGAGAAAGATCTGCCCTCATTGTTGGTGGACATCATCCAATCTGCTGGAGACCTGGAGAGAACAAAGACAGAAGGCAAGAAGGCAGATGGGTCTCTCTGTCTGAGAGCTGGGACAGACTTTCCTTCTGCTGCCTTGGACGTCACAACTCCAGGGTCACTCGTCTTTGGATTCTGGGACTTCTACCAGCACCCCCAGGTCCTGAGGCTTTTGGCCTTGGGCTGAGAGTTACATCATTGCCTTTCCTGGTTCTGAGGCCTCAGACTGACTGAACCAGGAAGCTATCAGCATCCCAGCATCCCAGCTTGCAGACAGCTTGTCATGGAATTTCTCAGCCACCATAATTGTATGAGCCAATTCTCGTAATAAATCTCCTCTTCTATATCTCTGTCTATATACATATCTTATCAGTATCATCTCTCTGAGAACTCTGGCTAATTTGGTGTTGGGGAAGCCGAATATCCTTCCTTCTTACTGTATCTTTCACAACATAATGGAAGAAATCTGTGAAATTGTTCCCTTGAAAAAAAGGCTGTGATAAGTTTAGTGTACGAGGCTACCTAAGGTGAAAGATAAAATATTAAAAGCTAGTTATTATTGGTGCTGCAAAAGCAGAAAGTCTCTCTTATTTGCAATGGCCATGCAATAATCAGACTTTCCAATGAACAAGCACATACTTATAAAATGTGCAGGCCAGGCATAGTGGCTCATGCCTGTAGTCCCAGCACTTTGGGAGGCTGAGGTAGGCAGATCACCTGAGGTCAGGAGTTTGAAACAAGCCTGCCCAACATGGCGAAACCACATCTCTACTAAAAATACCAAAAATTAGCTGGGCATGGTGGCAGGCACCTGTAATCCCAGCTACTTGGGAGGCTGAGGCAGGAGAATCGCTTGAACCTGGGAGGCAGAGGTTGCAGTGAGCCGAGATCACGCCATTGCACTCCAGCCTGAATGACAAGAGTGAAACTCTGTCTCAAAAAAAAAAAAAAAAATGTGTAGATCACAACCACTCTCCAAATACAAGTGCACCAAGTGTTTGGAAGATCATAGAAGTGAAAATGCAGGTGAAAAATACAAGAAATATTTTCTGCCAAATTATTCAATTATGTATGACTACTTCCCTTTCACACATAGCACCAACCCACTATGCTCCGTATTTCATCTTCACATAATTTCCAACACTAAAGGTATAAATTGTGTAAAGAGTTTTAGAGAGCTCTAATTCATATTATGCATTTTTGCAAATTGACTCCATGGAAGTACCTTATCACAAAGTTGACTTTGTACGTAAGCATTGTGCATGTGTGTGAAATTAATTAATTTTAATTAATTAACAAAGAGATGTCTTTTTAAATAATAAGAGATGGCTTTTGTACATTGGCATTTGTGAAAGATAATATTGCTTGACATTCCTTTAACATTTCTTTAGCCATCTGCACATGTGGTGGTAACTCATCACAGTTTTTGATCAATCTCCTCAAAAGACACAGGTTATCTGTCATATTTCAGATAACCACAGTCATGAACCTGCGTGCATGCAGTCAACAATCATAGTCATACACATTCATACATCTTGCTTTTTGATCTATTTCTTTATGAACAGAGCTTGCCTGCTCATAACTGTTATACCCATGTGAATGTCTTTAGTATACCTGAGTGTTTATGCTTGCAAAAATATGTGTTATTATTGCCGATTTTATTGCATAAAGTGGCCAATCAAGTATTCTGTCCTATTTTTATGCTTCTCAAAAATATTCCATTTTACAAATCTAAATAAATGTTTTCTTTAAAGATTTACATTTTTTTCCAAAATTATATTTTGAGGATTTGATCTTTCAAGAGTGTAACTTTCGGGATTATAGACCCTAGGGGTTTTCGATTTTTCAGGATTTCAACACTCAAGATTATGATGTTCAGGATTGTGTCTTTTGGGATTATGGCCCAAACCTATTAAACTCATATAGACTTTTCAATGTACATGTTACAGTATGTATGTCATTGCTATGATGAGCAACATATCTGATAAAAGTGGGCAATATCTTTATCAACTATAACTAAAAAATCAAAACTTCTGTTGTAACTTTTAAGCTACACTTATATTGTCCTATATACTCTGGTTGTCTGTGTATGTTGTGTTCTATTAGAAGATAAACAATACTGGGCTTCACAGTTCCTGTTATTGAAAACTCCAAGAGGTCCTGAAAAATATTTAAAATAAATTTTTAAGAGACAATGACTTACATTTTTAAAAGAGGATTTGTTCTTGAGTAACAAACAGTACAGAACACTTCATACACCACTTTACACAACAAAATAGGCGATAATTCAGGACCTCTTAGAGTTTTCATGATTCCGGTTATTGAAAACTCCAATTGCTGCTCCTTGGTGAATCCCTGGGATTTATTGCAGGGTCAGTAAATAATGAGTGACACATGCATACATACATATATCTTATATATCTATTACATGTATGTATCAGTTAGTCAAATATTATTTGAATAGATAAGTGAATAAATACTAAGATAGAGACTTTGAGATAGACGTTTGGGTTTTATTAGCTAGGTACAATCTTTTTTGGTCTTCTTCAACCACTAAGGGTTTCAGAACACAAGCATGTGGCACCTATAGACCTTGACTATTGTCTATCACCACACATGCAATGCATGGTCAAAGCATAAAGAAATAATTTTTTCACTGCAGGTCTCAACCCTGGCTACACACTGGGATCACCTAGGAAGCTTTTGGGAAGGATGAAAATGTAATTATGATGATGGTTGCACAATTCTATATGCTAAAAACTGTTGAATTGTGTACTTAAAGCAGCTGAAATTTATGATATGTAAATTATATCTCAGTAAAGCAGTTAAAACAAAGTGAATCCCTCACCCAGAGATTCAAATTCAACTTGTCCTGAATGCAGCTGATAAAATCTCCCCAGGTGGTTCTAATGTGCAGCCAGGGCTGACAACCACTAGTTTATAATCAGTTCAGAACTCTATGGCCAATCAATTCCTGCAGACACCTGGAATCCTGGACCAGCTATGGAGACAATTGATTATTCTATTTGTGTAGACCTGGCTACCCAGGGACCCACCTCAAATGCCACATGTTATCAGTAACATCTTAACTCTATTGTTCCCAAACCTAACCAAACAATATACAAAACACGGAGATTTTAAAGCAGACATCTGTTGGTTCACCTGCCAACCTTCCGCATCACTGTCCCCTGTGTTGGTGCCTGGAAATCTAAATTTCTAAAGGCTCCATAGAGTCTGAGTTCCCTGACCAACATTCCCAGGGCTATGTTAATGTCTTGGGTTAAAATCTAGTACCCAAGTTCTCAAGTAAACAGCAAATATTACCAGGAGGTGCATGTCCCAAAATAGTTTGGGGGAACTATTTGCACTCAAAGTCACAAGGCTGATAAAACAAATGACAATTAATGTAGTCATGTCATAAGGGAGAGTGACATTCATGTGAGAACAGCCAGAGAATGAGATTAGCTCCTGTTACTTCTTGGCTGGCTGACCATAGGTGATGTCTTCTAATCCACTGGCACTCCCTTTCCTCCCCTTCTCCTGCTATGGAAAAAGGGCTGACCCTCCTTAGGCTGAGGTCAACTCTCCCGTCATTGTTCTGAAGCCCATATGCTTTCACAGAAAACTAAGATTCTCAATTAGACTTTATTCCCTTTTATAACCTCAACCTCTCAGTTGCCATTCTTTCTTTCAGTTCTTAAATATGCTTCTCTCTCGTCTTAATAACAAACAAGCAAAATTCTCAGGACTCCGTCCTCCCACTTCCCTCTCCTGGCCAGCCATGTCCTATCCATGTCTCCATTTTGCATTCACCCTTGACTGGACTCCACCAGTTGCTGCTATTGCTTGGCTAACACACCACTTGTTTCCTGGGCCATTCATGCTAGCACAGCCCCAGCATGGACCTTACCTCCCGATCTACCTTCCTCGTGCTCGCCTACCTGGCTTTCCAATGTGGGCATTCTCGAGGCTCTCTTCTTACCCTCCAGTTCTTATTTGCCCTACCCTTTGTCTTTATTAGTATTTGCCCTACTGTTCCTCTTTCTTTCCTAGAAGTTCTCATCTACTGTGATGCTTCAAATTGCTACAAATAAACTGAAATCTCCCAGAAGATTGCTCTCTACCAGATCTATTCAACAGAACACTCAACAACCCTAGCTTTCAACTCTCTCTCAGATTCAATATACCCAAGCTGAAATCACGATCTCCCCTATAGGATCTCAGTCTGTGGTCTCCAGGCTGGTGACTAGTGTCATGCCCCATCTAGTGGGTTAGCTGAAACCCGAGCCATCACCCTTGGTCTCTCCCCTCTTCATCCCCCTTAAGCAAAGTTCCCCACATCTTAAGGATTTTTACTCTCAAGTATTTCTCAAATCCCTTTGGTGCATTGTATCTCTGCAATCTCATATTATTCCAGATTGTCTGTCTAAAGTGCAATTCTTGTCACCACCTTCTCTTAAACCCATAAATGATCCTCCATGGATCAGGGGATAAAAACCACAATTCCCGGCAGCCTCATTAAAGCCCCTGGATAATCTCACCCTCTCCATCTCCCCAGCAGTGGTCATGACTCACTCCCCTTTTTCTCTACTCTCCAGCCACACTAGCCTCTGTCCTCCATGGAGGGAAATGAGTGTCGTTTTCTTTGGATGCTGTGTTCTCAATGCCCAGCACAGTTGCTGCCACATCATAGGCACTGGCAAAATATCTGTTGATAAAATGAATCTGAATTCCCTAAGCCTCAGTTTGCCCATTTATAAACTAGGGCTAGTGATAGCAGCTAATATTTAGAATGACTTTATGAAGATGCTACATGATAGCACTGGCAAGATACTCAGCAGAGTCTAGCACATCACTGGGGCACTGAACAAGATAATTATTTAAGTGATGATGATGATCCCCTGGTCCAAGCTCACTGGGAGCCTGAGTCAGAAGGATTGCTTGAGCCTAGAACTCAAAAATGCAGTGAGCTAGGATCACACCACTGCACTCCAGTCTGAGTGACAGTCTCAAAAAAGTGATGATACTGATTAAGAATAAAGAAAAACTCATCAGGTGCACAAGTTCATAGGACAAAACCCAATTTATACTAGATGATCAATTAATGTTATTGCAAGCAGAAGCAGAATCTTACAGGGTTTGTGAATATCACCCCTATATTTGTATATTTGAGAGGAAAAAAAAGCAGTCCATTTTGATATGGAAAAGAACAGATTTGGCACACAAAGAATACGCCAGCTCTGGTTCAAACGGTCTTTGTGACCCCTGGCAAGTTGCTTACCCTTTGTGAGCCTCCATTTCCTTGAACACTAAATGGGTGTATTGGTCTGAAGAAGTATCCAAATTCTCCAAAGTCTTCTAGGAGTGATCCCTTAATCCCGGGTAGGGCTGGCCATGCCTGGGGGTGGGGCAGTCAGGGCCTCACCTCTGCTTCATTCAGAGCAGCTCCCATTTTATGTTTCTACATTAAATTCTGGAACAAAGCGTTCTGTGTCTAAAAACCCGATGGTGATACGTAAAATGTGGGATTGAGGGAACGTTTGCTTCAGTCAGGATTCTTTGTGCTGCAAGCCAAAGAAAGCCCCACCCAAGCCGGCCTCAACAGGAAGAAAATGTCCACTCATAAGACGTCCCCCCAGGCTCAGGTTCATGTCTCCATGGCTCCTGTGCCTGCTTCCTCCCCAGCCTGTCTCTCGCCAGGTGCGGCTGTGGCACCTGCTGACGCCTGTCCCTCAATCCTCCTACCCACAGGAGGCTGGCCGCCTCGTCAGGCTATGTCTGTGGAGGAGCCAGTCCTGGCACCTCAATCCCAGGGTGACCCCGAGTCACGCGTCCACCCCTGATCCAGCCACGGAGCCCTGGGGAGCACAAGGTGCTGCTCACGTCAGCTTGGGGTTCTGTTCCCCACTTTAGGGCTGAGGATTGAGCCTCATGTGGGTTATGTGACCTGAGGGTATGAGGAACAGGGCTCCTCAAGAGAAATTAGAAAATGGTGACTAGATGGTTAAAGAAATGCTGCGAGTGAAACCAAAGCTCAAACATTCTGATGTCTGGAAGACTTTAAATCCTCAGAAGAATCTCAATTCCCTCAGGCAACTTCAGTGGAAATTGCTGCTTCAGCTCCAGCTACCAAATAAAGCCTCCCCCTGACCCACGAGCACCTCTGGACTATCTCTTGGACTAAAAAATTTAAACTTAAATCTCCAGACCCTCGGAAAAAGCCAACTGGCCTTCTCTTAACTCAAACCTCGCTAACAGAATAGTCAGGAAATGAACAAAGCCCTCCGGAGTGCTGCTGTCGGCAGAATTCCGACTGTCACATCTTCCCTTCTCCAGGCTGTTTGCTCTGACTCTTATCCGCTCTATCTTGAAGAGCTTGACAAGTTCCCTATCCATTCAAGCAGCTCCCTCGCCATTACATACTTGCTGACCTAGAATATTATCTTTTGTGTGCTACTATATCAAAAGCTTTCTTGAAGTCCAAGTAAATTATAGCCAGGCTTTCTCCTGTTGACTCAGTGCTGTTTCCTTGAAAAATTCTATCAGATCAACCACGCATGGTTTCTCTTTGGTGAGTCCATGCTGACTACCTGTAATTAAGCCAGGGCAAGCACAGCCCCTGCCCGATGCACCGAGTGCCTGTTCCGCTTTGGCTCCCTCTGAAGCCAAGATGAAGCCAAGCAAGCTCCCAAGTAGTGTGGAGACCTCTGTGGCCCCTTCTCCAGGGATGAGCCAAGCAGCTCAAGTTCCTTTTACGTTTTTATCATGCATTTAAAAGAGTGTCCTCAAAAATGGTAATTTCAGTTGAAGCGAGAGAAAGCACACGGAATTTGGAAGCTGAAGCCTTCAATCCAAATCCCTCCTCTGCCTTTTAGTAGCTGTGTGCATGGCTATAAAGGAATACCTGAGGCTGCATAATTTATAAAGAAAAGAGGTTGATTTTGGCTCACGGTTCTAACGTCTGTACAGGAAGTATGGTGCTGGCATCTGCTTCGGGTGAGGGCCTCAGGAAACTTCCAATTATGGCAAAAGGTGAAGGGAGAAAAAGGCGTATCACTTGGCAAAAGAGGGAGCTAGAGGAGAGGGAGATCCTAAGCTCTTTTAAACAACGAGCTCTCATGTGAACTCATCACCACTCACAACCATGGGGAAGGCACAGGCCATTCCTGAGGGATCTGCCCCCATGATCCAAACACTTCCGACCAGGCCCCGCCTCCAACATTGGGGATCACATTTCAACATGAGATGTGGAGGGGACCATGATCCAAACACCTCCCACCAGGCCCCGCCTCCAACATTGGGGATCACATTTCAACGTGAGATGTAGAGGGGACATACATCCCAACCGTGTCACATCATCATTCTGAGCAAGTCCCCAAATGTTTCTGAACCTCGGTTTTCTGCCTGTCAGGTGGCACTGATAATGACACCTGGTGTGTGTGGTCATTCACAGAATTGAGTTAATGAAGTTACGCAAAGCATCTCATCAAGTCATTCATTCAACAGTCTCCCACATTATAGGGACTCAATTAATGGTGTCATTTACTTATTTCTGCAAGTCAGATACTTCCCCAGGCCATTTCTAATCTTACTTCCCATTGCCATTTTTTTCACTACATATGACCTTAAATATCCCATCCCCTCCTCCATTTTGTGTCATGTTTAATGGAGAGAACATTTATTCCACAATCTTTATATTTGCTATGAAAGAACTGCCCTAGACCCTTTGGTTTCATTCTCCACCACGTATCCTCAGGGAGGAACAAGGTTTTCTGAATAATGGGTTTTGATCTTGGCATGTTCAGGTTAAGCCCTCTTTGTCTTTGTAATCTGCCTCCCTGCAGCAGCAGGAAGGTTTGGGTCTATTCTCGGTTTGCCCAAAGTGGTCTCGATTTTTGATCTTTTTCTGGAATAATTCTTACTAGCACCTTCTTTTGGTCTCAATGTGCCGCATTTTGGGTGGTAAACTCTAGTCACCTTGTATCTTTGTCATGCATTAAAAGTGTCTCTGTCTCTAGCACAGGGGGCAGCTATCCAGTTGTGTCTGTGACCAGGCAGGCAAGTCTGCTTAACTCAGGGGTGGGTAGTACTCTGCCTACTAGGATTCTGTAAAAAAAAAAAAAAAATGGTGACCTTATTTTTTTTTTTAAGTCTCTAGCTGCCCAGCTCTTGTGTAGCTCCTTATTGGGGTAGGACTCAGGCAGGAAGAGAATGCTAGCAATCCTCCTACCCTGTCTGGAATTCATGTCCTCCAATTCCTGTCTTATCCTACTCCTTAGTTAGACTAAATAAAACGCTACCCATGATGTCTTTCCTACGCCATGCCTCCATTCTCCATGAGCTTGGAGTAGCACCTACTTCCTCTGAACTCCCAGGGGGCCTCCTCTGAACCTCCAGGTGATACTTGTCCACTTATCCTGCACAGCTATCCTCATTCATGCATATACAGTTAAATTTGTTCACTTGCTCTTTCAGGGCCAGTCCTGCCGTGGTCCACTTGTGTATTCTCTATAGTCATGAGTATTTTGCTGATGGGATGCAGTGGAAAACAACTTTTTTATGTGAATGAGTGAATGAATTGATTTGGTTTCCAGGAGTGTGATTACAGCAGTACACATTACCACTAGCTTTGTCCTTGGGTAGCAGGCTGGTGCTTCATTCTAGTCCACCTGGGGGACTTGCAGTTGTGCCTACCTACAGCTCTGCAATTTATAAAAGTTAGACTTATGAATAAATACCATGGACAAGGACTAACTGTTCTAAAGATTGCTAGCTACAGAAAATGCTCTGTGTTCTTTGGGAGTTGTTAGTTGGGAGTGACAGCAGCCCAGCTCCAGCTAGCTAACCAAAGAGGGTGTATCGGTTGACAGTGCATCCAGGGAGTATTGTGCAAGAGAAGGATGGGAGGTAATTGGATGTCTGGACTAACTGGATGTGAGGATTTGGGGACTGCCAGGATGGAAACCCCTTCATTGTTCCCCACATCCTTTGGCCTCACTCTTTCTCATCACAGACTCTCTTTCTCCAAACGGAGGAGAGAATGTCTACCAAGTGCCCCAGGTTTTAAGGTGTCTGCCACTCAGTCACAGGAGAGACTGCTCAGGTCCTAGCAGTGTAGGAAGGACTCTGATTGCCCCAACCAGTGTTGCACCCACTTCCACACTATTACCTGCAGCAGAGGGTGGGCGCTGGGAAGCAGGTAAAAGGAGCTTGGGAAGGGCCTGGCAGCTCTAGTGGGGACCAAGCAGATAGGAGAGGGGTGGGTGTGGAGGAGCAGTTCTCAGAAGAAGGAGGTGCTAGGGAAATGGAACAGGGGATGCCAACAACAGATTCTTCAGTAACAGCATTTACACCATTGTACTCTTCAGTGCCATGCATTGGGCATTTGCCCCAGAGTGCTGGGGGTGAAGGGGGGCAAAGAGGACAAGAAGGAGACAGAAAAGCACAAAGCTAAGGAGGTAAGAACTGATACCCATTGAAAATGAATGGCCCTGAGAGCAACGGGTCCTGGAAATGACAGAGTAAATCAGGACCCTCACTAGGACATAACTAAGGCCACCTGAGGGTAAATAGTTCATCACCCTTGCAAGTTTGCCTTACAGCCTCTCAATCAGCTGGTGTTGCAAGACATCAGGGCTGGAAGCCCAAAACTGAACCTCATAGACACCACTTCATGTTATTCAAGCCCTCCCATGTCCCTTTGCACAACTTGGTTAAATGCACCAAAAGCTATCGTTTGTATAGACAGCACCATGCATTCCATGCAGGGCCTTCCTGTATCAGTCCATTCGGGATCTGGCTCCATGTAATGGGCAGGAAGAGCAGGCATCATTAGCCCTATTTTATAGACACGGAAACCAAGGCTCTGGAGATGAATGACTTGCAGAGGGACAGAGAGCAGGAGAACCACATGGTGTGGGAGAAAGAACCCATATGTTTCCATCTGGATAGGTACAATAATGCTAGTGGAATGAATTCGTGAACAAGAAAAACATGGATTTTGGAATCACCTATTAGCTGGACAACTTTGGACAGGCTACTCGGTTCTCCCTCCTTGGAGCCTCGGTTTCTCCAACACCAAACGATGGAAATGGCATCAATTAGCAGGACGTGATGCTCAGAGAGGGTGGGCATCAAGTGCCTGGGTCACTCAGGCTTAATACTGGTGGCTTCAGGTTTAAGTGATGGAAATTGGATCAAAATCTAGGTCTTTCACCTAGTGGACCTGTTTTTTCCACTTCGCTCTTCCTCCTGCATTTTATCCTTCTGCTTGCCAGCAATGAGAGTCTGATTCTGCAGTGAGGCTTTAGATGAGAATAATCATGGTGTCTGATTCTGTGCGCCTGAAAACATCTCACCCAACCCTCTGCACCCTCCTTGTACCATCACCTGTTGAGGGACAGTACACAGACCCCAAGACCATTTCTTTCCTGGCCAAAGACAAATCTCAGAAGTTGTGTGCATGGTTTATTGCTGTGGACCCTGGACCAGAAACACCAGCTATGCAGTGTTGAGCCCTGAGAATGTAGCAACATGATTCCCAGGCAGCACATAATTTCATCCTGACAATGGTTTTCAAAAGAAGTTACCATTTTTATCTTGATTTTTTAGATTATATAACTAGTAACCAGCTAAGGTACAATGTGAATCCTGACATTCAATTCAACCGGCTGTGTTTTAAGCACTCTGCCATTCTGTGTCCAAGGACTTTGTGTCCTGGGACGATAGACATTTGGGTGCCAACCAGGACGGATTCTACTAATAAGGAAGAGCCATTCTATGTTTTGGTGCTGGTGGGTAGGGGCAGTAGAGGGCCTCTGTAATGACTGAGTTGACTGTCCTGTCTGCCAGGAGGGAGCGGGATGGCTCAGAGCATAGTTAAAATCCTAGCCGAAACTGTAAAAATGAGGCTGGTCTTTCTTGCACATCGAATATATGGGCTTAAGCTTCTTTCTTGTCACATGTTACATCTAATCATTCAAGCTCTGATGTTCACATGTGGCTGGTCACACTCAACTTACCCTTGCTACACCTGAATGTTGTTTTTAATCAATGGCTATGTCACCAAAAACTTGAAAATGTTTACAAATTTAATCCATATCTAAACGGTATTTAAAATGGGCAATACCATGGCAAGAAATTATTTTTAAATAATCCCAAGTGATAATTTTAGAAAGTGATAAATTCGGCCATTATAAAATGTATGCTTTGTAATATATATAATGCAGCTTCATAAACACACATGAAACGTCCTTAATAAATATATGTGTTGAATGAACAAAGGAAAACATGAATGCTTTAAATTTTCTTATTCAAATTGCTCACTCTGTTTTCTAACATCTACTAAGATTTTCACACATACCATTTTTTTCAAATCTAATAAAAGTTCTTATTTATGGTTGAGTCACTGTGTCTCTGTAAAAGTGAGAGCTGTTGGTATCTTAAAGAAACATATATACTCCTTGGAAACAAAATGAATCTCTTAATCTGAACACCAAGTGTTAAGTCATGACAGCCTAGAAAAAAAAAGAAAGAAAAAAAGAAAAAAATTCACATAGCACCAAAATCAATACTAAGGATACTTCAGTGAAGGCAAATTCCACTGCATGTGACATTATCTTCTGTCTTATGAATGGCAGCCAGACCTTGAACATGGAACGGAGGCACAGATGATTTATAGATTGCTAGCATTGTTTATGGTCGTGTGAGGAATTCTCTCTGCATAGTTGGATTATTGCACTTCTTGTTGATTAAAGGTTCAAGACACCATCTCGGAATCATAATAATATCAGTCAAGCTGAGCTGAATTCATATAGAAATTCAGTTACCATCAACTTTGCAATTGTAAATATTTTGAGAAAGAATTGGGTGAAATGAGTGGCACCGTTTTTCATGATCTGCGTGAACTAATGTGCCCTGAGCTGCAGAACACAGTCTGGGGTAAGAGGATTCCAAATGAAACCCGCAGCAAGTGTCTCTACCACCTTTCCAGAAGTGTCACATGTGAGGTTTGCTAGCACGGTGTCCAAAAGCCACCTAAGCTGACAGCTGACACCCAAGCCCACTGCATGACAGGTTCCCTACGCCTAGAACAGCTTCTCAACTGTGACACTGTCGGCATTTGGGCTCAGACGACCCGTTCTGGGGGCCGTCCTGTGCGCTGTAAGATATGAACCTGCATCCCTGGCTTTCATTCTCCAGATGCCGGCAGCAGCTGTCCTGCACTTGCAGCAATCAAAACCGTCTCCAGCTATTTCCAAATGCCCCTAGGGGCAGAATCGCCCAAGGTAAGACCCGCTGGTTTAGTCACACATCCTCTCACCCTGTCCTGGTGTGGCTGGACACTGGGCTTCAGCATCAGCTGTCCCAAAATGAAGGCAGAGTACAAATATAAAAGCACCCTGAGCCAAAGAGTCTGCACTCAGCAAGCGGGGTTTTCTCCGTTCCTATGCAGAGAAGCGGGACCGTGGAGGTAACTCCAGATCACCCAGGTGCCCCTCTTCTTCCTCACTGCCTGCCTCTGAAACAAGGACATTCTCTGTGCCATACAAGTTGCCAAAGATCTCCTGGGACCTTACACTTAGCACGTGTTGAGGCTATAAATGCTTAGTACTCATGCCAGGTGGGTTTGCTCACTGTGGTCTCCCAGGACCCAGCAGAGATGTTGGCACTTATGGGTACTCTGTAAACCTTCTATGAATGAATGTGGCACCTCAGGCAGTCAGGGACCCTTTAAGATCCTCTTTTGTCCCTTCATCACTTTACCTTGACAATTGTGTTAAGCCAGGATAAATGAAAAGTCAAGAAATTTTGCAAACTACTTCCCATTTATTCCTCCCTTTACCCTGGTGATTCTCAATCTATCAATCTATCTGTGGTGAGAAAGCTTTTTTTTTTTTAAACAATTTCCAATCCTTCATGGATCAGTACTTTTCAGAAATACAATCAATCAATCAATTACTATAAAATAGAATGGTAAAATAAAGCCACAAAAAACACAAGCCCATTTTAAATATCAGTAGATTAAAAAGAAACAAAACGCTCAGTCAATTTGTTATAATAGTTCCTAAACTCCTACTCTAAATTTCTGTGCCTATCTCCCTTGGATGGTAACAAACAGTTCGCAGATCCCAGCAGGTCGGGAACCACACTTAAGTAGTCTTTCTTTAACTGACTTCGCTAGTTTGGGACATCTAACTAGCCAACGTCTCCAGTACTTTTGATTGATGGCCATGTGTGGCCCCAATAGAGATCCAGATTTCTGTTTGGTGTGCAAAAGAATAGGATCTCTTTTCTTGATATTTGAAAATTTTCAACCATAGAAAAGTTTAAATAACAGTAATAATAACAGTAAAATAAACATGCAGGGAGGCACCCTTCCTACAGATTCAGCAATTGTTAATATTTTATCATACCCTCCCCCAGCCAGCCCCCCTGCATCCCAGGAAACTCATCAGCCCCAGGCAAACTGTGATGGTTGATCACACTCTCCCTACTTAATCTTAGACTATTCCTCCTGCCTCCTTGGTCCACGTTCAGGCAGGACATCTCACATTCTGGACCTACCTGACTGTTTCCTTGCCATTTGATTCAAGGCAAATATTCCTGAAAAGAACACCATGGAGGTGAAGCTGCCCACCTCTCAGCACCCTGCCAGGGCACACCAGGACTTCTCACAATTGGTGAAGCTAAGCTTGATCACTTGGTTAAGGTGGTGTCAATTGCAAAGGCACATTTTCCTTTGGTGATTAATAAGTAATCATGGATACCATGCATCTTCTTTTCCCATCAACCTATCAATCCAGTGGCTTTTTGGGTCCATTGATAATCCCTGCCTGAATCAATGATTACAATTAGAGTTACAAACTGGTTATTTTTTAATTCTATCACACCATTTGTGTATATTTGTCCACACTCATCTATTAAAAAAGCTCCCCTTTTGTTCTCTTCCTCATACCCCTTATATTTGAAAATAAATCAGTATGGACTTATAAATATCAGTTTTATTCACTACTACAAACTGTTACCATATTTTTCCTTATTTTTGGTGCTCAAATTTGTCCCCCACTGACCAGTGGGAAGGCCTGAAGTCCAGCTCCTATTCATGTTGGACGTGCCACACTGGGCTTTGAGCACTTTTCTACTTCCTGTCACATATAAAATTCTAAGTAGGCCTCATGCTTTTCCTGCCCTGGGCCCAGAATGCATTCCTTCACAAAAAAGGTAACTTATACGGTAAATGGCTTTAGGAAGCAAGACCTGGCACTATGTGTGCTCACTACAACTGGGTGCCATTGCTTCTAGGCCCTTCCAGTTGTCAAAGTGAAGAATATTTTTTTGTCTTTTAGGCCACAAATGTATACCATTATCTCCAATTTCACTTAAACACCAGAGGTTTTTCTTCAATTCCCCCATTTTATATTTTCATCTCTCATCTCTTGCAATAAAAACTCTCTTTTAAACAACATCAATATTTGTAGTCATTTGCTAAATATTATGATACATTCAAAATAATTTCAGAATTACACCATCACATCACTACGGTCATCCCATCTCCTGAGTAAGCAGCATAGGATGTCTGGGTCATTCTTTCAACCTTAGAATATTTTCCACTGAGGTGTCTAGTTAGAAAGCTGTATACAAGACCTACTCGAATAATTAATTCTCTGCATGTTATGTTATCAAATTGACTTACAGTTAGATTTATTTGGGAATATATATAAATATAGAACATATATAATATATAACATTATATATTATATATTATGTTA